>NW_021940896.1:1156458-1167308 GCF_001715985.3 Manacus vitellinus | reverse complement strand
GGGGGGCACAGCCGCCGTTATGAGGGGAACGCTCGCGGACTCGGCCCTCGCGGCCTTCAGGGCCTCAGCGCTCCCGGTCCCGGCCGTCACGGCTCCAGCCCTTCCAGCCCTCATGGCTCAAGCCCTCACGGCTCCGGCCTTCAGGGCCTCACCGCCTCAGGGCTCCCGGCACCGGCCCTCAGGGCCCTTCTAGCCCGCCCTGTCTCAGCCCTCCCGGCCTCAGATCTCACAGCCCCTGTGCTTCCAGCTCTCCTGGCCTTCCCGGCCCTGCTGCTTCCCACCTCAGATTTCCAGGGCCTCAGTGTGACCTCCTCCTGCCCACCATCGCCTGAGAAATGGAGCCCCACCGTGGTCCCAAAACCAAGCAGTTTTATTTAAACGAGAACGCAGGGATCCAGGAATCTGATACATCCTGTCATGGGTAGGGGCACAGAGCCCGTCGATGTGTTCTGGAGGGGACACACTGCATGGGAGGGAGGGAGGGAGGTGACAGCCCTCACTGGCTCCTGGTAAACAAGGCCTGGATGTAAGGAAAGGTCTCAGGTTTGGGTGGCCTTAGTAGCCAGATTAAAAGTGTTTGCTCCCAGTGACTAGGAAATGAAAATAAGATGGATATGGTGCCCGTGCTCCCCAAGGAACAAAGGGTTCAGTGTCAGTGTAGAGAGTTTTAATGGAAATAAATATTTTTCCACGGGAAGTGTCCTGTCAGAGCTCAAGAATTCTGTGTCACTTCAGCAATAAGTTGCTAAAAGATGAAGTGAATTGACAGCATTCCTCAGTGTAAAGTTGTGTTTTGTCACCACAAGTACCCGACATTTGGTGTTGGGACTCCAGAGCCTTGGCAGGCTAAAAACCACTGTCATCATAGGGAATAACAAATGACAACCATCCTCATGCCTGGAATACCAGGAGCTGAATCACTGCAGATCGATGCTGTGGAAACATTAGGAATAAATCCAGTTTGAGCTGCTCAGGACTGGGCCTGCTGTGAAGCGCTGGCTCAGAGTTCCCTGCTGTGCAGTCCTTCCTGTTGGCAGCTCCTCAGATGCTTCCAGGCACCCATCCAGTCTCTGGAGAAGGATTTGGGGATTTGACATTGAGCTGCTCCACATAATTCACCTGCACTCACCTGCTCTTCATCCACTGGGGAAATTGGTTTGTGCCAGGAGGTTGGAATAACTGGGTGGTGTGTAGATCCCATTTCTTCTTCAACCTCCAGAGTTCTTGAGCTGTCAGTGACAGTTCATAAAATCATAGAATGGTTTGGGTTGGAAGGACCTTAAAGCTCATCCAGTCCCACCCCTGCCATAGGCAGGGACACTTTCCACTAGCCCAGGTTCCTCCAAGCCCTGTCCAACCTGGCCTTGGACACTTCCAGGGATTCAGGGGCAGCCACAGCTTCTCTGGGCAACCTGTGCCGGGGCCTCCCCACCCTCACAGGGAAGAATTCCTTAACAATATCCCATCTAAATTTACCTTCCTTCAGCTTAAAGCCATTCCCCATTATGCTGCTGCTCCAGAGCCTTGTAAAAACTCTCTCTCCACCTTTCTTGCAGGCTCCAAAAAATTACTCTGGGAGTTTCTCAGGGCACGTTCATTGCTCAGCTCATCAGTAGCAGACACGAGGTGCCCCCTCACCAACTGCAAGTTCCAGTGGCTTCCCAATAGTAACAGCTCTCCCACCTTCCCAGCAGGACCCTGGAGCCTCTGGGGCTGCAGCACGGAGCTTCCTGGGAGAGAGACAGTGTGAAACTGCAGCTCCCAGAATAAATGCCAGCCAAGAAAAGCACACCCTGATCCCACTCTGGGGAGGTAATGCTTCTCCCACCTGCCATCAGAGCCCAGAACTGCAAGCTCATCTTTTTATGCATGATGGGAAGGCACAGGAAAAAACAGGGATGATGTTTTATAATGTGTCCTAGAGGTACAAATCCATTTTCCTGAGCTGAATAAAATTCCATGCCAGGGAAAAAAAAGCCCCACAAATACTGCACAGCACCGTGTCCTGGTGCATTCTGGTGCTGACATTCCCTAATATATCCCTGCTCAGGTGAGACCCCACCTGCAGTGCTGCCTCCAGCTCTGGGGTCCTTGTTTTCCAGTGCAGGAAGGACAAGGTGTCCAGAGGAGACACCAAGAGGGCTGGAGCACCTCTGCTATGAGGAAAGGCTGGGAGATTTGGGATTGTTCAGCCTGGGGAAGGGAAGGCTCCGGAGAGACATGATTGTGGCCTTCCAGTACCTGAAGGGAGCCTACAGGAAAGGTGGAGAGGTAATATTTACAACATCCTGGAGTGACAGACAAGGGGGAATGGCTTCCCACCGCCAGAGGGCAGGGTTAGATGGGATATTGGGAAGGAATTCTCCCCTGTGAGGGTGGGGAGGCCCTGGCACAGGTTGCCCAGAGAAGCTGTGGCTGCTCCATCCTGAAGTGTCAAGGCCAGGTTGGACAGGGCTTGGAGCAACCTGGGCTAGTGGAAGGTGTCCCTGCCCATGGCAGGGGGTGGGACTGGATGAGCTTTAAGGTCCTTCCAACCCAAACCATTCTATGATTTTATGATTCTGTATTTATTTAGGAATGTGGCATTTCTTTAGGAATGTGGCAGGTTTCCTTGGCACCTTTTGCTGCCTTACTGAGTCTCTCCACTCATGATTTGCTTTTATGTGAGCATGGGGGTGGCACAGGTGAAGCTGCAGCACCGCCAGGCAGGATTGTTCCATTGGGGCCCATCAGGGGCTGATGGGGATTTTAAGCAGTAACTAAAACGGGCTCTCAAAAGCCCGGGATAGAAAATGCTCCCAGCATAAGCTCATCCGTGCTTTGCTTATGTCCTTCCCGCAGCATTCCAGCTGGAAGCCTGGCCACATGCTCTTTGCTTAATGCCTGTAAATCCACAGCCGTGCTCCGCGTTGCTCCTCCTCGCGGCTCGGATGGATTCATGGATCGGGAGGAAAGGAGAGTGTTAGGAGTGCCCCAGGTGTGTCCTGTCTGTGCTGCAGAGCCCAGGGGTGCAGGTACCTGCACGGGGGGCAGGCACAACCAGCAGCCCTCGTTCCCAAACAGCCCTTGTGGAACTTCCCTCGGCCCTGCTGGCACGGCCGTGGCTGTGCTGTGCTCTCTGCAGTCACTCCCGAGCCTCTTCCCAACGTTCCCGGCTCTCTGGCAGCTCAGCTGCCTCCCCTTGCCATTCTCCCAGTCGCTTTATTACTCCCTAAGCGTGCTACGAGCTCTGTGGTCGATACCTCTTCCCACCTGTCCCGGGTTTTCCCCCGCAGGAGTCCTGTCTGCTGAGTAATGCCCGTCCTGTCATTCCCCAGGAGCTCCATTTCCCCGGCACACGCGGATCTTGCATCTCCGTGACTCATCTCTTTCCGAATCCTCTGCATCCAAGCAGCAGCATGCTGGGGGTGATAGTAAATCTCGGAGTGAAGGCAGGATTTTATGGATGTGCTGATTCATCTTTCCTGGGAGCAGAGCTCTGTTATGTAAATGCCAACAGCAGCCGTGGCAGAGAGGAGGGAGAACGGACTAATGAGCCAGAGAAGGATTCAGGAGCAGAAATGCTTTAAGGATTGGAACAGTTTCTTTCCGTACTGTTCTTTAAATAAATAGAAATTGAAGTTTTTAAGGGATTTTAGGAGTAGGAAGTAACACTCAAATACCCATCACTTCCCCCCGTCTGGTGTTGTAGAAAGGTTTACTCCGAGTTGTAGCTGAGAGGAAACACAATCCTCTGTTTAATTTGATTATGAAATTAAATTAACTTCCCCAAGGTCAGCTTGGAACACCAGGTAAAGGTGTCTCTCATGTTTTATTTATCGTTTAGTGTCCTGATGAGTCAAATCCTGACCTCTGCTTTAACAGTGGAAACATGATTGTGGTTTGTCACAGCCAGAAATGTACATTTACAAATAAAAAAACCCCGAAGTTTAGAGTGGAATTGTGCAGGTGTGGTGGGTTGTACCTGGATTGTACCTTTCCAATAAATGTAGCTGGGGATGCACATATCTGAATCCAGCTGGATTTAAACACTGGAACGAATTAAGCATTTTCAGCTTTTTTTTTTTTTTTTAATATTTTCCATGGACATTTTATAGAATTTCCTGAGTTGGAAGGGACCCACAAGGATTTCTATCCTGCTCATCTTGGGCTTTTCATATGGAGCTAAATTTAATTTAATTTAATTAAATCCAAAGTTTTGTTTAGCTGATAAAAAAACCCAAGAGGTGTTTAGAAGGAATTTAGGAGTTGGTGCCTTGTGCTGCACAATTGTGAGCAAATAGGGACATTGAAAAGTCATTGCTTTAAGATCTCTAAATACAGCAAACTCAGATTTTGGTATCATAGTTATTTATTCTAATAAATACATGAGGTGCAAAATAATTAGCACTAATTACAGTTGCTGGAGTGCAGGGCTCCTGTGTGCAAACCCACATCCTGTTTTGCAGGACAAATATCCCAATTCCTGCTTCTTCCTGGGGGTTTTCTCCCTCAGTGAGAGCCGTAAATAATAACTAAATAGCTGTTAGATATTATACGAGATGTGCTCTAGGTTTTCTGCTGGTTTTAATAATTTAGTATTTCATTTCCCTGCTGCATCATTCCAATCATCCCTCTAGATGGTGCCCGATATCCAAGAGTTGGGTGTAACATTATCCTGTAGGAAAGGCGATGGAGGAGCAGCCAGGACGCCGCTCGCCTTTGTTTCGGAATTCTGTCACGTAATAATTCATCTCCTTGATAAATTACTTGTTCTGCACGCTGTAAACATGATGTTTCTTCCTTTGGAGAATCCTAAAATCCACTCGCCGGCGCCTAAATTCCAGGCGCCTGCCGCGGTGTCCTCCCGTGCTCCGGGGACGGATCCGTATCTCCCGGTCCTCCTGGCAGCCATTAGTGTGAGCTGGGAGCAGCTGGATGCTCTGCACAGCCCCGCTGCAGCCGGGGGGTTAACCTGCCTGCTTTGCAAAGAAATTCCATTTCTGACCGTCATTTACACGTTTTCCTTGTCTCTGTTTTACCCAGAAATGCACAATTTCAGTTATGTGCCAGGGAAAGGGGTGGCTCCGTGTCCCTGTGTGCTCAGGGCTCTGCCAGCAGAAGGACCAGGGGAATAAAGTCAGTGTCAGGTCCATCCTCGGCATCTCAGAATTCCGATTTTGTCCCTCCAAAGTGCCTGGAACCCCCCAGGTTTTACAGCAGGAAAATTACTCCTGGTTGTAAGTGATAAAGTATGTTTTGTTCTTGTTGGTATTACTATTGCAGTCAGCACGTCCCTGTCTAAGGGATTCTAACCCATATCCCCAGGATCCCCTGGCTGGGATCAAGCTCCCTGCTCCCAGCCTTTTCCAGCTTCTCCTGAGGTGCCCATGGCAGCTGCCAGGTCGGGGGGCCCCTCCACAGGGGTCTGCTCCCCAAAATACCAGCTGGTATCTCCTGCTGGGCTGACTCAGCAACTTCAGCTCATGGTAAATATTTTAAAATAAGCCTTTCATGTTTGGTTTGTGATTTTTGTCGGTTTTAGAGCCAAACCCTGCATCTTTGACTTCTTCTGGAAGTGTGAGCACTCTCTCTGAACGTGCAAATTTTACTGGAACTCCCCCAGCCAAGTATATAATTTTAATAAAATTACATCCCTGTGTATCCCATACCCTTTCTTCCTTAAGTTTTGAGGATTTTTATGTTTTAATTATATTTTTCATTTTACAAAAACATGAGAAATATTGGGAAGGGGCACACCAGGGTTAGTTAAAAATGCTGCTTTTATTGAAATAAAAAGTTTTAAAACAGTTTGGTGTATTTTTCATATTTATTAATATCCCTAACATGCAGACATTGTAAAGAAGCTCATTAATACTCTTTAAATTCAGTCTCATAAAACTAAATATCAATTACTGCATGAGGTGATAGATTAGAAAGCTGTGCTAAGTTTTCCCAAAAGGAGTGTGAGTTTATGATGATCTTTCTAAGGCACGAATCATGGAATCCCAGGATGGGATTTTGGAACATTTCTCAAGGTGCTGTCCCATACAGGAATTTTCTTCCCATTATTTTCATTTATTCCGTTGAAAGCCACTTCTAGTGATTCGAGTTTGAGGTGATTTCTCCCTCTTATCCTTCATTAAGAAAGGCTTTAACATGGAAGCCTCCATAAATTCCTCTGTGGAAAAGACACTCCCATTTTTCCTTTAGTTCTTGCACTTCCATCATTTACTGGACATACACATTCCCCTGTGGCCTTCCAGCTTTGTATGGCTGGGAAAAGTCTTTCCCCCAATATCATGAGTTCAGATTTCAGAATCTCTTTTTTATTTTTGGCCATAAATTGCTGGGGTTTAAGGCATAACCTGCTAGAATATGTGTTCTGTCCTCTCCATTTGGAGAGGACTTGAACTCTTGGAAGGCCCTTTAAAGCTTTTGTTGATAGAAGGACTAATTTAATTGAACCTCTGGTGAAGTGGTTTCCAACACCTGCAAGTTCTTGCCTTGTTGGCTGTTCCCTTTCATTTCTTTTACACCAATAAAAGACCTTTCATTTAGAGTGTGGGAAGTCCCCAAGTTCTGTGGGTTTAGTTTCTGATGGGACCTCTGAGGCCATAGGTGGGAGATGAAGCTCATGGGAGGCCATAAAATCAGAGTTGTGTCCTTGGTCCTTATTTCCCTGAGGTGTTTAGTTGTCATCCCTGGGTTATAATAAGTGTGCAATGCAATTGCACAGACTGTAGGGGTGGAAAAAGGCATCTCTTGATATTCTCCACATTGTCCTTCGAGTCTTAAAGGTCCTGCCTTTTCCTGTTGAGGATTCTCTTCTCTCCATGTGTTTCCGGCTGTCTCCCTGGACACTTTTCCCTCCCCTGTTCCTGTGGCCATCAGTAGATCTGAGTCTCTTCAAATATTTCCCTTTCTTTGCTCCTTCCTCCTGTTTGGTGACTGAATTTGTTACAGGTAACACCTTTCAGACCTTGAACTTTCCTCTAAACCCTCCTTCCCATCCTGACTTTGCTGCGGCCTGTGGACTATTCCAGCCCCCCATTCCCTTGTATTTGGATTTTTTTGTCCTTGCTGATTCCTGAGATGCCTCTGGAATGACTGAGGAACATTTCCATGGGAGACAGGGTGCACCCTGAAATGGGGCCTGGAAAAACCCCATCGGGAGCAATGCTGACCTCTTGGCACAGGTTTTTATTCACTGCTGGCTGAATGCATCAGGTTCCACTGGAGAAATCCTGGGAGCTGAGCACCAGCCGAGGAATTTAAGGAGAGCAGAGGCTCGTGAGGTGCTTTGATACTCATTAAACACTCGTTTTGTCTTTCTTGTGGAAAGCAAGCCAGGCTGCAGCACTCCCTTGCTGTCAGGAGAAGGAAGCAGGGACAAAAACTCTTGCTGGAACTTCCCTCCTGCAGCACTTCCATCCCTCCCAGCCCGGGGGCGGTCGGGGTGAGCCGTGCCCACGTCTGGGGGGACCCACCCCGGGGAGATCCGGGTGTCCCCGAGCTGGGGACTCCGCTTTGTTCCCTCAGCCCCACCCGCCCCCTCAGCCAAAAAATGACATTTTTCCCCAACAGCCAAACTCTCCTGCTCCTGTTCAGCATTATTTTGGCCGTTTCCAGCCAGACACACTGAGCTCCCTCATCCAGGAATCCGCGTGGCAGCGCCGAGCTCCAGCCCCATCTGGGTGACAGAGTTTTGTTTCCTTTGGCAATATGGATTTGAGTGCCCGCCCCGGGAACCGTTTCCCTCAAATAACTGCAGAATAAAGGATGGGCCGTTTTCCAGGGCAGAGCTGCAACCACCCAAAATGCCACTGCGGAATTCCCAGAGGCCACGCAGAGCCAGTGCATTAAGCAAGGCTTAGGGGGATTATGGAATTAAATTGGGAGCCCCTTCCACCCTTCCCCCAGACAGAGACGTTCGGAAATAAGTACAAAAAAGGGTGTGAAAGCAGCACAATGGGCTTGGCTCAAACCTCTGAGAGCCAAGAACCTCGTGGTGGAGGCTGTTGCTGTGCTCTGGACTGCTGTTGGATCGGGCAGAGCACTGTGTTCCGGAGGGATTCCAGCAGGGAGCTGGAGGGGATAATCCCAGAGACACCCTGGAATGCTCTGGGAATGGCTCTGCTTCCCGAATTCCCTCTCGAAGGAGGAATGCACGCGGCACAGGACGTTTCTCCATGCCTCTGGATCGTGGTGCCTGCCTCTGGCATTCCTCATTCCCATCTCTGTCCCTTCCCCAGCGGCAGGAGCATCCTGCTGCTTTCAGGGAGAGTTTGTGCAACGAAAGCTTTGCTCTAATCTGGGCTGGATTTAGCCAGATGCAGCAATCCTGGGAAGGCTTACATGGAGCTCAGGACTGCTACAGGCACAGAGCTGTGATTTGATAATCTGGGAATGGTCGATTTAAAATTAAAAACAATAAAAACCTTTAAAACTGCTTTTTTTTTTTTTCTGAGCTCTTTTTGGCCTCGCAGGGCTCTCGGTCACACATAGGGGCTGGAACCCATGAAATAGGTTTTAGGCTAATGAGGTACACTCTGCTTGCTTTAATTAAAGGAATTATAGCCCCAGAAAGGCATTTCCCATTTTAAAAAAAATTAGCATCATGATCATGCAATTATTGAAATATTTAATATATAAATATGTAAAATTAAATATTAATTTCCACTACACTTACAGAGCCCATTTCACCCAAGTGACCCCAGGAATATTTCCTTGCAAGGGTATCCCTTTTCTTTGCATCTTTATTAACACCACATCAAACCTTCGTGATTAAAATCTTTATTTTGGTGCAGTTCTCTTGGGAATAAAATAAATTCCTGGGACACCTGTGCAGCAACAAATAGGATTTACAGAGATTTTTGGGGCAAACGCCCCCAGTTTATCCTTGCCCATGTCGGAGCCTGGGGTAGGATGGATGGCACCACACAGCCAGCTGAGTGTTGTTAATCAGTGCTAATTAATAAAGTTATCAGATTATCTTTGACCTTCTCCCAGCTCATTGCAGGGGATGGGGAGGAAGGATAAGGGATGAGCAAAGGAATATCCCTGTGGTTGGCTCTCCCTTGTGACTCCCCCCGTCGTGCCTTGGCAGGGAGCAGTGACACCTCATCCTGCAGGTTGGAGCTGGAATTCCAAGGGATCCTGCAGCACCCTGGGGAGCTGCTGTCCGGGAAGGACCTTGGGATGTGACTGCTTGTGTTGCCTGGGAGAAAACCAAGCCAGCAGCGGTTGGAAACCTGAGTGATGTCACTATGGCAACAAAATAACTCACCTTCCAATAAAATGTGCCTTGGGAGCAGCCTCACGTGCTTGGGGAGCAGGGAGAGGAAGCTCCTAGTTTTTATATATATATATTTATATATATTTTAATATATTTGTAATATTTTTTAAATTTTTTTTGGCTTCCTGAATTCCTTCCCTATCACCAGAGGCTGATGCAGATATTAAAAAATATTTTAATTTCTCTCAACAAAGAAATGAAACTGAACATGACCAAACCTCCTGAACAAGGTAGAATGTGTTTGCTGTGGGGCAGGAAAACCCTGGAGCTGCTGATAATCAGAAGTTCTTCTGATGGATGTGGGATCCAGAGTATCCAGATCTGCAGCTCAGGGCAATGAGCAGGGACTAATTATTGCTAATATTTTTCATGGACATAGTCCATTTCTTTCCAACAATCCCAAACACCATTTCCATGTTTGTTCCTTCCTGCCAGGTTTGTTTTCCCATTGTTTCTGCATTAAATAACAACAACAGGTGGAAATTTAGACGTTTCTCTGGGAATGCCAAGTGCTCTTTTCATCCCACGAGCATCCCAGCAGAGTTGGGACCACGATGGCTCAGTCACAGCGCTGCTGGTGACATGTTCCCGAGTTTACTCATAATCCTGAATGCTTTTTTAGGCTGGAGCGAGTAACTTTGACCATCTCTGTGTCAGGGAAGTGGGATGGGAAGTGCCGTGGTGCTGAGCTGGAGCAGCGCCGGCAGCTCCTCAGGGATCAAACCCTGGCAGCAAAGAGAGGTTGTCCTGTCAGGGGGTGTGTGCTGGGGCCAGACACAGCATCTGCCTGGAAATGGGAAACCAAGTGCCAAAGGCTCTGGAGAGCCATGGGATTTTCCTGTTTTTTTGGCAAAGTTCAGCCGGTTCAAAGAAGCCGTGGAAAGCCCAGCACATCCCAGCAGGAATCGCCGGCACACGTGGCTGTGTGAGCAACTCTGCACTTGCAGTTCTTGCAGTGCAAAAATGACTGCATTTCTGTAATAATTATGCTATTATTTTATATAATAGACTAATTATGATATAATTTATAATATGCAATTATGTACGATTATTATATTGTATTATATCATATTATATTGTAATTTCCCCTCTGTATATCCCACTCTCTGAGAGCTTTGCACCCAGTTTGCCAGCAACAAAAATAATGTCCTTCCAGCTGCTTTTTCATAGGAAATCAGAGAAAGTGGATTGAAAGGAATGAGGTTATGGAGCACAAAAAAAATGCTTCAAAACAACTCCCAAAACTGAGGAGGAGGGAAGAGAAGGTTTGGCTCCGGCACTGGGAGGGTTCAGGTGGGTGCATGGAATATTTGGGTGCCAGATAACGCTGATAATTGGGAATGTCACGTCTTAACGTCGCCGGCACAGCATCCAGACACTGCCTCTCCCCTTCCCATCGGTGTTTCCCTGCAATCCCACGTTTTATGCATGTGGAGAACAAGGAATAGCTGCGGTTCTGCTCCCGGAGCGCGAGAGGGACGAGCCGAGATGGAAACGATTCCCAGCGTGGATGTGGGGACAACTCCAACAGCAGCTCCGGCTCCATCCACCCGCTCCTGCCCCATCCCTGCGC
>NW_021940896.1:1150624-1154604 GCF_001715985.3 Manacus vitellinus | reverse complement strand
TGCCATCCCTGCTCCTGCTGTACCTCCTCTGGGTCCCAGTGCCTCACCCCAGGCATCTGGATCCCCCCAAACTCCCTGGAGCTCCTGCTGCCCTCGCTGGGTGTGCAGAGCACAGGAATCCCCAGCCATGACCACCACCTAGAGGCTACAGCACTAAGTGAAGCCGGAAAGATTTATAGCCAAGATGGGTCAAAAAGGGCGTTGGAAATATTTCCCAAGCTCAAATCAAGCAACACTGGGAGCTGGGAGTCTGGACCCCCTTCTCCAGCTCACCTGGCCTTCACCTGACCTTCAGCCTGGAGCCCCCAGCAAACCTGAGCCCCAAGGTGGCTCTTAGGGAGGGAGTTTTGCCAAGAGCAGAAGGATGTGATGCCCTTTTCCTCCTGGGCACCTTCTCCTGCTGGAGGGGGTCAGGAGGAGCCCATCCTTCAACTCCAGTGGAGAATATTCCTGGGAACACACTTGCCCAGGGGATGTGCACAGCCCAGGTGGGCAGCACAGGGTGTGTCCACAGTGTCTGTCCCCCACCAAGAGCCACGTGCAGGGGACAGCAGGTGAATTTTCCTCCTTTGGAGGTGCCTGGAGTGTGGCCAGAGGGGCTCAGACTGAAGGTGGGTCCAAACCTGTGTCCCTTCACCCCCAGCTCCAGCCAGAGGTGACAGGGAAGGGCAGAGCCAGGGGACAACTCCAGATGCTGTCCCACCCCCAACAGGTTGCTGGCCCTGCACTGGGGACAAGTCTTTGTGTCCCACAGCCCCACCGGGTCGTCTTCCAAGAATCTGTCCAATTTCTTACCAACCCATCATGATTTTTGGGCTCCATTTGTGCAGTGAGTTCCGTGGCTTAATTACACATTGTGTGAAATATGTTGGCTTTGCATCTGCTGCTCAGTAATTCCACTTGGGGCCTCTTTGTTTGCTTTGTGTCCCCACACAAGAGCCACCGGCCCCTATTCACTGTCCTGGTGCCGCTGCAGCAGGGAATACAACTCAGGGAATACAACTCCCACCTCCTTGTTCCTCCTGTCTGTCAATTCTTTGCGAGACAAAAAGGGTGATTTATTTAATTGTTGCTGATACAATGTGCTAAAACCCTCCTTTCCCCTCCAACAGTTAATTACACTTGTTAATTATTTTAATTATTCCCAGGGTGACGCTGTAGGTGTAGAGGAGCCCACTGGGCTGCACACGTGGGAATAAACACGGAGCAGGGAAGTCAGAGTTTGCTCCAAGATTTCCATTGGTAACAGGTCTGTAACCACATGGGTGAAACAGAGCAGGGAAGGCTTGGCCTGGATTTGGAATTGTCTGTTTGCAGCGAGGAAAGATTTACAGGAGGAGAAGGCAGATCCTGCAGGATTTCCCTCGGATGGGGCACTCGGGGCTTGGAGAGGCGACTCCAAAATGGAACCACGACTTGGCCAGGCAGTTCTGGGCAGCACCTCTGGGACGCTGGGTTTATATGAGGGAAGGAATCAAGCCAAGCAAACTTCCAGCCCGCTGGAAAGCCGAGGCTCAGGCACAGCCCACCTCTATCCCGGCCGTGTTCCGAGGGAGCGGCCCCGGCCCCGTCAAACAAAAAAGCTGTTTGTGGTCTGTGGAGCAGCCCCTGCCAGCGCCCTCGGAGCCAGGGTGAAACCCGAGAGCAGCCCCAATCCAAACCTTCCCCACAGCTCCTTTTATCTTCCTGGGGGGAAAACAAACAGCGCAGGAGCCGAGGCTTTGTGGCCGGGATGTCGCACATCTGGTTTGAGCTCCAAGAAATGCACTTCCACCCCCTCCCCGAATTGTTCCTGTTAAACAAATAAAACCCCGGCGAGTTTGCGAGGTTTTGGCTCTGGGGTAACTTTGGAGCAGCTTTGACTGTGAGTTCCAGGCTTGTGCTTCTTTCATTCCTAACGGGAGCAGCTCACCTCGCTCCTGGGAGGGAGGCACTTCCAAAGGGGGTCCTGGGACCCCCCATGCCGGGAATGCCGAGGCTGGGAGGGGGTAGTGGTCTTGACCACTCTGTGTTTAGGTTTCAATCCAGCATTTTTCCCTGTGTTATTCATGCTTCCTCCCTTCCCCCCTTTTTGAGAACGTCTGGAATTGTTTAAGATGTGTCCAATTGTATTAAGATTCTTTTGAGAGCTTTATGGTGTCAATTGGATTCCAACTCTTAGGAAAGGAGTGTTCTAATTTGCTGTTTTTTCCCTTTTCTATCACATAAGCACCAACTTCCTTCAAGTCCTTTCAGGTGTTACCTCAGCCTGAAGCTCACCCTAATCCTTGGACATCACATACACATTCCCATTTGACACATTTCCAGTGACTCCCTGGATGGTGCTGCAGGAGGAAGGCAGGGAGTCATTCCTGGGGGATCCTCTCCCACTGGTCCCTCTGTCCTCTTCCAGCAGAGGTGGATAAATCAGAGCAGATCACAGAATCATGGAATCACAGGATGGTTGGGGTTGGGAGGGACCTTAGAGATCATCTCATTCCACAGGCAGGGACACCTTCCACTATCCCAGGTTGCTCCAAGCCCCGTCCAAGCTGGCCTCAAACACTTCCAGGGATGGGGCAGCCACAGCTTCTCTGGGAGCAGTTGAAAGGTGTGGGATGAAGGGGGTGGGAGCAGCATTCCAATGCTCTCCCCATCCTCTCCTGGACTCACCCAATCCCAGCCTAATCACGCTCCTCCCAAAGCCGGGCACGGTGCCCTCGAGTTACCTGTGATTCCATCCCCACCTCCACCCTCACTGGTGACCAGCTCCAGCTCCTCCAGGCATGGGACAGGCTCTGGCTGGAAACCACGTTGACATTGTTCCCCCCAAACCAGGGAGGCTCCTTGACAGCCCCAGCAGGGCCTGGGGGTGTTCTGGGCTCTCTGGAGCCCATCCAGGGCATCAGGTTTCAGAGTGGAGGGGGGGGCTCCGGCAGCTGCAGGGGAAGGAACAGCAGCGGGGACAGGCAGAGGGAGGAGCCATCCTTGCCATTCCAGGGATTCAATTTGCTTTCTCCTTCATCAGATTAACGCCAATGTGACTCCATTAACTGCCAGGGAGATGCTCAGGATCTGAAAATCACACCTGTTGGATTTTCATAGACTCACAGGATGGTTTGGGTTGGAAGGAGCTCATCTCATTCCACCCCAGAACCATTAATCTCTTCACCTCGTGGCATCAAGGTCTCTAATTGTTCTGATTAATAATGACAACCAGATTCACAGCAATTCCATGGATCTTTCATAGCCAGTATCAGAACAGGTAACACACGCTGCCTGCACCCAGAGCCAGCCAAGGACCTCAGGGAAGGTGGTTTCTCCACAAATTCCAAATAAACCTGAAAGTAGGTTGACTCGACAGGTTTTTTTTTTTTTCCTTCAAACCCTCTACTTTTCAGACAAACTAAGCCAAGCTTGGGATGCACCATGGAGCTGGGCTTTGGTTCGGTGTCTACACACCAAGACCAGCCCACGAGGAGGGTTTGGCAGAAGCCACACAATCCACTGAGTTGTGCAACTCCCTCGATCCCCCATGGCTGCGAAAAGTTCTGAATGTGAGCGAGGAAGTTTGTCTGGAAAGTTCTTGGGCAATTTTCTGTACTTATTTGAAAGAGGAATTTGATCATAACAATAGTTATAGAATTAAGAACAACTCCCACCCTGGCACCAGAGGAGGAAGAAATAACCAGAACCAAACACTCAGTTGTATGTCCTGGGTAACAACTTCGGGACTCCAATGTTTGAGGGACACAGCTCAGCACCAGTGACCTCAGTTAGTGTGGATGGGCTGGTTGTACCGTGGCAGAGGGATGGGCCTGTGCTAGGAAGGAAATATCGACTATATTCAGTGTCTGCTGCTTAAATAACAATGCTTGAGACACTCAGGGAGGCTGAAGGAGAAGAGAGGAGGTTCAACAGCATCAGGAGCTGGAGAAGGAACTCCCCTTCCTGCAGAACTGGGTTTCTATTTGAAGCCCTTTTAGAGAAACAACAGGCTG
>NW_021940896.1:1142598-1150279 GCF_001715985.3 Manacus vitellinus | reverse complement strand
TGGATCGTTTTCAAACTGGAACAGTCAGAATTCCCCTGGTTTTACCCACATCTCACCACTCTTCCAACCAAGCAAAGGGAATCCACTTATTTATGTCCAGTTTTAACTGGACGAGAGACCAGAGTACATCCCAAAATGTCTGCTGGATTAAGGGAATACACTGCTAAGGAAAAGGCCCCTCAGAACTCTCACCTTTGCTGCTGAGGAAGCTGGAGCCCAGTTACCCCTGAGCAGTTCTACAGAACAAAAGCAGCAGGAATAAGAACTCCCAGCACTTCAGGCCTGGAAAATTAAATCCACATTAAACATCCTCTAGTAGCCCGTGCCCTGGGGGACTGATCCTGAATCCCACATTTAATCCAAGACACTCTGCCCTGAGATGCTGAGCTGGGGTTTGGATATGAGATAAAATATTCAAGCCCCTGGAATTTCCAGGCTGGGCTGCAGAACAGTTTAAAGGCAGAGATAAAGTTTCTGCATTGCAGACATTTTTCTTCTTATTAAATACATCGTGTAGTTGGTCACTGATGGGACGAGACTTCCTATAAAAGGAGGGTTGAGCAGGAGGACTGGAAGTGTCCTTGACAAAGCTGCACAGAAAAGCTGTAGCAACAAAACTGAGACTAAACCCCCAGTCCACTGCTCTGGTCCAGCTGTTATTCCCAGAATAAGGAAGTTTGGATTAATGGGAAATCACACAACTGAAGCAGAGAGGGGTTCAAGCCCCAAAGCTCTTCGCTCTCTCCCTGTCCCACTGCAGCTCTCCTGGAATTTGGGAGCTTTCCAGCAGCACAAGCAACAAACCACAATCAGCTTTTGAGGAGTCTTTTTTATTAAGATAAATCCAGCAAAATTCCTAACAGTGGGTACATACAACCAACCTGCCCTTTTTGAAAAGAAATGTTTGTATTTCATTTAAAAACAGGATTACACTTTTATTTATTTATTTTTCTTTTTTTTTTTTTTTTTCAAAACTGACAAAATAAAATTACATTTGGGAAACAACAGATTTCCAGCTCTTTTTTTTTTTTCATGAAAATAGCTCACCTTCTTTATAAAAGCAACCCACAGAACCACTGGAATGTTTCACACAGTTATTTGTTTTGAGACCTCCCCACTTTAAGAAACCATACAACACATACAAGGGAAAAATTAAAATCTGAAGTCTGTAAGCATGACTTACACAAAAAGGGACACACTGACAGAAGTCAAAAGCTACCACCACTTATTCTTTCCATGTACCATACAAACTATTACAATCACAAAATTTAAAAACAATGACTTTTTTTTTTTTGTTTTGTTTTTGTTTTGTTTGTTAGGGATTTAATTCCCAAGTAACCGAGATGAAGATGTTCCATAATTAAATTCATGCTAAAAAAACCTGCATTTATAAAATAGTTGATAAAAATATTCCTCTCTGTTAACAATACAGCATGGAGGTACGGAGACCAAATGATGGAGATATAGGGCAGGGTTAACATTACTCGGACTTGGCTTCCTTATCATCAGATGCTTCAGCAGCTGGTGCCTATAAAAGTGTTTGGGAAGAATAGAAATATTATTGGAAATGCTAATTGGATTCCAATCTAACAAGCATCAAAGAGAGAGAGCAGTTTTGTTAGCAGAAACATGGACACTTTGTGTGGATAGGCAGGAAGGCACAGAAAGTACGGACACAGCAACAAGGCTGATAATTGTAAAAATTCAAACAACTGGAGGTAATTTTGGAATAAGTGCCTACAGAGAGGCAGAAGTTGGGAAATTATTTTAGCTTAGGACCAATGATAAGCCAGGGGAAGTTCAAGCCCTCATTGTACAAGGAAGTGTCAAGAGTTACACATCAGCCTGTGGTACTGGTCTGTTGTCCAGGCTTTGGGGAATCAGTTCCCACCTGTTCTCTACAAAAACGTGCTTTTACTATTGAAGGTAACACATCAAACCTGCAAAGCTCCTCTCAAAGACCCTCTGAGGCACATCAGCCACGTATTGCTCTAGCACAGCAGCTCCTGATCTCATTTTAGAAATGAAAGAATAAACAACTGGTTGACTGATGGTGACACTGAACCCGTGAGGAGAGACCAGTGTCAGTCACAGAACACAAGGGCAAAGAGAGCCCTTGGAAAACTCTGTGTTCCTACTGTCAGCAAGGGATCTGCTGGGAAAATCCTACCAGGATGGAGCCTGCAGCTGGTCCCAGCAAGAGGCAGCTCTGAGGCAGGAGCTGCCACAGCAAGGACCTGTGAGAAGAGGCTGCAGATGAAGAGACAGGACCGAGCTGACTCTGCAGATCTCTTGAATTGTTCTGAGGGAAAGGATTGTTTGAAGGAATTGTGTAAAACTGAAAACCAGATTTCTGGCCCAGCACCAGCCCGTGCTGAGCAGCAGAGGGAAGCCAGCAGCCCAGAGAGGCTGTGCAGAGTCAGCTCAGGGCTGGAGAGCTCTCCCTGAGCTCCATTGTTCCCAAACACTCTCAGTGCCTGAGCCAGCCCTGGAGGGACCCGGCACAGCACAGCCCACCTGTGGAAGGGCTCCAGCACAGGGCAGGAAGGAGCTGGAAGGACAATGCTGTTCCTCCAGGCTCTCCCAGTGCAGATCCCCAGCTGGGCTGTCCTTCCAGGGTGGCAGTGAGACCCCCCACCCCGTGAGGAGCCGAGGGGAGCTCCTGCAGCTGGACTCCCAGCACACCAGGCTGAATTCCCATGGTTAGTGCAGCTAAAGTACCTCGTTAGTTTTGGTATCTCCGTTTTCAGAGTGGTTTTCTTCTTTAGCATCCTCCTGTTTAGTTTCCTCTTTGCCTTTGGCTCCTTTCTTCCCTTTTGTTGCTGCCTTTTTGTCCTCCTTTTTATCATTTGCTGCTTTTTCTTTCTGTTAAGAAAACAGACCCACGGTATATTAAATCCTTATTTCCCACCTTGTACATCTGCATGTTTATAAACTCCCAAGCCCTCCACACAACCCCCTTCCACACCCCAAACTTCCCATTGACAAAGATGAGATCAAAGTTTTGAAGGAGTGTTTTCCTTCTATGCTCTCCTGAACATGCTACTGGGAAGTGCAAAATAAAAAAGCAGCCATGGCTGGGGTTAAAAGAATTCCTATTTTAAATAGGCATTCAATTAAATTAGCTAAAAAATGTTGAACTGGCCTTTATTTGTACCCTGCTGCTGAAAGGCAGACACAGAACAAAACCAACATGTACAGCTAGTGGAAATACCAGAATCCTTCAGATGTGCTGTTAATGCCTATTTAGAAAACTGTAAAACTGTAACAAAGCTGTAGTCCAAGGACTTTCCCTCTTCCCTGCCAAAAATATTCCTTATTATAATAAACCATATGTGTGACAGAAAAACTGGGGGCTCAACAGCATCACTCTGATAACAACGAGAGCTTTGCATTTATTATTTAAGTGCAGTTTCTTATAGGTGGATCAGGCTAAATCAAAACAAACACCAAAACTTGATGCTTCTGTAGTAATAATTTTCCACAGGCAAGGTCAGATCCCGACCCAAATAAATGTCTCTCATTAGTTTCACTTCCAAGGATCTGCCTCTTGCTGCCAGTAAGTAACTGAACTAGCTCAGCTCCTGCTTGATTAACCTACTTCCAACAAAGGAACCATGAAACCTGCACAATCTATTCACAGGGAAGTGAAGAAAACCAGAAAATTACTGAAATATACACATATACTCAAAAGATTTGTCTCAGCCACTAGAAGTTACTAAAAGGTTACAAAAAGTTTACTTTATTATTCCAACCCCTCGCTGATTAGTGCACAAAACTAATTCACCTTAAAAACGAGCTGCTGGTTAAGGGCAAACTCATGAAATAAAGGGTGAAGGCACCTGATCCTTCAATGACACTGATGATTAAAAATTCACCAAAATTAACAGCAAATCCTACAATGGTGCAGAACATTTAAGACAGTGAGTCAGCAGCACTCAAATGGGTGAAGGTCTCTTTCCTCTCTAACTTCCCACATTCCAGTCTCAGGGATTTCAGCCCACCTGGGAAACTCTACTACAATGTGGTGTCAGGAACTCCCTGTACTGGGAACACCCAAGTGTTCTGGTGCTGTTTGGCAGCAAGATTTAGAATTACAGTTCTACTATGGCAGTGGTTACCTTTTCCTTCACCCCATTAAAAAGAGACAACAAAGTATTTACAGAGCTAAAATTAATTCCCTGTAGCCTCCCCCCTGTGCTGGTAAAGCCCCTCCTCAGAAAGCATTTGAGGAGAATCCAGGGAAACTGGGTTCCATGGCTGGAGAGAAAGTGTCTCCCAGGACACAGCATTGTATCCATGTTCCTCAATAATTCTGCTATAGAGATGGCAACAACAATTCTGTACTAAGGTCACGTGTTTTAAAAGTGAGAAAACTCCTTTCCCAGCTCTGGTTTTCCAAGTTTAACAGGTGAAATCTGTTCTGACACACACAAAGCCATTCCAAGAACCTGAAGGTTGACAAGCATCTGGGGGAGATGGGAATTAAAAATGCCTCCACAGTCCCGTTTTTCAGAGGTATTGGTGTAGTATGAGGAGCTGTAGAGAGCCAAAAATGCAGCTCTGGTATTCTGGCTTCAAACAGCACCTTAGGAGCAATAGGACCAATGCTTCCAAGTCAAGCTGGGGGCAATTCCCAAGGCATTGCTCCCAGGAGTTATCCCAAAGGGATACCACACTATACAGTTGTGCAGTGAGGGCCCAAACCAGGCTCTGACAGCCCCTTACAGCCCTAAACTCCAGCATCCATATTCCTACAACTTTTCAAATCAGTTACAGCAGCTTCTGTGTTTAAACCCCAAATATTTCCATGAAGCAAACTTGAAAAAAGAAGCAAACACCAACCATGTGGACAATACACAACTGCCCTGCCCTGTGTGTGACCCTGAGCAGGGGCTGTCACAGCCCAGGCCAGCTCTGTGCTGGCAGAGCTATTCCTGGGGCACCAGCCACTAGAGGGGAGTGCAATCCAGAGTGTCCAGTGCTCCATCCACCCAGGAATGTGGAGCTGTGGAGTTCCCCATACTCTGGAATGGACCTAGAATTCCAGCTGCACCAGCAGGATGGAATGTGAACATCCTGCTCTGGGCAGCACTGAGGTTACAGAGCTGAGGGATCCCCAAAATGACACGTGGGGTCCTCCCTCTTCTCCATCTCTCCCTCACCTGGAAGTCTGCTGTGCCACAGGGAATTGCAAGGCATTTTAAATGGAAAAGGAAAGAGCTCCTGGTTCCCACTAACCCTCCCCTTCTGCAGCCAAAGCATCTCTCACTCCTGTGCTTTGCCCACCTCATCATCCAGAACCACAGGGAAAACGTGTGATGGGAACAGGTTAAAAAGAAATCACTAAAAACAGGTTAAAAACAATCACTAAAGTTTTGTTGCTGGGGTGTTTGTTTTTTTTTTTTTCTTTTTTTTGAGCTGCAAAATCCTAAATATTTACAGAAAAATCTAAAAAAAAAAAAAAAAGCACTGCAAACTGACTGCTGGGAAGGCTGTGACAGGAAAGGGGATGCAAAGAATCCCTCATGGATTGCAGAACTGTCCCCCTTGAAATTCAAACTGTTGCTCCAAAGCAAAAAGGAGCTATAAATAGGGGGTTTTTTTAACTATACTGTCAGACATGCCAATATTTTTGACATTTCCAAAAAACATCCAGCTTAAGGAAAGGGGTCTGCAGAGCTTTCAGTGATTAAAAAGTGATAAATTGATAACTAACTGCAGAGAGGGCCTTGGAATGGAAATATAGTAAGGAACTGTAATTAAAAGCATGATTTTCAATGCCTTCTCTAATTGAGTCTCTGATCTCTATTCCAAGCATCATTTTCCCAACAATGCACTATATGAAACTTCAGAATGGCCTTGCAAAGCTTCACCACAAGGGATTTAAAATCTGCTCAGTTTACCACATTCCTTGGCCAGGAATTGGATAAAATTCTATCTTTTAATTCACATAATTCCACCTTAAACCTTTAAAGATAATTATGAAAAAAAACCAAAGTGGTTAGCTGTGGTGTTTTTTTACCCCTATGAATGCCTTGAGAAGGAAAATATAACTCCAAGAGATCTCCAAGACTTACCTTAGGTGCTGCCTTTTTGGGCTTTGGCTCCGGTTTGGGAGGAGCAGGTTTCTGTACAAAACACACACAAGGAAACAGAGTCAGGTGAAAGCCAGAAATAAATATTTATACTTAAAATAAATATTTGTGTTTTAATGTTGGTAACTTTCGAAAACTATTTACCCAACAGTTGGCCCTGTAAAAACCAATGGGCAAATTATCAGGCTAAGGAGAGAGCAGGTAATTTATAGAGCCAGGAGCATCTGTATGAACAAATCCATCCTCAGATCAATATTCCTTGACTCTGGATACTCATGTGTCCAGACTGACTGTTCACTAACACAGATGTACCTCATGTGAGAAGCCTGTGATGTGTGAATACATGGAAACATGGAGTGGGAATTTTAAATACTGAATACTCAGTTCTGGTGGGAAAACCCCAACAGTTCGTCTTGAACTGCCCCCATCCCACGGGATGTGATATCAAAGGAATAAATAAGGATACTCACAGCGGATAGTCTGGCTGACCTTCTCTTTGGCTGTACAAAGAAAGATGTGTCACTAAAATTCAGAGAGCACATTAAGCACAGCTTTCTCAGAACTGCCACCCAAAATAACATGCTGTCGTGAAGCCTCACAGAAACCCCAGGTTTTATGAAAGTATGGGCATTATGGTGGTGGATTTGATGAGTCCCCATCCCTGGGAACGTCCAAGGCCAGCTTAGACGGGGCTTGGAGCAACGTGGGATAGTGGAAGGTGTCCCCTGGGGGGTGGAATGAGATGATGTTTAAGGTCCCTTTCAACCCAAACCATCCTGGGATCCCATGATCCCTGTGGGTCCAGCCCAGGATATTCTATGACTCCCTAGAAGTGCAGCTTTGCTCAGCTCAGCTTTTCCTCTGCTGCTGCCACTTCACCCCACTGAGGTGGGAAGGATAAAGTTTCTGTTCTTCCAGGAGCTGAAAAGGGACATAATCCCATTGGAAAGGGACATGTTCCTATTGGAAAGAGGAAGTGTTCCCATTGGAAAGGGACATGTTCCCATTGGAAGGGGAAATGTTCCCATTGGAAAGGGAAATGTTCCCATTGGAAAGGGACATGTTCCCATTGGAAAGGGACATGTTCCCATTGGAAAGAGAAATGTTCCCATTGGAAATGGATGTGTTCCTACAGGAAAACAACCTGTTCCCATTGGAAGGGGACATATTCCCAGTGGCCTCTGGCTTCTGCCACGTTCCCATTGGAACTGACTGTCCCTGGCTCCAGCCACATTCCCACTGGAACTGATGATCCCTGACCTCAGCCTTGTGGAGCTGCTGGACCCCCCAGCACCCACCTCAGGCGGGTCACCCATCACCTCAGGTGACAGAGACGGCCCTGAACACCCCAAAACCAGAGGCAAGGCCACTCCCTCGATCTGAACCGCCTTCCCCCTCACGAGCTGCGCGGGCTCCCTAATTTTTGTGGAGCCCTTTGAAGTGGCGACCACAATCAGCTCCTACCTCCTCCTTTACCTCGCCTTCAGCTGGAGCCTGCAAGGAAAACGACACGTGAGAGAAAGCAACATTCAACCCCCACCAGAGTCCTGAGGGGGTGTCACAATAACACCCCCCCTCCCCTC
>NW_021940896.1:1136692-1140653 GCF_001715985.3 Manacus vitellinus | reverse complement strand
TCGGGCACGGATTAAGGGAGATGAGCTTTGTCTCCATCATAACGGCAATGTCTGACAGCCTTCCCACCGTGTATCTTGTGTATTTCCGTAGGGAAAGCACAAGGTGTGTTAATCCCACTTTCAGGGCCAAAGCACTTTGCCACTGAGAGGTGAAGCAGGAGGTGTGACTGTTCCTGCCCAAAGCCAGTCCAACCCTTTCTAAAACCTACAATAAAGTGGATTCTGCAATCTTCCTAGGCAGCCTATTCCAGCACCCAACTGCCCTTAAAAACCTCAAAGTTTCCCCCAGCATCTAAACTGTGCTTTGGCTGTGAACTTCCGTTTCTTTGTGCAGTGCCCAGCAGATACAAAGAACGATTAACAAGCATCAAGTTCCACTAACATTTTAGATACTGTGTCATTTCACATAATATTATCATTTTCTCCCTAAAACTTTATTTTTCTAGACTAAACAAATTCTCAGAGGCCTCATGATCTCATAGGCCATATTTTGTAAGCCTTTTGCCATTGCTGGGCTGCTCTAGACTCCTCTCAACTTTGCATTCTTGCTCAGGTCTGTGTCCAATAATCAGGTTAATTAGGTAACGGCTCTCAGCGTGGTATTTGCAGACTCAGCAACAGCATCACCACGTTGGTTCAGACTCTTCCTGATCCCCTGTAATCCCTGGATCCCTTTCAGTGCTGCTCCCTGAACAGCTGTTCCCCCGTTCTTGACAAATTCATGGTGACTTTTTGATTTGTCACTCCTTACGTCACCCCCCTCTCCAAGGGCCGGGATGTCAATACTTTATTATCTTCCTGCACTTTGCCAGTTAAGCTCAGCAATTTTCCGTCCACGGATCCACCTTTCTCCCCCTTCCTCCAGTCAATGTTGATCCATCAAATGCCATGATTATTTTGTTAAAACACACCAATTATTTAAGGGTGTCCCTGACTGGCCTCCTGCATCCTGAGGACTGCATTTTCCAGGCACTGCCGGCCCCACTGTAACCACATAACCAAACACAATCACTCCTCCTTCAAGTTCTCCTGTGGTAACCAGGATTTTAAATAGTCTTTCCAATAGTTTTCTCCATCTTCCAAACTATAAACGGCCTGAAACACATTTCAAGAGCGCTTGGTCTCCAAGTTCTCCATCACAAAAAGGTTTGTGCCCAGTGGCCTCGAGAAGTTTCTCCCCTCTCCCCACAGTTATTGCTTTATCCTTTCTATGTTCTGTGAGAAGTCTTTGTGGGGGAGAAACAGTAATTTGTTGGAGGGTCTATCAACACCTTCTCCTGAACAATTTGCACAACCAACAATTTGGATCAAAACATGCAAGTGAAGCACAGATTGAAAATTCACAACTAATTTCTGCGTTATATTTGCTCTGCCTTCTCTTTCATCTTTATGTTATCTCAAACACTTTGACTTTTTCTTAAAATGTCATCATTAAACCACAAACTGGCCTAAACAACCATTAGTGAGAAGATTGTTTCCCTCTGAAGAAATGGGATAAGCTGCTGTGAGATGCTGTTGTGCTGCAAGGGAAAATGGCTGTAACTATGCAGGAAATTACAGACCTGGCTGAAGCCAGGAGAATAAGTTTATTCTGGAGCATTATTGTATACCATGTTACTTTTTTGGTGCTTTTGCCACAACTGGCATTTTTTATTCAGTACAAAACCACCTAAAACTGAATTTATGATACCGCCTCACCAGATTACCTTGGGAATAGATCAGAGCAACAAAACAAGAGTTAATCTTTTGATTGTGCCACTGTTTCCATGAGAAAATTTCGTGCTAAAATTTAAATTTCTGCTGATGTCCAAGGCAGGAATGTCCTGCAGGGGAGGAGAGCCTGTTCCTGATGTCAGAGATCTGTAGTTCTTGAGGAATGTTTTCCTGGACCACATTTTTGAACTGAAGCAGATCAAGACCCTCCTGAATAAAGGTAAACCACATCAAAGTCACTCTTGGGTGACTGGCTTCTCACCTTCCCTAAACAGGCAGTTAGATATATGTTGCTTTCCCATTCCTTTGTGCTAAAATCCATAGGAGGGTGGAACATTAGGAGATTCTTTTCCACGCATTCCACTCTCAGCCTAGTTCATCTAGATGTGCAACAGCCTCACAGTCAGAGTTCAGAGGCAAGGGAAATTAGGATTCTGTGTGTGCTCATAGTCATGGCACATATAACAAGTAACATTAATATATATTTTTGGGACAAAATACCACAAAACACATTTCTGTGTTCTGTACCTGGTGTACAAAGTGTCCTTCAGCCTTATTTTATAGAACTTTTGGGATGAGCAGATTATTGATCTATAGGAGATGTTTGTGCTTGCTAATTTTATACTTTGTTCTGTGTGATTTTGTGCTTTGTCCTGGATAAAAATTGATTTATGTGTCAAATTCAGTATTGATTGCGATAGAACGTTTAGAGCTTATTAATTTGGGAATATGAGGATGAGGAATTAAGGATTCTCATTGAGTCTGTTCATCCTCACTTTAGTCAAACCTTTGACTTAGCTCCAGTTTTCTACCCAGTCCCTGATAGTGAAGGGGGTGACTGCACACACCAGGCTTGTATTATTGAGATTATTCACCGGTTTGGTGAATTCTCAACATAAAAAATAAGTGGAAATGTCTATTTCTGCTTACAACACACTGGTACAGGTCGCCCAGAGAAGCTGTAGCTGTCCCTGGATCCCTGGGAGTGTCCAAGGCCAGGCTGGGTGGGGCTTGGAGCAACCTGGGCTACTGGAAGCTGTCCCTACCCATGGCAGGGGGTGGAACTGGAAGAGCTTTAAGGTCCCTTCCCACCCAAATCACTCTGTGATTCTATGAAATGAAACATAAAAATAGTTGGGTAAAAACAGAGCTTGACACAACAATTTAAAACCATAGTAAGTCATTTTTCTGTCTCAGCAGGAGCAGGAGGCCTGAGAGATGATCTCTAGAACCAGTCTGCTATGGAGGGGTAAGGGACATGCAGAAAAGACAAAATCAGGGCAGAAAACCCAAGTGAGTTTAAGTGAGGAGGCTGGGAAGTTCCCAGACAGGAACTCAGGAGCTCACCTGAGGATCTGTCCCATTGCAAAGCACCGGGCTGGGTTAGAACAGATGGACACAGCAAACTGTAACAACCTGACCACTGCCAGGTGGTCCTCTCTGCACCCCCAGGGGGGCAGAACTGCTTCCACACACAGCCTCAGGAGATGGGGGGCAGAACTGCTTCCACACACAGCCTCAGGAGATGGCTGGTGCTCCCAGCTTTTCAAATCCATTCCCAAGGAGACTTGGCAACTGGGATGACTGTGACTAAGAAAGCACAGGAAAGTTTTACAGATCACACTGCCTTTAGCACTTATTTTAAACTTATTTGATTGCAAGTCTTTCCAACAGCTATTTGAAGATTCCCAGAGAATCTGGGGACAGAAGCCTATGAGCAGACCCTTTGACCAACACTGACTTGGTCCTAGGAGACTCCAAGGCCTCTACAAACTCAAAACTGAATGCACAAGCCATCTCCATGTATGTTAAAACTTCCAATACTTTCATGGCAGGCAGCACATCCTGCTTTGCAGCTCCACTTCCCTCCTTCCAGCTTGCTCTGAGCTCACAGCCAGCAGGAACTGCAGGTTTCTCACTGGATGGGCTCGGGGAAGGCTGGATTTAGTGTTCAGAGCACAAAATGTGTTCTGTCCAGCCCAGGTCTTGAGTCACAGGGAGCCAGAGACCAGGTAAGGGTGTTGTCAGATTTTGGGATTGTGCCTTCTGCCTTTCAGGGCAGCGGCCCTCAGTGAAGGCCCAGTTGAAGTAAGTGACCTAAAACAGCATTAACAGAATGACTATTCCTACTATTTGGGCTGAAATCCTGGTATCTCATAGAGTTCCAGGAAGGTTTGGGTTGGAAAGGACCTTAAAGCTCATCTCAATCCCCCCCTGCCATGGGCAGGGACACCTTCCACGGGACCAG
>NW_021940896.1:1117381-1135883 GCF_001715985.3 Manacus vitellinus | reverse complement strand
GGGGCAGTTGAGCCAGGACCAGCAGGTCCAGGAGTGCTGAGCCGGGCCCTCTCCCTGCACCATCCCTCAGCAGTTCCATCGCACAGGTCAGGAACAGCAGTCACAGTCCCTGCTGTGTGCCCTGTCAGTGACCTCCTCGTGCCACCCAGTGCCCTGTGCCTTTCACAGTCACACATAAATCAAGGAAACCCGGCCTTGCTCAGGTTCCAGATGGGAAGCAGCAGATCTCTTAAGCTTCCCAACCCCTGTCCACAAAGCCTTTGGAGCAGGGGAGCAGAGTTTCCACCCCCCTGGATGCAGCAGGACACAGCTCTCAGAGCATGGCAAAGCCAGGAGACACGCTCTGAGTCAGGATTTGCCTTCTGGCTCCAATTACTGCCAGGCTGGGATTGGGAATGAAGGATGGATTCCTTATTTCTTACTGAGTGCTGAGCTGACTTCCCTTACCCATCACACCTTCTCCATGTCATACGGGTCCAGATGATCTGCTCTGGCACAGGCAGGATCCAAGAGCTGCCCCTGGCACAGCCTCATGTTACTTGCAGGTGGATTCTGGGTGTATTTCTCTCCGTGGTTACAAAGCAGCCCTGGAGCATGTGGAGCACGTGCTTCCTGACCTTTTGGACAAGTGGGATTTTGCAGTTGATTACTGGAATATCTTTCACTGTGAGTTTCCCCCACATTTCTTTTTCTAAAGCAGCTTAATTTGCCCGCACTTGGAAGGCTCCGTCCTTGCCTGTGCTCTAAAGAAAAGTGAGTGGATCTTTGCCATTAGTGGCAACAATTTTACCTGAAATCCCTGGATGATTCCAGGGTGGCCAATCCCTTGGGCTCCGCTTTGGGGAGCACCTAAAATTTATTCATTTCGTTTGAGGTTTTGCTCTGCCTTGAGAAGGATAATTCACAACTTCACAAGTGTTTAACAGTGAAAACAAAACAACACCATAGATTTTACAGGAGTAGCCTGGGAATAGAAAACATTGTGCTTTTCCACCAATAAAGTAGAAAATTTACTCTTATGAGTCAAGAAAACCAAGTTGTTTCAATGACACCTGATGTGTATATTGCTTTTAACTTAATAACTCTCATTTCATGAAGACAAAATGCCTCCTAAAGTGCACGTTTGAGAGTAATGATTGTACCAGGGTTTTTAGGAGGCTGAAAGATGAGGTGCAGCTCGCTCCAGGTGAATCTCACCTCCTGATTGCAACTCTCCAAGGAAAGGAGAGCTGCCAGTGTGACAGGGGAGCCCAAAGTCCAAGTGATCCTCCCTTTCCTGTTCTCCACCTGCATTTTTTCCATCTTTCTGATAAGCTGTGGTTTCTCCCTCCCTCATTCCTTGCCATGAATCAGGTTACACACTGGAGGCAACAGGAATTCCCAGTGTGTTTCTCAAACAGCTGGGAAGGGGTTCACAAACACATCTGAAGAAACATTCCTCAAAGAATTTTAATCTCCTGGACTTAACTCAGTTTGTTTTAAAGAGATTAAAAACTACACTATTTATTTTACAACATTTTGAAATTCCTTATTGTGTACCATCATCTTAAATAAATGTTGGCTTATTGCTTTCTCAAACACAAAACTCATCACAGGCTCGAAGACTATATAAGTATCATAATTAATATCAAATTTAGGCATGTTATTCTCAAAATAGTGCTTTTTCTGTTTTTTCTTTTTACTGTTGGCAAATTAATAAAACAAATATGGGTGACAATTCAGTACTTTTTAATTCGATGGGGTTTTTTAAAAAACCATTTCTTTAGTTAGGAAATCATTTCTTTGGTTAGGAAAACCACCTTATAATTTGACAGAGGAAGGCTTGTCCTTGTTTGGAAAACTCATTTCAGAAATAGCTCCTTATTTTTTGCCAAGAGCAGAACAAATATCTTTCTTTCATCTTAGCTTGTAGGTGGTAAAATTGCAGCTTCTTGTGCTTATCAACCTAAGTAGTTTCCATTTTCTGCGAAGCTGTTATCAGAATATATAATACAATATATATGAGGTAATACTTGGAATACCAGAGGCAAATGGGAGATAGGTACTGGATGATAATTTCCCTAAGTAACGTGTCACCATGACCATAACTATTAAAAATGTGGGGGGGTTGATGCTTTGTGGGGACGATACTTTACAATAATGATGAGAATGCGAAGAACTCACTGGATGCCGTGTGTCTTTCGACAGGGGCCGGCACATCACTCGGGCAGTTCTCTCCACACTGGAATGAATTTTTAAAGGAAATTCTTAATTCAAAATATAACTTCCCAGAAACATCTCCCCATCCCTGACTCCTCTTGCCGCCTGTGCCCTCACACCGCGGGCACGGCCATGGCGGGGGAACGGGGTGGAGGGGGAGAGGTACCGGCGGAGCCCAGGACGGGTCGGTCGGTCCCGGGGAACTGGCCGTGAGGGGACCGGGAGAGGAGCAGCCATGAGGGGAGCACCTAGGGGACCAGGACTGAGAGGGGAACCATGAGGGGAAGCGGCGTAAGGGACGGGGACCTGAGGGGGGCGGCCGGTGCATGGCGGCCCCGCTCGCTGGCCTCCTCTCTCCCGCCCCGGTTGTCTTCTAGTTCGTCCGGTTCTCCGCGCCCGCCCGGTCACCCCGTCCCTCAGCGCGGCTCCGCCGCCATGGCTCCCCGCCCTCCCCCGCAGTCTCCGGGCGCGCTCGTCGAGAACGCGCCTCGTCTCCTCTCTTTCTTTTTCTCCTCCCCCCTCACCTTATTTATTTTATGTTATTTATTTATTTTTTAAAAAACCATTTTCGCGCCCTTCCGGGCTGGGCGGCGGCGGGCGGGCCGGGGGCGAGGCGGGGAGCGCTCCCGCGCCTCCCCGGCCCGCCTCTCCGCTCAGCCCCACCCGCGCACGAGCGCCGCCACCCCACGCCCGCCCAGGCTCGCATCGCGTCCAGCATGGTCCATCAAGGTTACATGCCTTCTCCTCCGCTCCACGGCGGTAAGCGGCGCCCCGGGAGCGGTGCCGGGCGGGGGCGCTGGGGGAGGCGGGGCAGCGCGGTCCCTCACGGTCCCGGCGCGGCGCGGGCGGAGCTGCGGCTGCCGCTGAGGGAAAGCGGCGTTTCCTCCGCGATTCGCACCCCTCGCCCTGCGCTGGGAAGGCAGAGCCTCCAGTATTTGGGGTTTTTTTGCTGTTGTTGTTCTTAAAGTTCGATTCTAAATGTGTCGCCCATCGTTGGGTTTGGATGAGTTTATTCCTCGTGGGTGGTGGCGGGCGTGTGGCCGCTGTCCCGGGAGCTGCCGGTTCTTGCCGTGTGGGAACACCGGGTTTCGCTTCTCGTGCCTCCAGTGTCTTGTAGGCAGACCTCGGACTATGTTTTTCAAAAGAAAAATAAGCAAATAGACAGAAATATTGGGGGAGTTGCCTACGTTCAGGTGTAGCTCAGTGTCCTCAGGATCATCTGGTTTCTGTGAGGTCGTTTTGATCTGTGAGAGATGCTCCAAGGCTGAAATCCAGGGGATTTGGTCACACTTGGTATGGATGTGCTGGAGCACTACGAAATGCCAGAGACTCGGGAAATGCCAGCTACTGCAGTTAATGATCAGTGACTTTTACTGGGAGGAGATAGAGAGACCGAGCTGTGTCTGTGTGATGACCGTTCCCTGTCACAGTTAGACTCTCTGCTTCAGGTGCAGGTCCCCAAACTTTGGGATTGTGATGTGCAGAAGATAGAAACAAACTGTCACTGAATTCTCCTTCTCTGCCTGAGCACAGCCACTGATCAATGGTGTTCAGCGGATCAAATACCAGTTGGTAGCTTGTGGCCATGGGGCACAGATGGCAAAGGAGGCTGTGCCTCAAGTGTCCCTGCTGTCCCTCCCTTCCCGGGTCATCTGTGTTAATCTTGATGTCAGTGCCGTGCTGGTGCTGCTGTTGAAAAGCAGATACCTGTCTGATGCTGCTCTGGAGAGGGTCTTGAAATCCCGAGTAGTTCATTCATAAAAGGGATCCAGAGGGATTTCTGCGGGATTCATACAGAATGATCATCTGGAAGAAAAGAAGCAGTCATTAGCAGATTGAAAAAGTAATTCTTTCTTTCTAATGCAGCTGTTAATAGGTTTCAAGTTGACTGCTTCAGTTGCTAGAGATTTTTATCGGTGCTCTCTTCATGGCACCTATTGATTTCTGTCTGTGTGGTGATACTGAGCTCTGGGGTGCACTCACTGATCTCAATCCTGACTGCGTTTTCACGGTTTTAAATGAAGTTTTTAATTATTAGCTGAGCGATTTCTGTGGTGCTGCCTTGTCCTTGTGTGGGTTGTACATGTCACAAGGCTCCAGTCTGACTAACTGCTGCTTTTTAGGCTCCTTTGTGCATCCCTGACTGTGGAATTTGAATGTAGCGTTGGTGTAGTCTGTTTTGGGGGAATTTGAGTGTAACGTGCACATAATTGCCAGATTTATGACGTGTATATATATTTTTTTATATACTCATGCCCGTGTCTGAAGCTGGAACAGCTCAAGTGATGTTGTGGTAATGAGCAGGACTTGCACATTTCTTGGTTTCCTCTGTGCACTGAGGGTGTTTCTGTTGGCAGGGACCAGCCAGCACCTCACAGGGTGATGTTTTCTTTCCAGTATAAGAATCTTAATCGATGTTTCAACCTAAAGTAAGACAGAGAGGCACCTCTTTGAAGGGAAATGTGCTCCATGGGAATGAGTTGGTTTTCTGGGTCTTAAACTGTTGGTGAGACCGGCTTTGCTTGGAGGGCCAGAGGAGCCTTTCCTGTGCTGAATTTGAAATAACTCACTCCAGGAATGGAAAATCCACATCAGAGGAGGCTGCTACTGAGAGATGGAACAGAGACAAGGCTGTTTGCAGCAAAGGGACTGAACTGGGTAACATCAACCCTGGAAGGGCTCTCTCTCCTGCTAAGTCAGCTTTGTACTGTCAGTGAAGCCCGGCAAAGTGTTAATTTGGGGTTTAAAAGGCTAATTTGGCTGAGTAGAAGCAAACCAGAAATAAGTGTCAAATCTCCTCCTTCCTGCCCTGTTTCTGCAAGCTGGACAAGCTTTTGTGAGACTGGAAAGCATCATCTCCCACTGAAGGGAAAAGGGTTGGGACTGCTTCACACCTCACACCCTGGGGCTGTGAGTCTTGGAAGGTGCCCAAATTTTGTGGTCTGTTATTGGCAAAGTCCTACTTTGTTATGTGGTATAATCTGCCACAGTATATAAAATGTTGCCCCAAGGAACTGTTCTCCATAATGTTTATGTTCAGTAGGGTGTATCTCTGAGGAAAAAATACTGTGTGAGGCTCATGTCTAAGCAAAGGCATTTTATGAGTGTGTTTCAAGGGATTTCTGGTGAAGGGTGTGTTGTCTGGCCTTCCATTTGAATTTCAGCCCACAGTATGATGGTTACAGCACCAGTTTCCTGCTGTTTGGAAGTCTTACATGGGAAGTTGCCCCTTCTCTTTAATCTTTCTCAATGTGGGTGTTGCACTGGTGAGTTGTGGGCTGGGCAGTGGCACCTGGGCATTGAAGATGAGGTGAGGACACCCAGTGTGGGAATATGCACGTGGAGCTCCTGTCCAGGTGTCTTCCTGGGGGACCTACAGTGTTCCTTAGACAGTGTTGGAGGCTCTGGACATAAATGACAGAAGCAAATGCCCCAAGTGTTGCAGGAGCAGGGACTGTCCAGGCTATTCAAATCCTTCAAGAGGCAAAAGGAGGAGAGGCCTAAGAGTCATTAGACTCTTGCTTCAGGAAGAAAAGGATACAAGGAGGGAAGAAGCTGAATGGCACAAGTCCAGTCTGTGATTTTCTCCATAGGATTTCGGTATTTTGCTGGTTTTTGGGTAAGACATTGCCCAGCCTTCCTGCAGCACCAGAATCCCTTTCTTCCTGGAGGCAGCTGGACTGCCAGGTTTATTGATCTCCCGTGGAAGGGAGCCAGCTGTTTGAATTCTTCTCAGTTTTACGAGTGTGCATTTGTTGCCAGCAACTGCACCGGGTCTTGACTACGGACTTTGTCCAAGAGAATTGTGTTTGTTCATCCCCCATCCCCTTGCAAGCTCCAGGAGTGTGGATGAGGAAACTGGAGGCTGGAAGCAAAGTGCCAGCACTACAGATGGTGGGCTGAGCTCTCCCCTGTGCCACTGCCAGTGCTGTGGGCTGTGGAAAATGCCACATCAAACCTCTGGTGTCCAGACACTCCTCAGAGCCAGGCACTTCATCTTGGTGATTTTGTGATGTTTCCATGTCTCCAGGCTCTCCCCCCTCCCTTGTTTTGATGGCTGCGTGGGTGGTTTTCCTTCCTCGCCTCCTGCTGCGGCTGCAGACAAGGCAAGGAGAAGAGATGATCTCCAGAGTGCCATGTTACACAGACTTGCTGCTCTTTAGGGCTGGTTTTAGAGAGGAAAGGAAATTTTGGTTTATGTTTTCATTCACACAGTTAAAGATGTGGGGGGTTCATGTTTTTCTTTTATTGTTTTCTTGCTTGGGAAAGGGTTTAGGTCTTCTCCCCACCCACCAGGAAGTGAAGAGGAAAGTGGCCTGTGGTCAGGGGAGTGAACATTTGCTCACAATTACTCTCCTCTTTTCCCTCATAACCCAGTAAGGCACTGGTGGACTTGCTGGTGCTGCTGGGGATATACAGCCAGTGGCAAGAGCTTCCTATGGCATTCCAGGGGAGAACAGCTCTGGAGAAGAGCAGCTGGAAACAAGCAGTATGTAACCACCAGCTCTTGTCCCTGCTCAGCGACTCAGGGCTTTGGGAGGGCTGGCGAAGCCGCTTCGTCCTGCTGAAGTGTGAATCCCAGGGAAGTAATACATGGAGAGACGGAGACTGTATGAAAAAAATTCTAGCTTGCATTGAAATCCTTCAAGGGCCATTTCCCTCAGCCTATCACCATAAATGCACATCTTGCCACCCTAAGGTAGAATGAGCAGAGTCTGTGTGGTTCGTGTTTGTGTTGCTTGTCTGCTGTGAGGTTTCACGGAGTCAGAGAAGCGTTCAGGTGGGAATAGACCTCGAAGGTGCTGGGCCGTGCAGGAGGTGGCTCTGAGGGCATCTCAGGGTGTCTCTGTGCTCGCAGCTGTGCCCAGTGTGCACCACAAGTGTCTCTGCTCTGCTGCCATGTGCAGCGTTCCCGTGGCTGTCCCGGCCGGATGTGTGTGCTCACGGCGGTCACAGCTCCTGAACTTCCTTTGGCTGCCTGGCAGGGCAGCTCCTGTGGGAAGAGAACACCCAGAGGAATCTTTGGTAAACAGTCTTGTAATGGGATGCAAGTTTAGGTAAGCCCACATATTGTGGGGAAAATAAGCTCCATCTGTAGTTCTGAAAACAGTCTCTCCCTGTTTGTTTTGGTGATACTCAGCTCATGCCGGTAACAAACCGGGGGTGAAGGCTTGACTTGTTAGGCTCGGTATTGATTTTAAGCCCCTCTGTTGTGGAAACATAATATGTGAGAAGGACTTTTTTGGACGCCCAGTGTTCACCAAACTGGATTTCTCTCAATCAAACGGTAGGAATTGTTCTCAGTTAGAGCTCTCGGGGTGGAAGACAAAATTCATAACACGGGTTGAGCTCGGATGTGTTCCATCTGCCTCCTGGGTTGTTTTTTGCTAAAATCATTGTTCCAAACTCTAGATAAGTCAAATATTTTTTTTGAAATATTGCATTCAAATTTTTAATGGAGCCAGAGATTAAATTGGCTGCAGTTGTTGCAATAGTTTCAATATATCAAAATAGAAAACGCTCTACTGTGTTTAAATAAAACCAGTTTTCTGACAGCAGGAGAAAGATGGAAAATTACACTTCCACAGTTAAGGCTGGGAAAAGCTTTTGGCTGAAAATTTCTATACATTGTATATGCAGGTTGGGCAGTGTTTATTCTGAGGTGGTGCATCAGGATTATGTCTCTGCATGAGGAGAAAAGGCAGATTTTGGGAAGAAGGTGGATGTTGTCAGCCTGGGCTGGCTTTCCTTGAACTCTGATCTGCAGCACGTTCTGAGATATCATCCACAAAGTGTCATGTCAGGGCTGAGCACTCGGGGGCTTGAAATAAATATTTATAAAGTTGAGCAAGGAACTTTGCTTGTCCTGAGGTAATAAAGTTACACTCAGAAAATTCCTACAGAAGTCAGTGAATTGGCATGTGTGTAACGAGCAGAGGGTGCCAAAACCAAGAGTCTCTACAAGGTTATTCTTACTCCTCCCAGAAAAGAAAGAACTGGGGAGACAGGAGACAAATGGAGCTACACAAACATTGATAGAATTCAGCTGTTCAAGCTCAAAACAGAACTAAAATTTCCCCCTGTATGTTCAAAAAGAAGGACTAAGGATGTGTTGTTGCTGTAGCCAAGGGAGGTGAGCTCTGCCTTATGTCCCTGGGCTTTGTGCTCCCCAGCCCTGGAACTGCTGATCTCAGTTCCTGGCACTGATCACAGGGCTGGAAACCTGAACCAAATCCCCAACTCATATCAATATTCTGCTATTCAGGAATGTTTCTGCTCAAACGTGAACATGTGGTGTTAATGCCATTTGTTTAACCTCAGCTGTATTCAGGGGAGACCTTTTGGTTTATGATTAAATTTAAAGTGCTTTTGTTTGGTCAGATATTTAATCAAGCCTGAAAGAGTTTTAATTGTAATGTTTATCTACTGTTATTTGTCCCAGAAGAAAAGCCTCAGTCCAGGAGCATGTCCTTCCCAGGACAGCACCTCCAGCTCCCTGTTTTCTGACATTCAGGAGGCAGGAGGGTGAGCTTTAAGGCACCAGAAGACAATGTGAAGGGTCAGCATCCAACTGGCCTGACTGAGTTCGTGCTGTCCGGATACAGCTCAGGTTGTCTTTACATCCTGACTCACAACTCCTTCCTGGACTTATTTCCCCTGTGAGACGTGGATGGGATGATTTATTTCTTTAATTAACTGAAGTGCAGCTTTACTGGGGCTGTTGCTGTGCACAATCAGCCTCTCTGGAAGTTCTAAAGGCGCTGGGGTGTGAAATGGTAACTGGTACCTGTTGTTTGATTGCTGGGGGGTTGGAGTGAGGAGAGGAGCCAGAGGCAGCTGTGCTTAACCAAAGGATCTCAGGGAAATGTGGGAGCTGTGAGCTGCCTTCCAGGACAAATGGATGTTATTCTTTGCTAGGCTTTTTCCCAGCGGATGTTTGGACAGAGATAGAGCAGGGAGGAGAATCAATGCACTGTCAGAGGAGAAAGCTGAGCCTCACACCTGAGCTGCCTGGAGCATAGGAATGAGGGTGATCCCTTAAGAGTGAATCCCTGGACTTCTAGAAAGTTTCAGACAAGCTTTGGCCAGGTTAAAAATCTTTTTTCATAACAAAACTGCTGTGGGATAAGAGGAAAGGATTATTTATTTTCTTTTTGACTTATATAATTAATGACACATCAGTTGCATAAAACAAATAGCAGTCAAGATTTGGGAATGTATCAGCTGCTTTTGCAATATGCAGAAGTTACGAGGAGGTTCCCACAGAACTCTTAAGCAATCCCAGTGCCAGAAGAGCCTGCTGTAGCTGTTCCAGTTGGGAAACTAGTAAGAAACAGTCATTGTCCTGTGTAATCAGGTTTAAACTGCTAAAATACTGTTTAGCAGAGAGGTCTTGGAGCTGCACGAGGTAATTCTACAAAAATACCATATTTGTGGCCATAAAAAGCAAACAAAATGTCAGGAACTCTTAGGATTGGAAAGGACAAAAGAAAAAACAAACAAACAAACAAACCACTGTATAAAAGTGTGGTGAGTCTGTATCTTTAGAAGGCTGGAGTTTTTGCTTTTAAATGATCTATAAAAGTGAGAAAAGGGAAGAAAGCAGGGTGAGGTGATCACTGTGGGAGGAACAACCCAATAAGGTAGAATTTGTGGATGATAATTAGAAGCTGTGGGTGCCCCATCCCTGGAAGTGTTCAAGGCCAGGCTGGATAGGGCTTGGAGTAACCTGGGAGAGTGGAAGGTGCCCCTGCCCATGGCAGGGGGTGGAACCAGATGAGTTTTAAGGTCCCTTCCAACTAGTCCATGATTCTGTTAATTCTGCAGTTGATAAAGAAAGAACTGAAAAAGTCTGAAACGTGATAACAGCAAATGAAGCATGGGAGAACAAACAGGAAGGGATTATTCATAAATTTCCCCAGTGGAACAACTGGGGTAGAAGAAGTGAGAGTGGCAGGTGGCAGGTTCAGAATAAATGAAATACTTTGTTTGCCAACAGGGAGTTAATGGAGGAACTCCCTGCCCGAGGACGTGGTGTGGAGCAGACTGTGCACAGGCTGGAGAAGCAGTGAGACAAATTAAGAGGAAAGTCTATTAAGGGCTATTAAACATAATTACTACACCTCTGACTCAAAAGTGTGTATTATTGGAGTCTGGGAAGAAAGCACGATGTGGTGTAGCTCTCTGTGCTCAGTCTGTTGGTGTGCTCTTCCTTGGGATCTGTGACCAGGGGAGACAGGATACAAGAGCTGGATCCAACCCAGCAGAGCTTTCTTCTGTTCTTGGATGAAATTGGCTCTGCTCCCAAAATTATGTTAACAGTTTGCATTTAAAAAATTAATTCCATGTTGTCCAGGAAAAATGTTTGGTGCAAAGGAATGTATGTGTGTGTTTGGGATGTGCTGGTTTTGGTTTTAATTTGGGGGTGATTATAGATACCTGCAATTGTAGAGGTATTAGAAGGCTCTGGACATTTTGGTGTAACCGGAAAGTTCTTCTGAAATGCAAACAGGCTCTGTCTCTGTTTTATATTCAATGTGACTGAAATCTTCCCTCTCTGCTTTGCAAACTATGAGGGGCTGTGAGAGACTGTAGATATGAGAGGAACTTTTGGCTGTGGTCCTCTCTCTTATCCTGAGCTGGAAGGGACCCCCAAGGATCACCAGTCCAACCCCTGGCCCTGCACAGACACCCCAACAATCCCCCCTGTCCCTGAGAGCATTGTCCAAACCCTCCTGGAGCTCTGGCAGCCTTGGGGCCGTGGCCACTGCCCTGGGGAGCCTGGGCAGTGCCAACCACCCTCTGGGGGAAGAACCTTTTCCTAATAAAACCAGAGCCTGGGGGAAAGCAGGAGTTAATGCCAGTTCTCTTGGTTTCCTGTGAACCACTGCAGGAGCTGAGGATGTGGCTGTGAGAAATGTTGTGTGAAGCCATTTGTCATTCAGTAGCTGCTCAGAACTTTCTGTTGGCAGATAAACAGTGAAATCTCAAGGTTTGGAGACTGAGTAAGACTTTGCACAGGGAAACCTTGCCATTAGCTCCTCTGTTTTGCATGGAATGAAGTGCACTGTGGGATCTAGCTCGGGATTGGGATATTAGTGACTGGGACAGTGGGCATGGAACAGGCTCTGCCAGGTCACAGCCAGCATCTTGTTTGGGTTGGGTGTGACTGGGAAAAGGTTTCCATTAATCAAAGCTGAAATGTCACTGTTTTCCTGGGCTCCTGGGCAGACAGGGAGATCGGAATGAGAGCACACAGGAGCAAACATGGCTGTTCTTCGTGTGTCTCAGCAGTTCTCACCTACAAAACAAGCATTTGGTGAGAGAAGCAGCAGGTGATTCCAAGACCAACAGGATTTTGCAGATGCTGGCAAACATCACATTTCGGGGGTGTCTCCCTAAATGTTCAGGGAGGTGTATCAGACACCCCTCCTGCCTCAGGCATAAGTCAGAATCAACTGGAAAAGCCTGCTGGAAACAGCAAAAGTAAGCTCTGGGAAAAATAATCATAGTTTTCACATAAAGCCACGTTTTTTGAGAATAGTGGTTTCCAGGCAGGTTTAAGCAGCACATCTGTATCCACCTCATGGGATCAATCTCTGGCTGTGCTTATGTCACTGGGAGTTTTGCCATGGACTACAGCAGGACAAGACTTTATTCCTTAATGCTGCTTATCCAAGACATTCCTGTGCACATGTTGCAAATGTATTTGGCCAGAGCAGCAGCTGCAGAACAACTGGCAGAGTGGGAGAGGAGCAGAATAACCCCGTGAATGGATTAAAAATACATCCCAAAACATTCTCACTGGACGTGGATAGAAATGTAGTTCGAGTGGGGATGATTTATGGACAATAGATGTTTGGGGTTTTTCCCTAGGCAGGAAATACAATATATGTGAATAGAAATACAGAGGGTCAGGTTTGCAAATTCCCTTGTTAGTGACCTGATAATCCTGATTAGGAACTGGAAATTCCACCCTGTGATGCAGAGAAACAAGTCCCACGGTTCTGGTGGCTCAGTCTGTGGAACTTTGTGCTTGAGCACTCTTGCTCTGAATTTCTGTTCCCTTCCATCACATTAAAGTGTACCAGGAGGTCACTGGGAGAGCCTCCCTGCACCCACAGAGGGCTGAGGTTTGCTGTGCATGCTGTGGAAAGATCAAAGGAAATCCATAAAGCTAACTTGGGGAATGTTCTGCCCAGGAATTTATACGTGCATAAACTGAGGAGAAGCTGGACAGACATCTGCATCTTCCACAGAATGATCTGGGACCAAAATTAGGCTTGGAAGGTGTTAGGAGACCCATCACCTCACAGTGCCAGCCATTGAGCATTAGGCTGAGAATGAAGAACATCAGGGGAATGAAGCTACTTTGGCTGCCTGCCCAGGCCTGGAGAACCCCATCCTACAGCAGATAAACAGCTGGGGGACTTAAACTTTTAAAAACTGAACTGCAGTTCAGAGGGTATTTCTCTTAGTTTGTGATTGGGGTGTGCAGATGCTGGCTTGCACTGAGGCAGAAGGAAGCTTGTGGTTTAGACAAAAACCCCAGGCAGATACCATGGTGACAGGAGGGATCTATAAAAGTTAGAAGAGATGGGGGGGGAAGTTGCAGAGTGGCTCGAGGTCGTGGCTCCAAGGCATGGGCAGCATCTGGAATAGTGCTCTTGGGCTGGGGTGAAGGTGGCACTTCCCTTTGGGATGCAGTGGGTGAGCACAGCTGGTTGATGGGAATGACCTTAATGAGTTGGAAAATGCTCCATTTTGTTAATTCCTATAAAGAGTGACTTTAAGGTGCCTCCTGAGAAGTCCTGAGAGCAAACCCCCAGGCACTGGCCTTCCTGGCTACAACAAAAGATTGGCCAACTCCTGTATTGCTTCAGCTGCCCAGAGGATCAGAAAGTGCAGTGTGGCCAGCTCTTGTGAGAAGAATTTATCTCCTCCTCTTGAAGACACAGTTTCTGGAGTTACAATATTTTGTCCAAGTAAAATAAAGAAGGATCTGGGGCCTCCAGGGTGATTTGCACTTGAAATGTTACCCAGGGTAGTTACCTGGCTGGTCAGAAACCTGCTACCCATACACACTGTGCTCTGCTGAACCTTTCCTCTCTACTCTCCAGGATGATTTTGGTGCTATTTCAATACAGCCTGACTTTTCCTGGAAAGAGCAGGAAAACTTGTATTAAATCCATAGCTTTTTCTCTTCCTTTGTATTACGACATGTTCAGGAAAAAAGCTTTGTTCTCTTCAAAAAATTCATTGGTTTAGTTTTAGAATAGCAGTCAGCAAAAAGACTCCTTTGTTAAGTAATACCTGTGGTATAGGAGTTCCTCAAAGATAAAAAGCAACACGCATCAGAAGCACCTGGATCCCTGAGGTCATGTTATATTTCTTTTTAAAGTAGTTTTTTATTTAAAGAATAAATGCCTGGCAGTATAAAGGCAGTGAAACAGCAATTAATGCTGTAAACTTTTAGTCTTGTTGGTTAATTTAGCTCTGTGTGCTAAACCATACAGGAAATAAACCTTCCTTTTATTGCAAACCACAGGGGCCTCCTGCAACACTGTCTGTGCTTTTAACTCCTTTTCTACCCAGAGTTCACCTCATCACACAAACAAAACCAAACCTGTTTTCCCTCTGCTCTCTCTGTGCTGTGCAGGGCCAGCAGAAATCCACAGGCTCTGGAAAATAATTACAGGAGCAGCTGTTTCAATAAACAGCCCGAACTGCAGCCCTGGGGGTGTTATCTCAGGCTGGTTTCTCCAGGAAATATTATCCCAGTGCTGGGCAGATGTGGAGGGTGAAGTCTGAGGGGGCACCAAGGTGTGACCTGTGCAGTTTGTGCCAGTTTTCACAGGGTGGAGTTGTGTGGACCTGTCCTGGAGTTTCCATGAGGCTGAAGATAAAGGAGGAATAATTCTTCTGGCTCTCAGAAAGAGACTGCCTGAAAAAAACAGATTCACAACCTGACAACAGGGATGAGATCCAGACTTTCAGTTTTCAAAGCTTCTAGAACAAGCAGTCAGGTGGTCAGTGGCACCCTCGGTGTCTTTCCCCCTGTTTTTCTCAACCACATTGAAAACTTCCGAGTATTTAGGAATATGTCATGTTCCAGAGTTTTCTGTACTTGTGATACTGAGCCTGATTATCTTGCTGGAGATCAGTCTTCTGTGGGGTGAATTGCTTTATAGTTGGTGTGTAAAGCCTGGCTGTGGGGCTGGGCTGTGGGGTTTGTAGAAACAGCCTGAAATGATCCCTGAAAGTAAACAAGCAATGATTTGAAAAAATAGTTATTCCTGCTGACTAACAGCCTAAGAAAGGAAGCTCTGAGAGGTGAAGGGAAAATTGTTCAAGGAGTCTGTGACAGAATTAGCTTGGACTTAAGGACTTTTTTTCTTTATTTCCACATAGCAAAAGCTCCTCTTTCCCTGACTTGTGTCTCAGGTAAGAGAGTACAGGGAGATGCTGAGGCTGTGGAGCCCCCAGGAATGCACTGAACAGTTGTGCCAGGAGAAGGGGCTGTTGCTGGAGCTCCCTCTGCTCAGCTCCTCTCAGAGGTGCCCACTGAGCATCCCAGGCCTGAAGGAGAAGGTGAGCACAACTTCCCCTTCCATCATGGCTATCCTGGCCAGCACTGCCTGGAAAAGGGGACATGGAATGGTCCAGGAGAGCCCAAGTGCAGGCTGAAGGGTGGGAATGCTCCCAGGTCCTGCCACTCTCACCTCTGTTGTTAGTTTGATACTGGGCTTTGGGAGGAGCAGATCTGTTTGTTTTTATTTAACCAAGCACAGAGTTTGGATGCTGTGAGACTTCCAGGGAAACTCAGCCTGCCAAGCTCCACGTCTGCTGCAGAAAACAACTGTGTGTAATAAATGAAGAGCTGCTACTCTGCTGCTGCCTGCGCTTTGTTAGCGGATAACCGGGATAATGGGGCCTGTATTCCGCAGGAGGAAGCTCGCTCTGTGTTGGTTTTGGAGCAGACAAGCAGTTTTCAGGCTTGTGAAAGGCAAATGCCACAGGATTGACTTAGAAAACTGCCAGGGGCAGTTTATTTAGTGTTGTAATGTTGGTGTTTTGCTTTGGATGGTGCCAGTTCCGGGTGCCGTGATGGTTTGAGGACAGTGTCAATGCACGTGGTTAAAGCTGTGGTTTGCTATACATCAGCTGTTTCTTTACATCCTCATCTAAGGGAAGAGAAGGGGAAGCTTAGGTCTGGAAGCTTCATTTTGCAAGATACACTTATTCTGGATAACTTCAGTAGTCCCAAAAACCCCTAAAAATAATCTGGATCTGGGAATATTTGCACACAGGTCCTTCCTGCTGCTGAGTGAAGCAAAGGCCTGAGGCAGGAATGGCCTGAGGCCATGGTTTGATCCATGATTTCAGTCCTTATTGCTGCTGGGAGAGGCAATGACTCTTCTGGCTCTTTCTTCCCTTTCCTTGAGATGGGACAAGAATCCTCGTGTCAGCACAGTGAGGGGGTTGGGACCCCCAGAACAGCCCTGCTGTGTGACTGGGAGAGCTTCCCCAGCTCTGACCTCCACGGAGCCCTGCCAGGGCTGGCACCGATCTCTGCTCTCTGTGACCAGGGACAGGACCCAGGGAATGGCCTCAAGTTGTGCCAGGGCAAGGTTAGGGTGGATCTCAGGAAAAGGTTCTTCCCCCAGAGGGTGGTTGGCACTGCCCAGGCTCCCCAGGGCAGTGGGCACGGCCCCAAGGCTGCCAGAGCTTCAGGAGGGTTTGGACAACGCTCTCAGGGACAGGGAGGGATTGTTGGGGTGTCCTGGGCAGGGCCAGGAGTTGGACTGGATGATCCTTGTGAGTCCCTTCCAGCTCAGGAGATTCTGTGCTTCTGTGATTCTAAGAAGAAGTGAATCCATGCTCAGGGACAGGCCTTTGGAGTTGATGGAAAAGGTCTCTGTCCATAACCCTGATTTATGCAGGTTGAATGTGTACGGTCCCAGTGCCGAGCTGTGCTTCCCCCACGGCCTCTCCTGAAGCCTGGGCAGAGCCCTTACAGGAGGATGGGCTGCTCTGGATGCTGGAGAGCTCTGGGTGGAGCAGTTTGGAGCTGCTGCCAGACAGTGCCCAGAGACTCCCCAGAGACTCCGGCTGCTTCCAGTGCAAAGTTCATCCTTAATCAAACACAGCTCCTGGTGGGGCTGTTTGCAGGGATCACATGGAGGGAAGGGAGACTCCTGCTGCTGTCTCTGCTCTCAGGGCTGCTGTCTCTGCTTCTAGGGCTGCTGTCCCTGCTCCTAGGGCTGCTGTCCTTGCTCTCGGAGCTGCAGGGCCTGGAGCCCAGTGGGAACAGAGTGAAGCAGGAATCAGGACATCCCCCATGTTTCCAATCAAGCCTTCCTTGGGCGAGGGGACAGGTGTGTCAGCCTGACACCTCTCCAGGTCTGGAATACTTCTCCCAGTGTTCAGCACTTGGAAACTTCATGTTCATTCACTTTTTTATTGTGTTCAGGCTCTTGGGTTATCCACAAAAAGTAGGCAGGGAGATCTGGTGCCTCTGCCAGTGACAGCTCCGGTTCTGCCAGCCCCTTCCTGGGGCTTTTGGGTTTTAACTCCTTTTCCTGCTGGGAATCTTGTGTTCCATGTGCATGGAAGTGCAGTGTAAAAAAGGCTCACAGCCAACCCATAAGCAAACATCTCTGTTTTTTTGGCTGATGATGGAATGAAATTTTAGATGTTAAAATCTTGCATTAAAATCCCTGCAGATGGAAGTTTTGGCTGTGTGGGGATTGTTTCATTTGAAATCCAGGCAAATAATCCCACTGGGCATTGCTGTCACTTTTCACAGAACTTTAAAAAAAAAGGAAAAAAGGAAGAGAAGATCCCAAAGAAAGAAAAAAAACAGTCTCTGGATGTGCAGAGAGTCTGTTTTTGGGGAAGTGGCCTTTGAATAGGCCATGACTGTGGGGAAGAACGTTGACTGGGCAGTGGTGATCCTCCTGAAGCACTTGACAGAAGCATCTTCAGCAGAGTGGAGGGATGGTTCAGCTCTGGTTGGGCTGAGGACACATGTCCTGACTGAAGGCAGGGGGCATCTGATCTGCACAGCCCCCCAGAGCTCTGGGGAGTTTGTGCTTGAGGCTGAGCTGGGCTCTTGGGCAAAGCAATTGGATGCTGCCAGTGTGGTCCAGGAGCCTGGGCAGGCCAGGGAATGGGGAGTGAGGGAATGAAAAAGTGTTGGGGAGCAGCCAGGAAGGAGGAGAGTTAAAGGGGAATGCTCTGTGTCACCCTCCTTCTCATAGAATCATGGAATATTCTGTGTTGGGAGGGACCCACAAGGATCATCCAGTCCAACTCCTGGTCCTGCCCAGGACACCCCAACAATCCCACCTTGTCCAAATGCTCCTTGAGCTCTGGCAGCCGTGGGGCCATGACCACTGCCCTGGGGAGCCTGTTCAGTGCCCAACCACCTCTTTCCTGCAGCCAAAAGAGAGAAAGATTTTCTTCTGAATTTGGTGCTTCAGTAGGAAAAAAGGTGTGCTTTCAGCTGACACAGAACCATTTTCATGTACTGGAACAAAATGTGAAGTTTATTAAATGGTACTTTCACACCCAGTCTTCAGGTGTTGCCGATGATAAGATGTTCTGTGCTAGAATCCTGGTGGCACCACAACAGTCCTTGACAAGCAGGTGTTAAAGGATGAATGGATTCACCCCCACACACTCCCCCAGCACTTGGGTATTGTTTGTTAAGAGCAGAATTTGACTGAAGCTGTGATAATATGTTGATTCTTAAGGTGCCTTCATAGAAAGTAAACCTAAAACACATTAAAAAGTCATCAGGGCTTTGTTAGGCAGTGCTGCTGCTGCTGTTTGCCAGAAGCTGGGGAGATATAAATAAGGAAATGTTACTTGTCCTCCTACTTGACTAATGGGTAAAGGAATCTGCTTTTGGCCACTGTGGGAGGAAAGTAGCTAAACAGACACTCAAGAGGATGCAGCAAGTCAGTTCTGACCTATTTATGGCCTTTTAGTATCTTGTTAGAATTTGACTGTAGTGGAGCTGTGGTGGAATTGGCTGTACTGTGTGTCTGGCACCAAATTAGTGACACTCAAAACCCCAGCTCCAGCATTAACTCAGACCCTGTGTACATTTAAATGAAAAAATCAATACCATTTGAGTCTGAATATTCAAATCATTTAGCACTAACAGAGGCGATTTGCTTTTGTCAGCTTCTCCTGTGACCATGCCCACAACATCATTAAAGCCTTGAGCTTTGGCAGCAGATGTCTGTCTGCTTTTGTAGGTCCAAATGACATATATCCCAAACCTTTGTGTGGT
>NW_021940896.1:911161-1116876 GCF_001715985.3 Manacus vitellinus | reverse complement strand
TTCCCTGGACACACATCTCTGGAAGGACCCTTGGCTGCATTGAGAATCCTGATCCCCCAGGACTTTAATGCATGGAGGTGACATAAACTTTCCTGTTTGGTTCTTCTGGTAGGAAAAAACTTGTTGAATGCACAAGGATCTTCAGACTTGGGTTTTGTTGGTGTGGGATTTAGCAAGTTTTCAGGCCTTGGGTTATTGAATGAGTGCACTTACAATGGCATTGTAATCCATGAGAGAAGCTTTTCTTTTTGTTCTCATGAATCAGCTTTTTCATTTATGTAACTTTCTATGCTTTCTGGAGCAAGTCGTGGTCTTGTTTTGGGAAGTGCAGACTTTGTCCTTTGTTCCAGTTATATTCCTGGCTTGTGCTCCAAAATCTGGTCAGTGGGGTGGTACCTTGGGCCTGGCTAAAGCCCCACTGCAGACAGACCACGTGCTTCCAGATGTGATGCAACCTCTGGGTCAGATTGCAAAAACCTTTTGGTGGCCTGGATTTTCCCCAGCCTCTCCCTTGAGTGGTGGTCCCTTTGCATCCTTTCACACCAAGACTCTTTCCTGCTTTTAAAAAGTGTCCCCAGAACCACATGTGAGCAACAGGAACGTGGTTGTTGCTCTCAGTGTGAGCTGGAGCCTGTTCCCTCCTGCCCTAGTTCTTGGGCTGGTGATGCTGATGCAGCTTGGGGTCAGTGGTAAAACCCATTCCCAAATAAACAAATTTTAAGCTGTTGGGGTGTAACCACATCAAACCAGGGCTGCTTTGCAGGATACATGTGGATATGCCATGGGCTTTCCCAAAGGGAGGCAGGGAGTCAGTACATATGGAGCCCATCTGGACACTGCCTAATTTCTGGAATAATAAAAAAAAAAGAGCAGCACAAGTCCAGCGTGAACTTTTTGCAGCCTCCTGTGTGTGATTTAGGTCAGGGAAGTTTGTGGTGGTTTTGCTGTGTTTGTCCTCAATCTCATTCCCTGCAGACCAGAAGCCAAACATCGAGAGAGACAATGATGGCACTGCTATGCTTAAAATAGCCAGAACAAAGAAGTGCTTTGAGTTCTGTGATGATAATTACCCAGGCCTAAAAATAGGCAGATGTTCTACCAGGCAGAGGGAAGTAACAGTGAGACAGGAATTGCTGGGAGACACCTGGCAAAGCTCTGAGCAGGCAGGTCATTGCTGGAGGCATTTCTGGGTTTCCCACCCTCTGATCACCATTCACAGTGGCACCACCAGAACTGGCACATTGGAATTTTAAGCTAATATGGGAGGGGGGGGAAATCTGGCTTGTTCATACAAATAAAACCAACAAAACCACTTAGACAACAAAATAGCTTCTGAAAAACCAGGGAAACCTCTGATGGAAGCCGGGGCTGAGGCTGCTCAGGGGTGTTTTGACTTGGAAGGGGGGGCCTCCTGCAGTGCTGGGGTGGAGAATAAGCTTAGGGGGCTGTCAGGATTCCCTGACATTTAAATCCATGGCTGAGCTGCCAGGCTCTAACTCCTACAAATTATGTTGTACTGGGAGGTGAAATTCTAAGCGTTTTGCAGCTCATTTGCAAGTCTGAGCTGCTGCATTACCAACCCGGGTGGGGAAGGCAAGATCATTGTAGAAATCAGACGAAAAATGTAAAAACCAAATGAAAACCCACAGTATTTTTCCCTCCTCATTCCAAGCAGCAGCAGTGGATGGCAGCAGTGCTGGCCAGGCCCAGCAGCACAGGCAGGCAAGTCCCAAAGGCAAGGCCAGAGCTCAGCCCAAGTTACTTGTCTTGGCAGCAGCTCCACATTCCTCGTCCTGCCCCATCCTTCCAAAGAAAACCACTTCCTGGGGGTTCTCCCCTTGCTCCTGGCTGCCCATGGAGTTTGCTGAACATTTTTTATGCTGCACTTCTTCCATTTGCTGTTAAATTGCACCTTATCAATCTTGCAAAGGCTCTGAAGTGTTCGAAGAACGGATGAGCACCAGTCTGGCCACAAACAGTAACATCAAAGTTCAGACTTTACCTCTTGCACAAATGATGAAGCAGCTTCTTTAAAATCATCAGTGGCATAAAATAAAACTGTTTTAAAGCTGTAGTTGCTTTTCCTAATCTAGAACTCAAAAAGCTGGAATTGGAAATGGCAAAAAAACCCCTTTTAAAGCTGTTTTTGTCTTGAAACTGAATTGAGAAGTGTGTGAGATGCAGATCTGCTTGAAGGTGTGGCTTTGCTGCTGTGCCGGTGCTGGATCCCAGCTGTGAGGTTGGGAGAGGCAGCTCAGGACACACGTTCAGCGGGAGCTGGAGAGAATCATGGAATTGTTAAGGTTGGAAAAGACCTTTGGGATCATCAAGTCCAACCATCAGCCCAGCCCCACCGTGTTCACCACTAACCCATGTCCCAAGTGCCACATCCACACATTTTTTGAACACTTCCAGGGATGGTGACTCCATCACTTCCCTGGGCAGCCTGTTCCAACCCTTTCCATGCATAAATTTTTCCCAATATCCAATCTAAACCTCCCCTGGTGCCAGGACAGCAGAGCCACAGCCAGCAAGTTTGTTTTGTGACCAAAACAGCAGCACTCAGACTGTAAACTCGCTTCGGGTTCCAGTAGTCCTTAAATAGATTTCCAAAACATGTCTATTGTCCAACAAGGGATTTATTTATAAACTGAAAAAATAACAAGACTTTAAAAAAAACAACCCAAACCCCTTCTTGGCCAGCTGTGCAGACAAGACTGCTCTGTGTGTGTGTGTGCCTGTGTACAGCAAGGAGATGGAAACAGAAGTGAAGTTCAGTTCAATAAAGTGTTTAAAATAAGTGTTTCCCTGCAGTTGGCTGGTGGTAGGAGAGGTTGGTTGTTGGACAGGCAGCACAATCCTGGCTGGAGCTGAGGATGGAGTGTCCTGCAGCATCATCCCTGCCTCCTTTTTTGTTATCTTATTCCCACTTTGGGGTTAAAACTCCCTCTTTGATGGACTGATTTGTTGGAAAATATCACCTGTTTGTACTCTTGGCAGCTCTGACGTAGTTCCTCTTGTGTTCCTGATGTCACTGACGAGATTTAGATCTAAGAACAATAAATTACATTTTTGATGTGTATTCAAGTGAGGGACAGAACTTGTTCATAATTTTATACTCACTTTTAGAATGTTCTTCGTGCCCATGCTCTGTTGAAAGCTTAATGTTTCTTGTTTGGCTTCTAACTGGAAAGGAAGAGGATCTTGATACCCAATGGGTTTTGTACAGAAGACCACAGTGTGGTGCTGAGACTTCACTTAACCACAGTAACTTGTCATAAAACTATTTCTGTCTCTGGAATAGACAATGAAAGCCCAAAGAAAGAGAAAATAGATTTATTTGGTTAAATGCTTCTTTCAATATTACCTTGGGAACAGCAGCAAAAAGTATAAGGTTTCCATTGGCAGAGCCATTGTAGCTGTTTTTCTCCCAGGTGTGTTCAGGCCCAGAATCCAGGAGTGTGTTTCTGTTCCTGGGATGGGGGTAAAGGCACCTGTGAGCAAAACTGGCTTTCCCAAGGGTATCCTTGTTTCCCAGGCAGGGCAGTGGGGAGCTCCAGCACAGCAGGACTGACTTCTTCTCCCGCCCCTTCTCCTTCCATCCCTCTGTCTCCATCCCAGCTCCACCCTGGGATTCCTCCCATCTCCATCCATCCACTTTGCTCGTTCCCATCCGCTCCTGCCTGCAGGCTCTTCCCTTCCTTACAGCTCTGTGCCCATCCCTACCCTTGTCTGCTCTGTTCTGGTGCTCTTGTGTCTCCAGAGTCCTCCTGCCCCCCCTCAGTGCTGGTCCCGACCCTCCAGACCTTGCTGGGCTCTGCAGTTCCTGGGCTGACTCCGTGCACATTCCCAGCTCTCCTCTGGCGCTTTGGGCCCCGCGCGACGTGTCAGGAGCACTCGGAATAAACAAGGATTTTTGTGTTTGCCAACTGCAGGGAGCTGCAGTTGAAAGGCCAACATCCCTTCAGACATGACAGTTGTTTACGTAGGACGAGGTGTGGGATCTGGAGAGGCGCTGGCCCGTGTCCAGGCCTGGTCAGGCAACCGAGAGAGGATTTCTGGGAAGCGAGGGCTGTGCGTTGACAGGCGCATCCTGAAGGAGGGCTCCTCGCTCCTTCCCAAACATGGGCAGCAGGAACCATCCTCCAGGCTGTCCTGAGGAGAACGTGTGCCCTTTCCAGTAAGACAAAACACCCTGAAGCAGCAGCAGACGTCTCTTGCTCTATTTTCAGCCTTTCCCTCCCCGTGGTATTCCACTGCCTGGGATTAATGGAAGTTGTCTAAATAAAATCCCATAAAATAACCCGATCTGGCAGCTCGGTGTCCGCTCTGCCCAGCGGTTGGGGCCGTGTTTCTCTGGAGCAGTTGGAGCTCTTGTGTAAGTGCTTGTCACCTTGTCTGAGGAACTGGGAGGACATTGCTGCTTAATATCCCAGCTTTTTTTTCCCTCTGGCCAGAAACTAAGATTCAGACTAATACCCCTCATGCATCAACACCAGCTCCTTGGTTTCCTGTAGAGCTCTTTGGGGAATTACCTCCTGTTTGCCTTCCAGTGGTGCCTCTTCTAGCAGAAAAAAATACATTTCCAGCTTTGCTAGCTCTTCAAAAGCAAGCAGAAGGGGTTGTGGTGGCCCTTCGGAGCCACAGTCCTGAATCTGGGATGTGGTGCTGCTACTTGGAGCTGGAAAAGCAATGCAGAGACTGTCCCAGCGTGAGATGCTGTGTGAGGAGGTGTGGGTGGCTGGGAGACGATCCAAGAGTCAAAATGATTAAAAAAATAAAGCCACTTCTCAGGAGATCAAAATGCTGATTACTGTCCAACTTAGAGCTCTTGTTTTTTTGTTGCAGATTGTATAGTTTAATGGTAAATTAGGTAAAAAGTTGGTTTTCTTTTATTTCTTCATAATCCCGGGACATCTCAAAATGTGTTCTCATTAAAACATCAGATTTTGGACAAGTTAAGGGACCGAAGACTCTAGAAAATTAATTGGATTTGTAATTTAGGCATTGTAGGAAATGCTTAATTAAAATCTGATGGGTTCAACGGAAAAAAATTCCATTTGCTGCCGGGTCACACTGGTAGAGGAGTTTACAATTCCAAAGACCTTTCCCTTATTTTATCCCCACAGAACAGTTCCTGAAGGAACAGCTCACTCTTTTTTTCCCTCCGAGCTGCGGGAGAAAAGCTTCCCCTGCTCCTCCTTCCTGCTGCCGATAAAGGCAGGGGGAGAAACCTCTTACCCTGCGGGCTGAGTCTGCTCAGAAACGTTTTTCTCTGCAGCCTCTCCATGAATTATTTCCTAGGGCGGTATTAACTCTTCCAGCTTTATTTATTTTTAGCCACGATGAAAATTAGCAACATCCTCGTGTCTGAGGGTGCTCGCACACGGAGTCCAGCGGCTGCTGTGCCGACACGGGAGGAGGGATGATGTTGGCTTTGCAGCCCTGGGCAGGCAGCTCCTGCTGGACCTGGGGGCACGTTTTCCTCCGTGAGAGAGCAGGATCGGCCCCTTTGTGCTACACCAAGGTTTGGTTGAGCCTGGCCATGGATAGAGCAGCGAAAGACTTCAGGATGTGCGTGAAGATTCCCTCTTTGGATTTGCCGGGCGCTGCTCCCAAACCCACCCCCTGCCAGGGCAGCGCTTTCCCCCCTCTCCCACCTCAGCCTCCTGCTGTTCCCGGTCCGGATGGGTGCCCTGGGTCCGGATGGGTGCCCTGGGTCCGGATGGGTGCCGTGGGTGCGGGGCTGTGGAGCCGGGGCTCAGGCTCCATATTTGGCTCCGGGCTGGCTGTGCCCTGACCCCGGCGCTGCTCCGTGTTTTCCCGTGGCCGTATATGGAGCGGCTGCTCCGGGAGCAGGGGCTGACCTGAATTAGCACCAGTGCAACATCTGTATGAAAGGCTGCTCTTGCGGCTCTGAGCTCCTTAGGTTAAAGCCAGGCCTTGGACTGGCTTTGGAGTGAAGGGAGTAATTTGAAGAGAACGAATTTCCCGTGGAATCCCGTTTTTTTATTGTTTGGCAGGATGTGCGTGGTTATAATTTCCTTTATGGTGGTAAAGTCATGCAGAGGGAGAGCAGAGCATAAGCAGAACATCTCTGAGCGGGGAAGTCAGTAATTCAGAATGACAGTAACAAAAACCACCTTCCCTGTGCAAAGCCAGTGCAGTGTTTGCTGCGCAGATCATGCTTTTCCTTTGGATTCTGTGTGAGTGCACAAGGACAGGCAGCATCAGGTGTGGGGCCTCAGCCAGCCTCCCTGACACCAGTGGGAATGGGGGATGAGGGATCACAGCTCTCCAGAGACTGTACCTGCCTCTGCTGACACCCAGAACACAGCGGAAGAGGGATTTTTTTGCAAAGAAACACGAGTCAAAGTTGCCTTGGGATCTTACAGTTAATGGACTGTGTGAGATCTCTGTCCTGGCACCAAGGTGGACAAAAACTTGGACTCTGAGAAGGGGGATTCGGCCTATGCTGAAGGAAACAGGTTATGCCTCAAATGTGCCTCAGCAAACTCCACTGCATCTGTAAGAACAACATTGCCCCGAGTTAACTGTAAAACCCGGCCAGCACAACCTCTGCAGGGCCCTGCTCACCCCTCTGCTTTCAGGGGGCACCTTCCAGGTTCACAAAGGGACAGTGTCATAGGCTTCAGCCTGTTCAGTTGTGTAGGAGCCAAGTCAAAGCTCAGATCTGACTCTTAAGAGATACTTTTGGATTCTAAGAACTCTCTTACCACTTCCATTCTCAGCCTGTTTCGCGCTCCCTGGTTCCTGTATCGAACCCTGCAACTGGTTTGACTGATTTTGTTTGCCTTCTCTCCTCCCCTCCCTCTTTCCTGACAGATCAAAAAGCAGCAGCAAGATGTGTTAGGCTTCTTGGAGGCCAACAAAATCGAATTTGAGGAAAAGGATATCGCCGCCAACGAGGAGAATCGGAAATGGATGCGCGAGAACGTCCCCGAGGACAGTCGGCCCGCGAGCGGGAACCCCCTGCCCCCCCGGCTCTTCAACGACAGCCGCTACCTCGGGGTGAGGCTCCTGCCCAATCCCAGCCCCACTGCCTCCCCTGCCCAATCCCACCCCTCCTCCTCACTGCCTCCCTGCCCCATCCCCACCCCTCCTCCTCATGCCCCCCGCCCCATCCACCCTCCTCCTCACAGTCCTCCTTGTCCCCATCCCACCCCCTCCTCACTGCCTCCCTGCCCCATTCCCACCCTCCTCCTCCTCCACTACCTCCCTCCCTGCCCCATCCCACCCCTCTCACTGCCTCCCTGCCCCATCCCAGCCCTCCTCCTCACTGCCTCCCTGCCCCATCCCACCCCTCCTCCTCACTGTCTCCCTGCCCCATCCCACCCCTCTTCCTCACTGCCTCCCTGCCCCATCCCACCCCTCCTCCTCACTGTCTCCCTGCCCCATCCCACCCCTCTTCCTCACTGTCTCCCTGCCCCATCCCACTCCTCTTCCTCACTGCCATATCCTGTGCTTCGCTGCTGTGACCAGCAAGGCAGGGCTTGGCCAGCTGTACCCCTGTGAAGGGTGTGGAAGGTGTCAGGCATTGCCCCTCCTCTCAGGCTTTTAATAATAATTGATTCTTGAATATTCCAGTTCCACCATAAGAGAGGTTAAAATTTGGATCCCCTATTCAGATCCCACCTTGCAGTGTATATATAATTTTTTTTTCCTTGTGGTTTTTTTCCCCCTCCTACAGCTCTGAAAGTTCAGAGGTTTTTTTAATTCTCATGATTGTGAACTAACACCTCACAGAAGCAGGCCCTGTTGCACCAACCTTGCATTCTGTAGCAAGTTCAGAGATCTGTTCTACCAGGTGTGGATTCCAGATCATATAAAGTCATGTCTGCCATGATAATAAATCAGTTTTCTTCTTGGGATCAGCTCTGTGTGCTGCTGGCAAAAGGAAGGCTGCTGTGGTCCATTTACTGCAGTGCCTTGGACAGATTAAAACTCATGTTGCAAACACAAATCCTACTGGTAATTATTTTAATGCTTGATCAAAAGTAAGTTGCCCTGCAGTACTTGTACTCAGCAGGCCATGCTTGAATGATTATTAGATTAACTGTTAGATTTATTTTTAAAACTTAATATGCTCTGAACAGAGCTTACAGTGTGCATTCCTCTGGTCCTTTTGAAGTCTGGTTCTGACCTGCAAAGTCTGTAAAATCAGAACCTGCCAGTGCTGGACCTTTGTGAGGAGATTCTGTGGCTACTAAAAGCAATTACTCACAATTGTGCCAGGAATTTTTCTTGCTTGTAATAGAAATAGAACTTGAAACAATATTCACAGTGAGCTATTGTACCCCTCAGCTCTCAGAATTTACTGACTGTGGTTATGACATGGAAAAAGGTTGGTTTGGAATGACAAATGTGAGGACAAATGTTAGCACAGATGCTTCTCATGCACCCCCACTGCACCCCAAGAGAGTTCTGAATACAGGAATTTTGGGGAGGGGTACAGGTACTTCACACCAGTTCTTCCAGTTCTTCTTATTTCATCCACAAAATTTTGCTTGATGTCACTTTGAATGTTTCAAGTTCAGTCAGTCTGTGCTGCTGGATTCAAGTTGCTCCAGTTCAGCTTCCAGGAAGGTAAAAGTTAATTCTGTGCCCAGAATTTGAACCTCTTTCTGTCTTTATCTGATGCCTCTCAAGCATGAACTTCCCTATTTGTTCCATCTGATGCAGCACAACTGGCAGAGGAAAGAGCAAATTGACTTTCCTGGCCCGTGCACAGCAGAGAGGCTGGAATTGGGGATGCTGTGCAGGTTGGCAGGAGCCCTGCTCCTCACTCCCAGGAATTCCTTTCCTGGGAGATGCAGTGGAACAGGCTGAAGGACTGTGCACCAGCAAGATAAACAAGCCCTTTGTTATCAAGCAGCCCCAGTCCTGTCAACGGAAGGACTTCAGGGAGGATTTACCATAATCATCCACATTTTTATCAAACTGGTACCCAAATGCTGCGTGTGCAAATGCAGCAATAATTTGCCATCCCTGATCTCCAGGCAGCTGGAATTCTCTGCTCCCTGTACTTTGTTCTGTTCCAGCTGCAGCAGCCTCTCCTCGGAGCTGCCCCTCTCTGCAGTCTGCAAACAGCAGTTGCTGTTCCTTAGGCTATTCCCCACCAGCCAGCCAGGAATCCAGAGCAGTGTGTGCTAAACTGCAGCTCTCCCAGACTCCAGCCTGAGACTGCTGGGGCTCCCCAGCCAGGACTCCTGCATCCAAACATTCCTCAGGAAAGCTGGAGGAGGCTGGTGCTGTGCCACAGTTAAAAGGGAGAGCAGGAAGGTCACAGGGCAGATGTGTGCTGAGTGCAGGAGTCAGAGTGAGGGAATTCCGTGGTAACTCACAGCAGTGGGCTTGCACAAACCTCCTGGGTTCCCTTGGTTGGGGTTTGGTATTCCTTCTTTTATTTAATTGTTTTTACCATAATTTCCCTGTGTGTGTGTGTTTGGGGCACCTGTAGTGCCCTGTGAGCACAAGGAACAGTGCCACCCCTTTGCCTTCACTTGCACAGACCAATCCTGAGTGGAAAACATGGTGGGAAAGGTGTACTCTTAGTGTAAAGGTTTCAGTTGAACTTTTGACAGGTTTAAGAGCTGGAGTTCCCAGTTGCACTGTCGCCATCGCTAAGCAGGAATTAGCAATGACATCTGGGGACAGCAGTGGTTGTGATGACAAGGTCCAGGCTCAGCCTCTCCTGCAGGAGGGACATCCATACCAGACCCAGTCACAACTGCCTTGGTATGGAGCCTGTGCCTCTGGGAAAGGCTGGAGCACCTCACAGCAACATCTTGTGGGGACAGAGAGGGAAATTCTCAGCCTGTCCCTTTCCGCCGGAGCAGTGGGTGTGGTGTCGGTGCCAGTGACACATACCTGAGGTGACACTGCCTTTGGCATTCGGCCACGTGAGGCAGTTTGCTCGGTGAGAGTTGGGTGACACCCCAAGCTGATCTGATATCATTTCTGACAATTCATTCTTGTGTCTTTGTCCCCCTCCCTGACTCCCCCCGTGCAGGACTACGAGGCTTTCTTCGAGGCGCGGGAGAACAACGCGGTTTATGCGTTTTTAGGCTTGACTGCACCCCCTGGTTCAAAGGTAGGTGAACCTCAGAGTGAGCCCCAGTCTGTGTCTTAGATCTTGTTCTTCTCTGCTCATAGTAGGGTGTGTTACCTGTGCTGTGGTTGCCCCAATCAACCTGTGAGATACTCAGTCTCCAGAGGCTTTCAGGCTTCAGCTTCCAAAGACGAGTTAATATTTGCACTGAGGAATGCATAAGAAATCTGGATGAAAAAAACTGTCACAAAACCAAAGAATGTTTTCAGTTCAGTGAAAAAATTTAATTCATGTGAAATTTTGATGAGATTTTTGTACTAGAAAATCCCTTGAAACCAGAGTCACTGTTTCTGAAATAACATGGTCTTGCTTCAGAGTTATTTTTTCCTCCAGCTTGTTATCCAAGGCTTGTTTTCCTTTGCCAATTACAAACTGGGCTGCTGCTTTGCAGATGCAATGGGCTGGAATTCTCCTTTTGATTTTGATAGGATAGGACAAGCCTGCTTTATACGTTTCACTTGACAGCAGCAGGATCCTCCAGGTCACTTCCAGCGTTCTTGTTCCAATGGATAAACACGCCGCTTCCTTTCAGCTTTACTCAAGTACGAGTCGAAGGTCGTGCTGTGCACATCACCAAGAGACCTAATTTTAAGGGTGGATGGTGACCCATCAGCAGTGAGACCTGCAGGTTGTGGGCCAGACTGAAGCAGTTTAGGGAGCCAAACTAATTTCCAGCAATAGCTCCACTGATGGGAATGGTGCGAGGAGGAAAAGCTGCCTCGTGCAGAGAGCAAAGCCCGGGATCTGTGCCCCAGCGTCACACACCGCCTGCTGCACACAGTCCTGGGAATCTCAGGGAAGTTCCTTGGAACAGCTGCACAGCAGAGTGTGCAGGATGGAGCCAAGGAGGGAGGAAGCAGACTGTGGGATGCAGGGAAGCTCGTGCCCTACCCCTGGGAAGCGCAGTGGTACCGGAGAGCAGCTGCTGCCATAACAAATCAGGTCACCTGTCTCTGTAAGGTGCCTGAGCATCGCTGCTCCCCGGCCCTGCTGGCTGGCAGAGCACACAGCAGGGTGGCAGTGCTCTGACTCTGTCCTAAGGGATGCTCCAGTTCTGCCCTCACCTGAGGAAAAGGTGAATTTAAAACAGGAGGAATAGAACACGCTTGTGCTCTGCTGAATTTCCATGTAGCGTTGGAATGATAAATAACCTTTGCAGAAGTGACCTTTACCCCCCTGCATCCTGTTCTTGGGCTGACTTTGGGAAGCCCTCCCACAATTAGGATGTACAGTCAAACAGATTTCCTGCTGCTGAAGAGGAGACAAGGATGTGTAGGTGCTGAAATTGGAATTTACAGTGTAGCTGGGTGAAGCTTGGATACAGCACTGTAGGGAATGGCTCTGCATCTGCATAAAATGGAAGGAGTCTGGGATCAGCCTGTGTGTGATTGGAAGGAGGGTCTTGGCAGGAAACCTCCATTCAATGCCATTGTGAGATATTTTGGAAGTTAGTTGACTCTGAACGCAAAGGTTTCATATAAATGCTAAACAGGAATGGCTCAGAAGTGAGCATGGAAAATCCAAGTAACTATTTTCTGAGCCCTGATGATTTGGTTTGTGCTTTGGGCACTGAGAGTCCAATTGGATCTACAAATCCTGGGAAAGGCTGGCATTGAATTGATCATAAATATCCCTTTTTTGATTTTATAGGGAGAGGAATTTGTGAATCAAAAGCTGTGTTTAATTATTTCTTTATTAAGGATTTAAGGACTGAGAAGATGCTCAGTGAGGGGCCTACAGGGAGAAATAAGGAAAAGAGAGAGAGAGAGTGTCAAAGCTGGAAAGCTGAGCCTCTCCCAGGTAACTTGCAGGACCACACCCAAGGAAATGGAGTTTGACCTTCAAGAAAAATAGGTCAGCAGGTTCTTCGAGTTAATTGTACTCAAGTTCCTGGGAATGAGGGAAATACCTCTCCAGGAATCCTCTCCAGCTCTCCACTGCCTGTTCTGAAGAGAAGTCCTTTGTCTTGCAAAAAAAAAAAAAAAAGTGAGGTGTCACTACTGCAGTGCCCAGGATGGGTAATGGAGTTGTTACAAAGCCAAGGGAACTGATCCTCCTTCTTACCATATAAAGAACCACTTGTCTTTCAGAAAGTATCAAACACCCTGCTTTTTTCCAGGCTGTGTAGTTCTTTTTGATCTTCCCCCTATTCTTCACCTGCCTTTTGTGCCCCAGAGGCACAGGGTGTCCCTGCAGGAGCAGGGGGTGCCCGATGCCACCCCGAAGCACGGCCAGCGGAGCAGAGCACGCTCCTGGAGCGCTCCCACGGCCCCAGTTCAAAGGCAGGGTGAGGGCAGCCAGCCAGGAAAACCACAGTGATCCACCACCTCCAGGATAAGGGAGAGCTGTGTGGGGCTTCCTGCAGGCTGGGCTCACCCACTGGGTCCCCTCTCTTGAAAATCTTACAGACTTCTTGGAAGTTGTTCAGCAGTGCTGGCTCATGGTGACAATGGTATTGTTGAGTCTGTTAGTTCAATGCAGTCACAAAAGCAAACAGCTCCATTACATAAAGGTTGAGTTTGGCAGATGTTGAACTTTGTCCTTGCAAATAAACCAGGCTGTCCCCAGTGATGTGCTGCACTGAGGGCACTGGGACTGGAATTCTCTTTGTAGGCTGTGTTGCTGCTAACAGGTCATTAAATTAATCTGTAGTCAAAAGTACACTTGGAGAAACCACCCAGAAGGAAATTCCTTTTGTATTTCTCCTGTTGTCGTTCTGTTCCCATTTGTGATCACTTTAAAAAGGCTGAAAGACACCTGAAAAATGCAGGTTATTGTTTTATAATGTTCCTTCTGAACATGCTGAGAAAGTCCTAATAATCCATGTAATTCTCTTTTGCTGTTTCAGGAAGCTGAAGCACTGGCCAAGCAGCAAGCGTGAATTTCAACTGCCTTAAATTTGTCTGTAAAGGGAATTTCCACAGCTTTTTATAAAATAGTCCAACTGTCTCTGCTTCAAGAAATGTAGATGTGATTTCTAACATTGATTGGTGCTTGCAGCATTCACTGTACATAACCCAAACTGAACACAAGTGGAGGTGGGAACTCGAGGTGGGGAGCAGGAGTGGGTTGGGATGGGTTGGAGGCTGAGGAAGCCCAAGCAATCAGACAGGAATGATTTCACTTAGTTTAAACTGTCCTGGCAATTTGTGCATTTTGTGGAAACTTAAAAAGAAACTATTTTAGTACTAAAAATGCAGGTGGGTTTTACCCAGAGATCCAACTATTTAAACAGCATCTAAAACCTTGCCAGATATTAATTCAGTGCCTGAGTTGCCTCAAAACCGTTACTGAATTACACAGTAATTTTTCAGTGTCTTTCCTGGTTTCAGATGGAATTGTAGGTGGTACTGTGTAGTATAACCATTGTAGTTGCTTTGGAAAGTTGTGTTTGTTCTTTTGTAGAATGGATATTTAAGGTTTGTATTGTTACACACTGTACAGTTGATAAGAACCCAACAAACCCGTGTATTTGTCATTGAAACCATCCGTGTGGGCTCCTTTGACAAAAAGGGATGTGGGCCATGGACACAAGTCCCTCACAGCTGCCTAAGCACGAGTGATGACACATCTGGGGGCAAGACTCAATGTTGCAAACAAGCCAAAACGGCCAGAAATGGCATTTCCTTACCTGTGTAAGGGTGAAAGCCTTTAATGTATTTCTCTACAAAAATACCAGTTCACACTGCTTAGAGCATTAAACATCTCACTGCATGTTCAAGTAGCCATTAGGTTCATATAGTATTTTTTCAAACGAGGAAATAAATGTTTGAATAGGAAAAACTATTATAACTAAGGAAGACTTCTTCTTTTTTTAAGGTTTAAAAACTTCTTTTCTCCATTGTTATTGCCATATCACAAAGCTAATACAGGAGTTGCAGATCTGTCAAAGTGTCTTGTACTGGTGAATTCACCATGTGCAATATTAACCTGTGTGTTCTCCCAGTGCTCAGGAGGGAGCCTGTTATTCCTGGCCATATTTTAATTCCTGATTTATGTTTTGGGGAGCCTGGGAGGCAGTTTGAAGCTTGTGCTTACAAAAGCACCACAGTATCACAAGGCAGAGGGACGGATGGATTTTGCCTTACCTTAAAGAAAACACACACAATTGTCCTTTTTTATTAACAGGCTTTATCAGGAATTACTGAAATCCTGTGAAATTTAAGATCTCTTGGAAATAAAAGTTTGGTTACATTTTAAATCCAGCATCAGATTTTTCTTGTTTACTATGATTTCATCTTTCTGAATGAGGTGATTTTTCTTTCTTAATATTGGCTTAAACTTTCTCTGTGACTAAACTCCCGGTCAGGTTTTTGGGAACTATGGAGTACTAAGTAAGTGGGATTTGACACACAGGTCTCTGTACCCACACCAGCTTGCTGTGTTTTCCCGTGCAAGTTTGGTGAATTACAGCCATTATTTTGGAGAAGCTGTAATTAAAACTCGCTGCCAAATTCTGTCAGTTCAGCGACCCAAAACATTCAGAAACGAGGTCAATCTCTGTCTCAACGGTCAAGAAAATCGCCAAGTTTAAGAAAGCAAAGTCACTCCCCTTCTCTGTCCCCCCCCTGCCATATGGGAGCGTTCAAACTGTATCAGCATTCCTAAGCCAGCTCTGGGAGCCAGGCTGAATTATTCCTTTGTCTGGGGAACAAGGCACCAACACAAACTGAAAATACCGAAAATCTCTTTGTGGTGTGTGTAAAACTTGAGTTTTTTGATGCAGATCTCTTGCATGACTTCAGGAGTGCCAGGAATCTGTTACCTCTGTGCTGTATTTCTGTTTCCATGGGTGCAAGAACTGAATTTGTTCCTTTCTTTCTTATTTTTTTCCTCTGTAGAGGGCAGGCATTGAGGATTTAAGCTGTATATTAACCGTTCCTGTATCATTCCAATAAAATTGTTTTAGAAAGCTTTCTCACACCATCGGCCTGTTTGCATGTTTTGTTCATGGTTTGAAGTTTTAGGTTGGAAGAAGAAGAGTTTTCAGGTGAAAATCGTGCTTTTTAAAAGTTCAGGATTCATACAAGGTGAACATCACTAATCCACTGCTGCTGCGGGTGAATCTGCTGGCTTGGATCTCTCACCTGTTGCCACTAATGGGTTTTAATTACTAAGTGGGATTTAATTTCAGATACATCTCCCCAAAACTGTCTGTAAGGTTTGAGGTTTTTCCCTTATTAACTCATTTCCCGCTCGTTCCCCAAGGCGGGCACAAGTTGGAAGCAGCCGAGGCAGCAGCTGCATCCCAAGCCCAGAGAGCTCTCCCAACCCTCTCCCTGCTCTTTTACAAACCATAATTAATTAGCTTTATGCTGCTCACAGCAGGGAACTGTGGTATTTAATATTTGTGTTGCCACAGAGCAGTGCAGGAAGAATTTTAAACTAAAACTGTTATTTTTACCTTCCCTGTTTGCCCGGTACAGCAGCAGGTACCCCCTCGGCTTTGCACCACCTGGAAGATCTGCAGAGCTACAGGAATCCCACTCTCAGCTCTAAACAGCCCTGGGATTTGCCCAAATCCCAGACTTCAATTCACATCCTCTGGAGGAAGCCAATAACCTGATTTTTTAAGGAGTTTTGTGATTTTTACAGGATCAGCTTCTTTCTGTGCTAACAACAGCAGCCCAACCAGGAACTCTCAGTCAACACTGATGCCTTTTCAAGGTGATTATTGCTTGTCTCTCACACTTGCTCTTCTTTAGTGTCTTAAAAATGGTCCATAAGATGGGAAAAGGGCTTTGGATGCCATTTCTAAATTGCAATGAATCCCATTTCCTTCCCCTGTGTATCCACTTGTCTTGTACAACCCACAAAAGAAGAATAAAAATCACTGGTTTTCTTCTTTGTTTATGAAACATCTTAAAAACCCAATTGTTGCTCATTAATGTAAAGCTCAAGACAAATAGTTTTCCAGAATCTGTTTGGAAACCCAGCTCTGTGTGTGCATACAATGTGCCCTTCACTTGCTGTTCAGGTTCCAGTGGGGTGTGCTGCAATAATAAACTTTTCTACCAATTCCTGTGGGTTTTTATTAATTTCTCATATCCTCAGTCTCTATGCCATGGAAAGTTCTGGAATGTCTGATTATATCCCTCAGCTCATGTTGTACCCATTTCATGGAAGGGTTTGTGTTCTGCCTACTCTGTACCTACACATAATAATCCACTCCACAAATAAATCATATCTTTTATTGTTTTTTTTTTCCTGCAGAAGTACTCTGTGATTTATCCATATTACATGATCTTGGTAAAATGTTTTAGATTGAAAAGTTCGCTATGAAAATTTTGAAGTTTATCGTTAAAAATTTGGACTGAATGGGTAAACTTTTGGAAGTGCAAAAGGATTCTGAAAGTCCAAGTGATGAAGTAGAAATTGCTGTGTTACTACAAGAGGTGAGCACAGTGCTGCTGTGAGTACTGAGTATCCAAAATCCAGGTGTTTAGTACAAAATACATTTATTTAGTGTGTTGTATTCATGACGTATCAAAATTGGTCGTGTATATACTGTACTAGCAATATATATTAATTCCTTATATATGTTAATTATATATATAATATACTCACAATATAGCAATATATAGTGATTTCTTATATATGTTAATCATATATAATATATATACACACACAATATAGCAACATATAATATTTCTTTATGGTGATTCCTTCTCTCAGAAGTGGGCTTATTGAAGATATCATCAGGAACTTGGCGATGTCTTCATTTTAAGTCGCTTGGTGTTTCAAAATCCCTAAATAAAAGGAAACCGGCACATCATTAATACAACGTGAGCAGCACTAGAACTCCCAGTTCTGTTCTGAACCCTTTCCCCAGCACGCAGGGCAGGTTATTTTGTGTTTGTACAACCCGAAGTTATCAGGCACACGTTTTACAACCGGGAGCATCCCTGGAATCCATGAGTTTAATCCGTGCAATCCCTGCGCTCCAGGTCCTGCCCGGCCCCGCCGGGAGGGGCCGCAATGGCGCCCGCGGCCCCTCAGCGCCGCCGCCGCGCGCGGTTGCTGCGGCCACGACAGCCACTGCAGCGGCCGTGCCAGGCCTGTCCCCCTTCCCATTGGGGGAGGCCGCCGTCCGTCAGCGCGCGAGTTCCCGCCCCCCCAGGTACTTAAGCCTCGGGAGCCGCGCTGCTTGAGGGTGGTGTTACGTGAGGGTTAGTGGCGCTTCCGGAGGTCTCCATTGCAGCCGCCGCCTGTGCACCCCGGACCCTCCCCGTGCCCTCTGCTCGCTGCCGTGTGGGGAAAATGGGCGGTTTTCTCTTAATAAAGCTCTGCCCTGTGTCAGCAGCGCGGGGCTGAGCTCACCTGAGGGCGGGCAGGGGCTGCTCTGCGGAGGGTGCTGGAGGGCTCGGCTGGGCTGCCCAGGGGAAGTGCTGGCAGTTTAAATCCAAACTAAAGGACTTGGGGCAGCTGTGCTTGGAAAAAACAAACAAACAAAAAACAATTAAAACACTCAATGTCTATTTCATGTTTTTATGCATGTAAAATACACAGGCTGTGCTGAAAAACAGGACTTTGCTTACATGTTGTGTAATATAAGTGTGGTAACATACCATGCTGTAGTATTTATCTTGGGCGTCTGTATATATATATGTCTTTTTCATATATTCCACAGCTGATGAACGCTGTAGTAGTTTTTTTACCTCTGTATTGTAACATCCTTGCCTTGCTGTTTCTCCCAACTGTGCTCAGCTTCTGAAATAACTTTGGTTCTGATTTTATTTTTTTGTCAATAAAAGGGCATTTCTTTTTGATGGAATTGATAGAAATGCATTGATTTCCTTGGATATTGGTGCATTTAACCCCTGAATCTCAGAATACTTTGAGTTGGAAGGGACCTTTAAAGCCCATCTCATTCTACCCCCTGCCATGGCAGGGACACCTTCACTAGACCAGGTTGCTGACACTGCAACTGGAATGGGAGGTAATTTGGTTTTAATCACACAAGGTGAGTTATCTGACTTGGTTTCTTTGTCTCTGTTACTTTTGTGTTTTGTTGAAACAGCTGCACAAAAATTCCAGCTGCAGCTGGCACTCATTACAAGCTCAGCAAGGTTTTAAACTACTTGGAATTTGAACCACCCTGGTTCCTGCCCCCCAGGATTCTGAGCAGTGGCTCTGCTGAAGTCCCAACCATAGCTTCTGTGCAGAAATTAGTAATGTAAAATGATTAAATATGAAGTAATTTTAAATGGCTTTTAAATGGGAAATGGCTCTTATGTAAATTCAGTGAGAATAAAAATAGCTGTAATTCTGCCTCCACAAAAAGTGGGGTCTTTTTTGAAATAGAGGTGAAAAGGAAGGAAGAAGAGTAATTTTAGAGACTCCCTTAGACCTAAATGGCCAGAGTTTCTTCAGACCTTCCATTAATTAATTTCTAAGGCACAACATGGCTTCCCACTGGCAGAGGGCAAGGTTAGGCGGAATATTGGGAAGGAATTCTTGGCTGGGAGGGTGGTGAGGCCCTGGTACAGGTTGTCCAGAGAAGCTGTGGCTGCCCCTGGATCCCTGGAAGTGTCCAAGCTGGACGGGGCTTGGAGCAGCCTGGTCTAGTGGAAGGTGTCCCTGCCCATGGCAGGGAGTGGGACTGGATGATCTTTGAGGTCCTTTCATCCCCAACCATCCAGTATGAACATTATTTTAATACCAAAACATGTTGTGTGATGGGTTGCAGTCAATAAGCTGCTGTAAGGTTATCTTGACACTCCAGTTTTATTCTACATTTGTGTCTTGCCCTTGCCATTAAACAGTGTAGTTTTAGGATCTTTTGTCTAGTACTTGGATGAGATTCAGCTTCTGATTTATTGGGGGGTTTTTGTCTTCTGAGTAAAAGGAAATTTAGAAAAGGCATCAACAGAAAACTGTGCAGACTGTGTATGGACTGGATGTTGTGCTGAGCAGTGAGATGGCTCAGTGCTTGACCTCAGCTTCAGCTTGAAAAGGACACACTAAAACCCCCATGGAGGAGCCTCAGACGTACCATTGAGCCAGCGGCAATTTTTGAGCCCAGAAAAAGTGGGTTTGGTCCAAGAGAGACATGATTGTCCACAGCTGTCCCATGGCTGTTGCTTTCACAGATCCTCATATTTGTGTGTTATAAACACGGCGTATTTCATCAAAATCTTGATGACATGAAGTTGTCAAATTCTTTCCCACCAGCAGGACGTCACAAGAGTCTAAATTTAGCTGTGTCTCCGAAGGGGAAGTGGTGTGAATAGCACAGTAAGTCAGCTGGGTGGTGGAGCAACGCTCAACTCAACGTGTCAGTGGACACGTCTGCTGGAATTTGGTTCCACTTTCGACCAGCACAGCCCCTCTGATCCCTCCCTGTGCCCTATTACGGCAGTCCCAGCTCGCTGGCATCACACCGCGGTCGGAAATCTCTCAGCCCAGTTTCCAACATCCTCTTTGAGGCTGGGCCTCCCTTCGTGTTCAAACCCCGCGCCCTTTCCCGCTGGGATCGCTTCTGTTTTTACAAGGAACAAAAAATGGGGAAGCACATCATGTGTGTGTCAGGCTCTTTGCTCACAGAGAGCATGAAGGAGGAGTATGTAAGAGTCTGTCCTCCCCCAGCAGCTGGAGTGGGACAGCTCTGGGCTCGGGGAAATCACCTCAGACCCCGCTGGGCTTGGTAAGTTGGGCTTTTTGTGCCTTGCTTTTTCCCTTATGCTTTGGCCCAGAGGGCAGGAGCCACTTATTTCATTTGAAACAGAGCAGTTTTGTTAAAATTACCCTATTTCAGCTCTACATGAGCATTTTCAAAGCAATAAACCAAAATTTATTAGCAGGGAAGGAGCTGGGTACCTCGAGGTCTTACAGACCAGGGTAAGGACCTGGTTACACATCCTATGAGGAACACAGCATTCCAAATTCCAGTGACCTTCAGCAAGATTTAAATTGCCAAGTATTCTCCTCTTTTTGGAAAGTGGTTTCCTAAGTGCCTGAAGTGCTTCAGAATGTGTTGTCCAGCTTTTTGCATATGTAAATGATACAGTAGATAACCAGTGATGCTGATGTAGCCAAGTGTGCTGCCTTTGCTGTCTGCTTTGGCCTCAAAATTCCAGGGTTCCCTTCAGCTCCAGGGAGGGACTCGTGCCAGTCTAGCTAAAACAACCCCCCCAAAAGAAAAAAACACCATTTTAAACCATGAGCACACTATGGGGGTGTGAATGTACTTGAATTATGCAGAGATTCAAAAGATATTTGAAGGATAGAATGATTTTCTTGTGTTCATCTTTCCCATCCCTCCACAAGGGGAGTGGTGATGATCTTCTCCTTGGTGAGTTCAGATCTGACTTTAAAAGTGAAGGTTCCCATTGATTTTTAACAGTAAGTGAATTGAAAAGGAATGATGAGGAATCATTAAATGTAGATTATTTTGAGACACTTTTCACTACTTATCACTTCACTGTCGGGGAAGACAAATTAACTGTGTCTTTTAAATTCATCACTAAGAGGGACTCTACACACCTCTGTCCAGCAGCTCTGTGAGCTGCATTTTGGGTGCATTTTTATTATACTTGCAGACCTCTCAGCATCTTTTGAAGCTCCTTGGTACATCACAGGAGGGCTCAAGTCAGAAACAACCTCCAAATCTGAATTTGCTCTTTATATCCTTCCTGTGTCACTTCTTTAGCTCTTAGAAATTGTTGTCTTTCAATGGAAAACATTGATTTGCAACTGATGATGGTGACACAGAGAAGTAAGATGAATTTGCTGATTTTTGCAGCTTGTAAGTACTAAGTGTCTCAAGTAGCCATGATGCAGGAGAGACCTGGAAACAGAATGGATGTTACAGATGAAAAGCCCTTTAATGCCTTCCCTTTATCTTCAGAATGATTTTTGTGGGCATGGTAAAGAAGTGAAAAGAGGAAAAGCATGTTTGCTAAAAATAAATACTCTCGAGAAAAAATAAAGAGAAAAATCACAATATTTATTAAATATGTTGTTATTATTATTGTTATTCTCTGCCTGTCTTTCAGTCCCAGGGCTCCATGGAACTCTGGTGATCAGGCTGTTACTCCCACTTGTCCTCATGTTGGCAGAAGGCATCTTAATGAGGCTCATCTATAAAGAAAGCTGTCATCAAGATAAGCCTCAGAAATCCCCTGCATCCCAAAAGGCTAAAGAGGGAATCTGGAGACAGAAACTTGTAGACATCCCAAAAATCAAAGGCTTTGCTGATGGATGTGAGAAGCGGGATGAGATCTCTGCTCGAAGCAGCAAAACAGACCCCGGGAGCAGCCCTGGCTGGGGATCCAGAGAAAGGGAACCTGCAAAAGATCAGGAAATGCAGGTTAAAGGACCTGTATCCCCAGCTTTGCACATCCCCAGGAGAGGCCAAAGCCTATACCAGCTGGATTTGTACAGATCCTGGCCATGCAATAGCATTTACCAGAACTACCCCGACCTGCAGATCGGGGGGGACCATGTGGGGGAACACACGTGTGACTCGGGCTGTGTCCTGGACCACGTGTGTGATGAACTTCCTGATGGCCCTGTCCTGCTGTCCATAGATATTCCCCTGGGCCAGTCCCCTCCCTGTGAGCATCCCAAAAAGCCCAGTGTGACATCCCTGTCTGGGCATGAAGCTGAAGCTGCAGAGGGGAGCATCGTGCTCTCTGAGGAGCCTCTTTCCAACTCCACGCTCAACAAGTACATGGAAACCAAGGTGGCAGAGCTCTACAAGCAGTTTTTTGAAGAAAGCCTGGCCAGGTGTGGCTCTGTAACAAACCTCCTGACTTGCAGCTGGCTGAGGAACAGCCTGGAGCAGATAAGCTTCCAGATCTCCCAGGAGCAGAACATAGAAGCCTCCAAGGCCAGAGGAGCCCTCCTGCACTCGCTGGCTTTGTTGAGTGGGCGAAACGCTCCCAACAGGAACAGCTCAGAGTTCAGCACCCCAAACCTGCAGATCTCCAACCCAGCGGGGGTGAAACGGAGCTGCAGGGTGCAGTTCCCATCCTGACTGAGCTGGGCTGAAGGGATGGATGGCATTAGGGTCCGAATATTTCACTCCAGGGATGAGCTTGGGAAGTGGGAACATTTACACACTACACTTTTTCAAATCAGTGTTTTAAGGCTTAAACCGTAGGGGAAGTAAAAGGCACTGGTTTCTTTTTTCTAATACAGAATTTGAAATTAATTTCTCTCTAAAATACTAGTTAGTCATGTTTTTATAGTGTCTATAGAATCATAAATTCATCAAGGTTGGAAACAACCACTAAGATCAAGTCCAACCATCAACCCAGCACCTCCACCATGGTCACCATGTCCTCAAGTGCCTCATCAACATATAAAACTGTTTAATTTTTGGCAAAATCAGCAAGCAAAAATGACTGCAGCATTCCTGAAAAAGTAGTGCAAGGTTCCTGCATCTTTGGAAATTTAAATGCAGATTTTGATATGGAAATCCTGTTACTTTCAAATCCATTTTCTTCCCTTTCTCTTACTTCTCAGTAAGTATGGAAATGAATCATTGTGTCACCATTGTAAAATGAGAAATGAAATAGACTGTTACCTGCCCTGCAGAAGTTTTTTTCTAGTAAAGAACGTTTTTTCTTGTTGTGTTTTGGTTTCTTTTGCCTGTGGTTTTGTTTGTTTGTTTTAATCCAGCATCTTTATTTGTTGGGAGTTTCTTAAAATCATCTCTGAGCTGAAAGAAAATACCAATAGGCTTGAAAGAACATTGAGAAGATCTGAATTCACAAGGGATTCACCTTGAAGCTCCTAATTCAAATTATATAACTTATTAATTACTGGCATTTACTGTAATAGAAGCTGTGTGATGGGGCTTAGAGTTAAAATTGGGCCTGTTTTGGTCTGTACAGGGATGGGAATTTGCAGAATAAAGGAATATGGACCCTTAATAATTAATTTCCCTCAGCTGCCTTCTCAAATCTCATTCCTGCTCTTGCTCTCATCTTGAAACCCCAACTTCCAATTTTTCATGTTATTTTTTAAACAGCCTTCACCCTGAGGCAGACTTTGCCATGTTATCACTGTGGTAGGATGGGCATTTTCAGATGGAGGAAAGAAAAGAGGGATGGCTGGAGTTTGGGTGGCAGGATTGAGAAGAAGCTGCTCCTGAGGGAAAAGTAAGAACTTCTCTCTCGTGAGTAAAATGACAGGCAAAGACAATTCCCACTGAGAAAATAATTCCATAAAATCAGACTCATACACATCCAAGACCTAACTGATCATTGCCTGATCAACAATTCCCATTTTCTACTAACTCTAATACTATATCTAGTCCTTGTTTTCCAAGAGGATGACAAGGAAAAGGATGACTTGCTTCACTATGGCTTGCCCTAATTCCACATGTGCCTCATGAATGCCCTTCTCAGCATTCCAAATCAAGTCAGGAGTCCTTAGAAAGAGGCCAGATGACTTCATTAAACTCCAGAGCAGTCCAGGGTGGGCAGAACTCCTAAGTTTTCCTTGGGAGAGAGAATAAATTAACTGAGGGTGAGAACATTCCGAAGGGCACCAGTAACCCAAGGGTTTGCAGCTCACTGGAGAAAAAAGTGCTCCCTGGCATTTGAGCTGCCTTTGGTTCCCCCTGGGATCTGTTTATAGTTCAAACCAAAGTCTGGAAAGACATTAATTGCACAAGGTTCTTCCTCAGGAAATGAGAAAGTTGGAGGTTAATCCTGAGGCCCACCCAGGCCGTGGTTGTTTTCTGTCCTTCCCAGGGCTGAGAAATGTGTTGGAGAAGCCCCACTTTGCTCTGCTGGTTCCCTCAGAGCCAGCCCTTGGTGTTCAAGTCAACAGATCATCATCAGCTGTTTCACTGGGAGAATCCCTGATGGATCTGCTGCTCCATTGCTGTGGCAGAGATGGAGCAGCAGAGAAGAACATGGACATCAAAAATGAGTGTTTGGCACAACCTGAGGTTACTGGGAAGCTCTGTCCATCCCATCCCTTCTCAGGGTCGGGTTCAGAGCTTGTTTTTTTAATTAGTTTTGTCAAATATGTGGACAATTTTAGCTGGAATGAAAAGAAAACAACACAACAGCAGCGTTTTGAGGAAAATTAAGTAATTTATGTGGCTGCTCAGCACAATGATCCGTGTTTTCACAGCGCAGTGAAAGTGTAGATAAATGCACTTGGTTAATGTAAAGCACCACAGACTGTATTTTTGTACTGATTTTATGTAGTTTTGTCCATGGGAAAATATCATCCATGTGCTCTTTCCACCCAACATTTGTGACTCTGGTTTAATCCAAAATTTAACTTCTCCAAATTAACTTCTCCTCACAGAAAGAAAGATATCTGAGATGTCACTGCAGAGTACATTTTAGGAGCAAAATCTGGTCATTTCAGGAAAGATGAGACTAATTCATTTATTACTCACTCAAATACTATTTTTATTTACATTTTATTTTAATTGACATGTTGCAATCCATTATATGCCTTGGATTTATTTATATTTGAAAGATGCTGAGCCCCATTCTGAGTTTAGCTCTGGTAAAACTCCATCAGCTGCACCAGAGCTGTGCCTGTTTTCACTAGCAGGAAAAATGCCTCAGTGAACTAAAACTCCTTAGAGAAAATCCCTGAAAAGGTGCTTTTCCAGCCCTCTGAAGGGCAGCAGCTGGATTTCATTCCAAAGGAAAGCAGGGCCATATTTTACAGGCCAGATTCTGCCTGGTGCTGATTTTTATCCATGTGCCAGAAAATCTGATATTGAAAGGGAAATGCTGGCAGGGAATTTTTACCTTTATATCCAGTTGTCATTCTGTGTTCCCACAGAGGAATATTCACCAGGTGCTGGGACACAGACCTTGGAATAAACTGGACTCTTGAGTTAAATCTCCCCAGTTAACTGAGTCCTGTAGTCAGGATATTGTTCCCAGCCTGCTCCAGGTTGTGGGATTTAAGCCCCTATAGGAGGTGACTTCATCTGCCTGGAGCATAATTGGGATTTTTACACTCCAGATCAAGATTAACAATTTTTCTGAGATTTATTGAATAGTCAAATGGTGATATCTAGTGGTGGTTTCCTTTAGTACCTTTCAGGTCAGGATTTCCAGAGCTTTACAACCATTTTGCAACTGAATCTCAAAATCCACCTTTTTTTTTTGAAGGAAGGATTAATTCCCACAAAAAGGATGCCAGGTTTGCAGAACAACAGTTTCCATCAGCTGATGTTCTTCTATTCTGCAGGTTAAAATCTAGAAGGACTCAAAACCTGGAAGACCAAACCCTTCCCTTTGGGACTATAAAAAATGGAATATCAGATAATCAGAAAAATCTCAAACACTAAATACCTGCATTTTTCATTCATTTCTCTTTTAAATAGGAAAATGCCATTTGCTTGTCAACTTGGCATGAAACTAAGTGTGAGTGGCTTATTTTTTCACCCAAAATTTAAAATACTGAGCTGCTTTTAATGGGCTGAAATCTACTTTTTAGCAGTGTTCCTTCTCTCTCTCCTCAAGTTTATACATGACATTGCAATACTGATTTTTTCCTCTCTGTTTTGCTCCTGCTTTACATAAAGGTTTCCAAAATTCAGCTGTTTGATTGTAATTAACCTAATTTTCTTCCTCTTTAGGAGAAGACCCTCACAATTTAATCCCTTCCTGCTTTTCCTTTGCCTTAATTTATTTGTGGTAACTCTGTCAATCTGCTGGGAATATAAATCACTTGTGAGGGGCAGTGGTTGCTTGGTAAATGAGTGCCCAGGTGGCAACAAACCCTCCCACTCCCACATGTGACATCCTGGCTGCCTCCTATGAATCCTAAGAGGGCCAAACCCCTTCCTTCTTCCCTCCTGTTCCACATAGGGGTTGTGGATATTCCCTTTCACTTGAGGGAAGGCAAAAAGTCTGGAGGAATATTTGATGCTGTGGAGCAAACTGGAGCAAATTTGTCTCTGGAGCTGAATTACTGGAGCTTGCACAGAATGTGTTAGGAATCCTGTGTAAGTATGTCCATCAGGGCTTTATTTTCCTTGGGATGCTTGTTGGGGGCTCTCTTTAGGGAAAACATTTGTAGCTGTTGTTGCAATATTTAAATTGCAATTCCTTGGAAACAATCTGGCATCTCACCAACTTTTCCTGGGGCTTTTTTTGGCTGATGTTTAAGTGCTCAGAGAAGGTGAGCAAAGGGTTGAGGAGCTTCCCTTGGGGAAGGGTGACTGCAGGGGGCCTGAGGAACTGGGACTTTAAAACCAGCCCCAGAAGACTGAGACTTGCAGGGGGTTCCCGTGTCTCACCACTGCTGCTCCTCCCCCAGGGGAAGTGCTAACAGCATTTTTCCTAAACACAGCCCTAGTTGTGTGACATGGAAATGTGGGCTCTGGACTCTGTGGAACTCTCAGTGGGAATGTTAACTCTGGGATGGATGCAGGCTCAAAGATCTGGAGGGATTCACCTGGAGAAGAGAAGGCTCCAGGGACACCTGAGAGCCCCTTCCAGGGCCTAAAGGGGCTCCAGGAGAGCTGGAGAGGGACTTTAGGACAGGACAAAGGGGAATGGCTTCCCACTGCCAGAGGGCAGGGTTAGATGGGATACAGGGAAGGAATTCTTGGCTGTGAGGGTGGTGAGACCCCAGCACAGATTGCCCAGAGAAGCTGTGGCTGCCCCATCCCTGGAAGTGTTTCCCTGCCTCTCATCCCTGTGTTGGAGCACCAAGGCTTTGCTTGCCTGGGCTCTGACTGACTATTTAGGGATCCTTGATCTTCCTCAAAAAATTTCTAATTTTGTGCAATAATTCAGTTTCTTAATCTGCTGTGTTGCTATTTTTTGTTCTCATTCCCATCTGTGATCACACACTTCTGCTTTCCAGTGCCAAATTTGTGAGGCACACGAACCATTTATTCACTTGCTCTGCCTGTTGCTCAACTGTGTAAAGTTGGTGTTTCAATAATTAATGACTAATTTGAGAGGTAACAAAAGTTAACAAAGAAGAGCGAGAGAGAATCCAGACTCTCATTTTTGCTTTGTGTACATAAACTGTATTAGTGCTTTGTTTCAAATGAATGAATCTGTGAATGTAACGGAACAGGGAACAGGTCTGCAAAGCAATTTCCTGAAAATCTCAGCTTGATATTTTAAATTAACAAATTTTGTTCCTCTTTTCTGTTAGTTGAATCATAAAAAAAAACCCCAAACTTTCTTGGAATAGAAAGTGAAAACGTTCCTGTTGCATATGCAACGTTGGTGCAAACTGGGCTGTAAAATATTCCGTGTGGACACTTGTGCTGGTGGTGCTTGGAATGGAAACGGGCAGAGCTGCCTTTCCTTTGCTGCCCAGGCACTGCTCCAGCCCAGCCATTAAACATCAGGGACAGGTCACTGCTCACAGGCAAAGCCATGGCACTGAAAGGCCTTTGGGGCAGATTTATTGAATATCCTTATATAACAAATACACCCCAGGAAATGGCCACCTGCTCATGTTTATTCCACAAGGAGAAACCAAAGCCTGCATCCAACAGGACTTCAAGGAAAGCACAGACATCCAGAGGGGCGTGTGTGGGACCAGAGTGGGTGTCCAGAGAGCAGCTCATAAGTGGAGACTGATCTCCACACTGAGCTGAAATCCATGGATTAAATATCCATGGTATCACTGGAAGGAGGCGTGAAGTGCTTGCTCCTCTGAGGAGGGAGTGTGTGCAAAGAGAAAGCCTTATTCTTTTGATTTATTCTCATTGATGTTGCATTTACTCAGGGTAATTTCGTTCAAATTCTCACTAAACCCAGATTTTTGAGAGAAGTCGCTGGTGTTACATTAAACCCCCATCCTGCCTGGGCTCTGGGGGGTTCACCCCCCTCACTGCAGCACAGAGTTACTTCTCGGTGTCTTCATGGCCTGTGAGGTGCTGAGAAAACCCCCTGTTGCAGCTTTGGATTTTCAGGGTTTTTCCATTGCTGCTGCCCAGAATGGCTGTGGTTGTGATCCTGCCCAGAAAGGGAAGTGGGCTGAGGGGCGTGGAGGCTTTTCGGGTAAACTGGAAAAAAGGTTTACTTCTAAAATAGGAAAAAAAAAATATGGTGACACTGAAACATCATCTGGGTGCTCCCAAACATCATCTGGTGGATCTCTAAACTAATTAATAGAGTTCAGCAAGGCCCACTGAATGGTTTCCCAGGGAAAGCCAGGAGCTTCCACAGGGATAATCCACAGTGTTACCTGTGGGGCTGCCTGTGGTCAAGAATGAGTGTTCACTGGGGGAAAAAGATGCAGAAATGTAACATTTTTATTGCAGCAGCCTGAATTTTGGTCACTGATCCCATATTACCCAATACTCTGTTCTCCTTTCAGTCTTCCTCATTCTACCAGGTGCCTGTCAGTACAGATGTGGGATCAGAACCCTAAAATGTGGCAAAGAGCATTACATTAGGGAAAAAATGAAAGCCTGTCCATAAACACTGGATCAAATGGTGCTCACATGAAAAAGTGGTTCAATAATGTCAATAACCACTACAAGAGGAACAACATTTGTATTTTGTTATCACAGAACTTTTGGAAAAGATTTTGTCCTTGGCTTTTGGTTTATTCATAGCTAATGTGTGTAATGGACAGGGGCAAAAATGAGGATTTAAGGGAATCAACAAGGTTATTTAGATAGAACTTCAGGGTAAAATGATGCAAAAGGGAAAAATGAGCATATTTTAATATTATCCTCTCTACTGACCTTCCTCAGGTACTGTTCCAACTCTGTTGTTTTTTCTGGTTCCATTATCAAACAAATATTGATTCTACACACAAAACCATTTTCCAGAGCCCTGTTGAGCTCCCCTCTGTGGGTTTTTTTCCCTCCAAGATCCAAAGGTTTAATTTTTGGCTTAAGGTAAATGTAGGTGAATATTCATTTTCTTGCATTTTTCCCAAGCAAAAAAAAAAGATTGTTTGGGGGTGGAGGGGAGTGGGAGGTTCTCAGAACTTTTTCCATGCCACCAAATGGAACAAGTCCTCAAACTTTTAAATTTAGCACCAAATATTTCAGCAGAAAGAGGAAATGTGATGGCTTGGGATGTGAGCCCAGGCTCAGAGCTTCTGCTGCTCTTCACTCTGGCTGAGTAATGTCTTAATTACTTCTTAATTGCTGTTAAGAGCACTGTGTTCTCACTCCTTTAGAGTGACGAGTAATCCCTTCTGAGATACTGGGAAGAGATTCTTCCCTGGGAGGGTGGGGAGGCCCTGGCACAGGTTGCCCAGAGAAACTGTGGCTGCCCCATCCCTGGAAGTGTCTAAGGCCAGGTTGAACAGGGCTTGGAGCAACCTGGGCTAGTGGAAGGTGTCCCTGCCCATGGCAGGGGTGGGACTGAATGGGCTTTAAGGTCCCTTCCCACCCAAGCCATTCTGTGATTCTCTGAATTCAAATTAACCACGATAAAGTAGAAAGAGGTCACTCCTGGAGGGTATCTCTTCCAAAATTTATCCTCCTCTTGCTTCACAACTGGCATCAGGAACAGGGAGCTCCTGTGCTGCTGAGGCCCAGGAGCTGTGTCGGGGTGACGCTGGGCTGTGACTCCCACATGGAATTGGGTCACCAGCCTGTCTCTGGCAGCTCAATTTTGGTGTCATTTGGGTGGCTGAAGGGAACAAATAGGCCATCGATCCGTCTGGACACAGCCCCGGGCCCCTGTTTTAATTGCCTGTATTCTCTGCACTAAATTTATCCCTCTTGAAACATCATCAACCTAAAAGGAGCTTCACAGCAGAGGAATCTGACCCCATATGTTGGGTTTTTTTTCCTCTGTGTTATTAAAATCTATTAAACGCTGTTGCAAATAATTTTATTTTTCCATCTCTCCAACTATTCTAAGCAGCTCAGTTTTTGATGCCATTTTCAAGTGGTGAAGAGAGATGAAGAGAACTTTTCTTGTAAATCCTTCTTATAGGAAGAAGCTTTAAGCAATCATTGAATCTTATTGGTCTCACACAGGTGACTTCCACCTGCATGGGTGACCTCCATCCCTGCAACTCTGTGTTTAGCACAACAAACTGGGTGGATTGCATGATTTACTGATGAAAACTGATTATCAGAAATGTTGCTGCTGTGTTTCCTCTGCAGAAATCCAGGGAGGCCCACGGTGAGATGGAGCTGTTTCTGGATGGGGCTTTTTTATGGGACCCATTCTGTCAGGTCTGGCTGCTCTGACAGTGAAGATTAATTTTGTTCCCCTCCAAGAAGGGTTTTTGAGAGACTGGGAGCCAAAAATGCCCAGAGTTAGGACTAACATGCCCCTTGTGCTGTTGGTCTGAGGGCTCACGAGGCTTTCCTTCAAGGAAGCATCTGCAGGAGGAGCCTCTATTTGGCCGTGTCATTCCGAAGGGTGCGAATCTGAGTGGGATCTCCCAGCTGGAAGCTGATGGACCAGGGAGGGGAGTCTGGGAGGTGGAGCATTTGCTCCTCCCTTTGCAGCCACCCACATGATGTGTGTGTGTCCAGCAGCATTCCCAGCTACTCACCCACTGGAGCCACCAACTGGGAGCAGCCAGAGGCTCCCAGGGAGATGGAGGAGCAGGGAGCAGCCGCTGTCCTGGCTGGGTCCTTGCTCTCCTGCCTTCTCCAGGCCCCTGGGGTGGGAGCCCTGCAGGAGCCGCTGCTGGAGGACGTGACCCTGGAGAACATCAGCTGGGCAGCCGAGGAGGCCCCGGGGAATGAGTCCTCGGAGCACACGTTCTTCTCCCTGGATTATCAGCATGTCCAGGTGCCCTTCGAGATCACCCTCTGGATCATGTTGGCATCCCTGGCCAAGATAGGTGAGGGCTGGGCAGGGGAAGCAGGGATGGGATGGGGTGGGAAGGGGTGGCCTTGGCTTCAGATCCTCTCCAGTCTTGGAGCCTGAGATAATGTGCCCAGCCCATTAATGGGAAGTATTAATATTGTGTTTTGTATGTATAATTCTATCTATAACACTCTATATAATTTTATATATTATATTATATGTTATATATTATATAATTCTATCTATAATATTTTACGTAATATATAATCCATTATATAATATTTTATATTTACAAAAAATTTAGTATATGTTATGTATACTGCTGTGTACATTACTGTATTTATATTTACTGTAATTAATTATACAATAATATAATTACATAAATTATATATTATAATATTATATATCATCTATTATATATATTTTTGTTATATATTTTTATGTATTCATATAGTTATATTACATACATATGTGTATATAAGTATATATATTTATATATACACAAATATATATTTATATATTTATATATACACAAATATATATATATATATTATATATTCTCCATAGACCCATATATTTTGTTTTTTATATCTATTTCTGAGCAACTTCACCTTCACTGGGTGCACTTATTTCTGCTGCTCCAAGCTGTAATTTGCTGATGGTGGGAGAACGGGGAATTTCCTGACCCAACGAGGTGGGACAACCCAAATTTTTCTCTCTCCATCCCCTCCCAGGGTTCCATCTCTACAACAAGCTGCCTTCTGTGGTTCCCGAGAGCTGCTTGTTGATCTTCGTAGGGCTCATCATGGGGGGGATCATTTACGGCCTGAACGACAGGTCCCCCCCGGTGATGGACAGCGACATCTTCTTCCTCTACCTGCTGCCCCCCATCGTGCTGGACGCCGGTTACTTCATGCCCAGCCGCCCCTTCTTCGAGAACATCGGCACCATCCTGCTCTACGCCGTGGTGGGCACCATATGGAACGTCTTTGGGATCGGCTTCTCCCTCTACGGCATCTGCCAGGTGAGGGCCTTCCGGCTGCAGGACGTGTCACTGCTCCACAACCTGCTCTTCGGGAGCCTCATCGCCGCCGTGGACCCCGTGGCCGTGCTGGCCGTGTTCGAGGAGATCCACGTCAACGAGAAGCTGCACATCCTGGTCTTTGGGGAGTCCCTCCTCAACGACGCCGTGACAGTGGTGAGGAACAGCCTGGTTTGGGGTGTTTAGAGGTCCTTTAATGTTTGAAGGAAGGGTGGGCTGGGGCCGAGGGGTGGGGTGTGAGATCTCAGCCGGGAGAAAAGGAGACTCGGGGGGACCTTCTGTCTCTCTGCAACTCCCTGACAGGAGGGAGGTCGGGCTCTGCTCCCAGGGAACAAGGGCCAGGACAAGAGGAAACAGCCTCGAGCTGCACCAGGAGAGGTTTAGATTGGATATCAGGGATAATTTCTTCATGGAAAGAGTGGTCAAGCATAGGAACAGGCTGTTCTGGGCAGTGCTGCAGTCACCATCCCTGAAAGCCTTCCAAAAATGTGTGGATGTGGCACTTGATTAAATAGTTTAGTGGTGAACATGGTGGTGGTGCTGGTTGATGGTTGGACTTGGTGATCTTGAAAATCTTTTCCAACCTTAAAGATTTTTTTTATTTGCTGAGGGAAAAGGCATCAACAGCCTCTTCTAGCAGAGGGCTCCCGGTCCAATTCTCTGTCCTGAGGTCCTGAGCAGCTTTCAGGTGAACACAGAAGCTTTCAGATGAAGAGCTCTTTGTATGTGTGGGGACAGGAACGCCCAGGAGTGTCACAGCAGGCTCCTGGTAGGACCCAGAACTCAGGGAAGGATGGTGACCCTGCACTGTCAGAAATCCCAGCAGTGTGTTTGGTGTCATGACCACGTGTGGCCACGTCTGGTGAATGTCTCACTAACACCCATTTCTCTCTTTCATTTTCCCCCCCAAAGGTGCTCTACAAGCTCTTCCGGTCTTTCTGTGAGATGCCAACCATCAAAAGCGTGGATGTTTTCGCAGGAGTTGGGAAATTCTTTGTGGTTGGGCTGGGAGGGGTGTTGGTGGGGCTGAGTTTTGGGTTCACGGCCGCCTTCACCACGCGCTTCACCAAGGACATCCGCGTCATCGAGCCGCTCTTCGTCTTCCTCTACAGCTACCTGTCCTACCTCACCGCCGAGATGTTCCACCTCTCAGGGATTGTGGCGTGAGTACCTGTCCGGGAAAAAACATCTGTCCTGTCTGAAAATGTCCTTTCCCTGGCTGAAAAAAATATCAGACAAAGTTTTCAACTCTGCTGAGTTGGAAATCTGTGTGTGCTGGCCATCAAAGCCCGTGGCAGAGCCCTCTCCAAGTGCAGCTCCATTTCCCAAATTACACGTCAAATTGCAAGTCACCAGCAATCCTGCTGGTGGATTTATGCAGGTTATTGAGGAATGTTTGTTTGAGCTCCATGGTTTTTGTCTGGAAAGCCTGGATGTTCAAGCAGTGAGAGTTTGAGTAGGTTTGGCAGAGCCAGAAGAGGCTTTCTTGGCTTCTTTAGTTATTTTCCGTGTGGCCCAGTCAAAACCAACATGGGAAGGGTTACAAGGGTTTAGTCAGATCCTTGGAAAGGTTTGGTCGTGGTTTACAGCACGTCTGCTCTCACATCCCCCTCCCCATCTGCACGTCCTGCCATCAGCCCACCCTGGGTGGTGCTCCCAGAGGGTGCACAGCCCCTGCGGGCACAGAGCAGAGAGGGATGGGATGGGAGCTGTGCATTCCCTATGGAGCTGAAGCCTGAAATATTCCTGCTCTTTGGGAGCAGAGGGCTCTAATGGAAACTTCTGACTTGGCACCAGAAGCTCAGACACAGCTCATGGATCTGTCTGGGCTCCTGAGGGTCTCATCTAGCACCTCCCTGTCTCCAGTAACGTTGGAAACCTGACCAATTTCAGTCAAAGTTGTCAGAGATCACTCAATTAATTTATTTTTCTTTTTACTGGGTAGATCTTTCCATAAAATGAAGGATTTGGGGCCAGATCCTCCAGTTTTAAGAAACTAACTTTGTGCTTATCTTGTCATGCATTTCCGTGGTAGGGCAGGTGCTGAGATAAAAATTAGATATAATGACCCCAGTGTTCACCAAAATCTCACCTTGGGAAGCAGAGAGAGATGAAAACCAGAGTGATCCAGCCCTCCTGGTTTCTGTGGGCTGAAATCTATTGTGTTTGGTTCTCCCACCAAAACTGAGTCAGCTGGTGCTGAGGATCACAACCACCTAATATTCCCCCAAAGACTCTGAGCCTGCATCAGTAGCTGCAGTGTAAACAACTGTGCAGCTGAGAATAATGAAGATGAGAAGAAAATAATAAAATGAAGTGGGTTCTGAGCTCGGCACAGGAGGATCTGAGAGATCTATTTTAAAAACTAATGATGTTGCTTTGGATATAAACCATTCTCGTGTCTTGCAGATTTTGTTTCCTCAGCTGGTTAATAGGAGCAATATTCGAGTGTTCCTGCAAACAATTCTAGCTCTGGGAATAGGTAGGAAAAGCCTATTTATAGGAGTGCAAGACAGAACAGTGAAATAAATATACTGCATAATCATCGTGGAGCAGAAAACATTCAATCCTAATGGTGTCTCCTTCCATCAATCACAATCTGCTGTACCCATTATGGAACCCATTTGCTGTTCTTTTGAATAATGCATTTTTTCTAAAGCCAAACAATGGCAAAGGCAGCTGATTCCTGCCCTGTGCCCTTCTAATTGCCAAATTAGAAATGCCTCTCTTACATATCTGGAGTTCAAACAATTTGTCCCGTCGTGCCCAGGGAATACTGGATTATAAAAAACAGATTTTGGCACTTTGTTTCACTGGAAAATAATTTGATTGCCAAAAAAATCAATTCTGCATAGCCCAAAAAATATGAAAACTGCGAATGCAACCCAGTCTGGGAAACAGATCTGCAAATGGGTTTTAGTTTGATTTTGTTTTTTTTCCTTTCTTTTCCCTTTTTTTTTCCCTTGCCCTGGTGGCAGTGTCCATCTTTGAGGCCCTGACACATCAGGTTTATTCCCTCTCTGTGTCCCTGCTGTGACCCCATACCATTCTCCATTAGGCATTCCCAAACCACAGCTCTGGAAGTCACTTGCCCATAAATACTTGTTGAATTTCTTAGCTTCTGGCTGGAACTGTTTTACTCACTATTTATTGAAGCAGATACAGAAACTGAAGAATTTATTGGTTTTTTTAGACTGTGGTTCAATCCCTGCTGCTCTTTCTGGCAAAGAGGGTCAGTCTAAATAGGATAAATCAAAAACAGACCAGTTTTGGAATATCTTTAAGCATTTGTACATTCCCTTAGGAGGTGAAAGATGTGAATTCAAACAACATTTGGTGAAAAAGGGATTTGAATCCTTGTCTCATGCTCAGGATCTCTTTCCACAGCAAGAGCCATCACAACTTTACAATTTTAAATGCAATAAAAATGTGGCTACCTTACAAAATAGCCATGGAAATCAGATCTTGGAAATTTAGAGCCATTTTGTTATTGCTGCTACAATGTTTAGAATGAAATATTTTAGTCCAGGTTAAAATATAATAAAATGGAGCTTCGATGCTTCGAGCGCTCAATTGTTTTGACCTTCTAGGATTGCTGATCTGAAAATGTATTGATTTGGAAAGCTGATGAATCAGACTAACCACATGTTCCCTGGAACTTGAAGAACCAATTATCCATGAAAAATTACGAGGCAATTGCAAGGTCAGAGTTTGGCAAAGTGAAAGACCCGAGACCAGTGCGTGGTGATGGGAAGGGTTGGGTGTTGTCACTTGTGGGTGTTGGTGTGTGCTCTGATCAAAGGCAGAAGGTGATGAGTTTTTTGGCTGTTCAAAACCAGATTCAGGCAGTTTGGGCGACCTGTCTGAATTTTATCATCCTGGTTGTCCTCTTGATGTCCTTCATGTAGGAAGTGAGATATCTGCAAACATCCAGGACTTGATGAAAGGTATTTTTTTATAAATGACAATGAGTCAATTTTCAGTGCTTAAGGAGAAAAAGTTATTATTTGTTTTAACTTTCTCAGCATCATTGCCTGTGCCATGGGCATGAAGCGTTATGTGGAGGCCAACATCTCCCTGAAGTCCCACACCACAGTGAAATACTTCATGAAGATGTGGAGCAGCGTCAGTGACACCCTCATCTTCATCTTCCTCGGAGTTTCCACCATTGGAGAAAACCATGAGTGGAACTGGCCCTACATCTGCTTCACTGTCATTTTCTGCCTCGTTTGGAGAGCTCTAGGTAGGGCTAATAACACATTTTATTTTTTAATGTGTATTATTGTTTATGGGAGTGAAAAATGTGGTTTCATTAGAGAATGCTCCTGCCCCTCTGTCATCCTTTCCTCTTTGCTGTGCATGTGTGACTATCCCCGATGGGAATGCAAGGCCTGAACTGGGACATCTCAGCCAATGCTTCCCTCATCCATCCTACTCAATTCCAGGTCTTTCACTGTACTGCAGTTTCCTGCTCTGGCACTCACTGGTGTTAAATAGAAGTGCTCGTGACATTTTATCAATATCTCTGTCTTTGATCCCTCTTCCACTGCCGTGATCTCCTCTTCCATTTCAGTGCCTCTTGGTCCCTTGTTATCCTCACAACAGGAGGGAAATTGCAGGTACTTTGGGATCAGAGATACGTGTCATATTCTGCAAGGCAGAGATTGAAGGGATTTAATTAATAACAAGCTCATGTACAGCAGCATCTTTCCATGAGAAACTGCAGGAACCTTCCAGCAGCTGTCCCTGGAGATGCTGATCTGCTTTACAGAACAGCATCTACCCAGGTCACTGCTGGAGAGATGAGATCTGGGACGTAAAATGTGAGGATGCTTCTGCTCCTACTCGAGAGCTTCAGGTCAGGGCTGAGAATGGCAGAACTGGGGAACTGCTGAGGTTGGCAGGGACCTTTGGAGATCATCTGGTCCAACAACCCCTGCCTGTGGCAGGGACTGTGTCCAGATGGATTTTTAATATCTCCATGGATGGAGACTCCAGAGCCTCCCTTGGAAACCTGCTGGAGTGTTTGACCAACCTCAGAGCAATAAAGCCACCAAGACTTGGTGATAACAAGAAGAGAGAAAGGCATGAAAATAGCCTCCTGATGACTCTCTCAAGGGTTTCTTTAGCCCCAATTATAATGAAAACACAAATCCTGGTCCCAGAATTCCCTGGGATCCCATTTTCATGCATTGTAAATCACCAGAAAAATGGATATTCTGTGTTTCTGTCATCCCCAGTTGTATTTTGAGCTGATTTGGTGTTTGGAGAGGCTGAACCTCCCTTCCTGTCACAGTGTGCTGTCACCTAATGAGTGCACAGTGGCTGTCTCCTCATTTATGGATATTTTTATATATTAACTGTATTTGTGGATATAACAGCACCCACTTTTGGCAGAGAATTTGAGAGCTAAAAGACATTCAACAGGATTTTGTTTACAAACCACTGAGTCAAACAGTGAACTCGAATTTGACAGACACTTCAGGAAATTGTATAAATAGGATGTGCCATGATTAGCAAGACAGGGCAGAATGGGGTTTATTAGCTGTTAATCTGTGCCAAGGTTTGTTTTAATAACTGCACCATCCTTGGAAATGTGCTCATTAGTTATTTGTACATTCAAGTGTTTTATTACAACTGAGTGGTTTTCTCCTGAATTATTTGCTCAGATAAAAGGAGTTCTGAACGAGTTTGACTTTTTTAGCTCAAAAATTCTTCATTGCAAGACATAAGGAACATAATAATGCTACAAAAGCACCCCAAAATTTCTCTCTAAGCCCTTCTGAGTACAGCTCAAGTTATGTGGAACATTATCAGGGAAGGTTCAGGCTGCAGCCAGAAGAGAAAACTCTCCTGCTGGTCAAAATCCCACTGGGAATTAAATAAGAACACACAAACCATGGCTGGACATGGTCTGAATGGTCCCTGTCCTGCAGCACTTTCCTGGGGAGCTGCTGGGGAGCTGGGAGGGTGAGAACTGGGCAGGAGCTGCTCCAAGCTGGGCTGGGAAACTCCTGCCTTGGGGATGGTGGTGGAGATTGGACCTTGACCTTCTCAGAGCCATCCAGCAGCTCTGGATGAATTAATAATTAGTTAATGTTTGGATATTTAGGAAAAATTTCTTCATTGAGAGCTGGTCAGGCGTTGGAACAGGCTGCCCAGGGAAGTGTGGAATTATCATCCCTGGAAGTGCTCAAAATACGTGTGGATGTGGCACTTGGGCACATGGGTTAGTGGTGGCCTTGGCAGTGCTGGGGGAGTGGTTGGACCTGATGATCTTTGAGGGCTTTTCCAGCCTTAACAATTCTAGAATTCTGTGATTCTGGAGGTGCTGGAGACACTGATCCAAAAATGGGAGGTGCCACTGGAATTGTACTTGCAGGAACTGGGGGCTTTTGGGTGGGCAGGGCTGGGATTAGTGTGCAGATGGTACCTCAGTCCTTCACAGGACCCCCCAGTGCTCCTAAATATTTGAGAAATCATTCTGCTGAAGTTTAGGGAGTTACTTTGATATGAGAAAGATCATCTAAAAAGGAAAATACAGCCATTGCAGGACAGCACCAGTACCCAAGCCCTGGGGAGATTTCTACCTGCTCCTTCCCAAGGTGTATCTCCAGAAGAAAATCCACTCTGCTCAGAGTGATTAATTGTATGTCATCTCTTGCAGCAAACTGGCCTTGAATTAGTTTAGGGCATGCTAATAATAATTTGTGAGGAAAGATTAAATTAAGACAAAGGCCAGGATATCAGCTCAAGTAAATTTTGTTCCTTTAAATCACCAGCACTGCCTGAGCTCTGCAGTAGGTGCAGATGTGATGCAAGGAATGCTTTATTTTATTTATTTGGTTGGTTTTAAGTTTCAAAGAACTTTGATACTGAAGAACTGCTCTGGACACCAGCTCTGTGGAACTCTGGACATGGGGGAGGTGTTCCAAGGTTCAGTTAATTGAGTTATTCCCAAACATCCCCAGCTTTTGTTTTCTTCAAACTGGTCTGATGTGCACTCAAAGTTCAGATACTTTTAGCTGTAGGTGTGTGGGAAGATGTTTGATATGTACAAGTGCACTATTTTTATTTCTCTTACAAACCTTCTCTAGAAAAGCAACAGTGCTGTTGATACAGCTAATTCCTGACAAAATTCAGTGTCAGGCCGTGCCATCACTTCTCAAAATGGCCATTAATCTTTGGGAAATAAGATGTTTATCACATCCATTGGTATGGAAATCACGGCTGCCTGATTTAAGGCCTGACTTTTTGTACCTTTCTGCATCTGTTTGTGTATTTGCAAATGGCTTTAAATCACAGCAATTGCTGTGTCACCTCACACAGCCTTAAATTCATCCTGTATAAATCTTTGAGGGGAAGAAATAACATTAACACAGGTGGAATGTAGCTACTTATCCAAGCTACTGCTTGGAAACTTTTGGAAGGAGGAGGGTAATGTGCAGCTAAATTGTTGCTGATGGTTTTCCTCGAGAGCATTTATAACCCAAGCAATTCAGTCACTTGCTGTCACTAATTAGAATAAATCAATATTTCAGGACTGTGACCAGTCAATATCTGTAATCCCCTAAACCAGAAATATGTTGGGAATTAATTTTTATCTGGACAAATCAAATTTCAACCTGTTGGACCAGGCTGGAATTAAAATTCTCCAGTGGCATGTTGGTAACACACCCCCTGGGGCCCTGGGCAGTTCCTCCGGGTTGATGTTTACCCATCCCAGGATATTTTACTGTGAAATAGAAGATGATGAGTTTTATCCAGTTGTTCTGTTTGTTTGCTGTGCCTCAGTCTTCTCTCCTGCCTTCCAGGGGTTCTGGTGCTGACTTTCTTTGTGAACAGATTCCACGTGAACACCATCACCAGTAAGGACCAGTTCATCATCGCCTACGGGGGGCTCCGGGGGGCCATTTGCTTCTCTTTGGTTTTCTTGCTCCCTGAATTTCACAGAAAGAAGCTCTTCATTGCAGCAACCACCGTCGTCATCCTCTTCACTGTGTTTGTGCAGGTAAAACTGACACTTTGAATGAATTCCGACTTGGGACCCCTCCAGGGGGACCATGGAGAAGGTTCCTCTCCCTCAGGTTGGGGTTGTAAGGAGTTCTGGGGCTCCGGGGCTGAGTCTGTAAGAAATTCTGGTGCTCAAGGGCTCGGGAGGAGCAGCAGCAGCCTCGGCATTGCTGTGACATCTAGTGGTAAAACCATTCCTGCAGCCTTTGTGGGATGAGGAGCTTGGATGTCTCTTCTCTGCCCAGCAGAGTCTCCAAGGGCTTCTCTGAAATACACCTGGCAAAGGGGGGGAAACGATTTCCAACACATTTAAAGGAGGATGTGGTGGAAAAATTGGGGTCCTCTCATCCTGAAGTGAACCAGGCTGACATTTATCCCAAAAATTAAGTGTGGGTCTCCATAGGGCTGAAGCAAGTGAGATAAGGGGGGTCTGGGAAAGTTACTGTGCAGAAAAACTCCCTGTGGGCTCCTGGTCAAGGACATGAGGTCCATGTGGAGCTGCTGACCCGGGTCTGCCCTTCTCCTGCCCTGGGATGGAGGGAACAGAGGGGTTTCTGGGGCTTTGGGAGATGGTGGCTCGTGGTGACAACTAATGAGTGGTTCTGTGGCTCGGCATCACCCTGAGAGCACATTCCTTCTGCTTGGGCTCACTGAAGCCCTCAGTGGATGTACTGGGCCCTGAGGCAATGTGGAGGGTTGGGATTAACTCTCTGCTTCCCCACATCCACCTGAGCTCATCCTGAGCTGAAAAAGTGGTTGAGGAGGGGGACGTGCTGATGGGTTTGGAACTGGGACCCGCAGGGCAGTGGGACTGGGCACAGCCTCAGCCTGAGAGGAGAGAGCAGGGGCCAGGGCTGGGAGGAGCAGCCTTAGACAGAGGTTGACAAGTTTTAAGATGCAAATGTGGGTCAGGAATTGAAAAGCCCCGGTCACCAGGCACGTCCGCTCATGCAGAGACACTCTTGAGCCTCACACAAAGGTTGTTCTAAGGCAGCAGCTCCTTTCTGCTGAGACTTCAGGAAATCCTTCCCAGGACTGGGAAAAGGGCTTTTGTGTAAGCTCAGAGCTCAACTGGTGATGTCACCTCCTTGCAAAAGGGTGGGAGTCAAACAGGGTCCCCCCTGGGTACGTGTGGATGGGGCGACCCCTTGACCTTCAGCCATTCAGAGGGGATGTGGTGTCTGTAAAGCCAGGCTTTGCCAGGCTCCAGGTACCTGCAGTGCCAAGGGGAGCTGAGGCCACCACCAGAACAGGGGAGGAAAAAGCCAGGAAAGTTGCTCAAAAGCTGAGGAGGAAAGATATTGCTGCAGCTCAGTACAGGAAAGGTGGGGAAATGTAATAGAGGCAGGAATTCAGATGAACCTTCAGAAGCCTGGGTTAAAGTCTATGGCACTGCTGCCAGACACATCGATGGATTGAGGAGTGAAAATCTTCAATATCCCAGTGTTTTTCAGGGTGCACATCACTGGGGGTGGAAAGGACAAGAGAAACACTGGGTATGAAGCAACTTCTGTGCATAGTGGACGTTCTTGTTGTTGTTTTGTGCAATGAGTTTTCTTTACATTCACAGTGATCTCAACACAGATTTGGTGGTCGGTGTCTGTGTTAAAATAGGACAGGAACTAAGGGAGAGATGATTTGGGCCCTTCTAGGCTGGTTTGGGCCAGCAAAGCATCTTGTCAGAGCACAAACCCACTTCCTTCTATGATTCCCTCGGCAATGCTGACCACACTGCTACAGAGGAAGGACAATCCTGTAAAATAGCTGGGCTTGTCCATCCATGGGTCTATCACAGCACTGCACAACCCAGGAAACTCCTCTCTCTTGGCCTCTCTAACCCAGTTGCACAAGGCTCTTCCCACAAAAAGCCTGGTTAATAATTTTGAGAAGGTTGACTGAGCAATTGTCTAATCCTCAGCGCTTCCAAGCAGGCTGGAGATGAGCCATGTAGACCAGGAAGCCCTCCAAGGAGCTGTGGGCTTGGCTGGAATGTCACAAAAAGCCCTCATTGTTCTGCCTCTCGCTGTGGTTTGAAATGAAATGCTGTGCTCTCCGTTTGAGGTTCACTCTCCCAACTCAGTGACCTGTGACCTCTTCCATGGAATTCTTAGCAAATATAAGAGTTGTGAAGAGGTGGGTGGGTTTGTTTGCTGCCCACATTGCCCCTTTGGATGGCTGGAGGTGGAAAACGTTGTGTGGGCCATGGCAGAGCCTCAGGTGATGCCCTTGGTTGAGCTGTCCCTGGTGAGCGGAGGAGCATCACCAGGGACCTCCAGGTGTGCTGGGAAATGATATGGGATCCCCACAACGGTCCCAAATGCTGTTTTATAAATCCAAACAACTGCAGCTGATTATCCAAGAGGATAAGCAGCATAGTCTCCACCTAATTTTTGTAATATCTGTTATTTCTGAATTTGTGAGTTCTGTGTTGTTGACCCTGAATAGCAATGCATTTTTTATTGCTATTAGCTATTAAAATGACACATTAATTGTTTCTGCAATTAAAAATGTGTTCAACTCTCCTCTGTGCCAGCATTTGTGACATTCAGAAGTCATAAACATCAGCTACTCCATCATTTTTGCTGTAAACATGTCCTAGAAAAGTCGTTTACTACTGAAGCCAGACTAAGAAACACACCACGGCAGTGTTTTAGAAGTTCTCTCATGAGGCTTAAAGGACGTTAAAACTTTTCCCTTGACCCTTCCCACCAGGTGGATGCTTTGATTAGCAAACTTAGCCACTGGCTGGCCATCAGAGATTGTTGGAGTAATGGGCTGTGACACATAAAGCTCCAGAAGTGAGCAGACAGTTGCTGGCAGAGGCTCCACGCTGAGAAATCTCAGGGATTATCATCGTTTCAGGCATTTGAACTTTGATCATTCCAAGCCCCTCTCCATTTGGGAGGCCACGAGCAACGTCAGACCACAGGCTTGACCTTGGAATTATTGGTTGGCTTTCTGTGGGCTCTGAGCTGCCAGAGGAGGCGAGTGGAGCGTTCCCTCTGTGCCTCCCCCATCCCGAATTCTCCACGTGAGCTCCCGCTGACAGGCTGCTCCCACAAGCAAACCCTGGGTTTGGTTTGCAGTTGGGAGAGCAGGTTCTAGTCTTGTTGAAGCTTTGCAGGTCATATTCTGCCACTGAAGCAGGGCAGATGAGAGGTGCTGGCTCAGACAGCAGAACACGGCTCATCCCCATGCTGGTGGTGGTTTTGTCCCACCAGGAACATTTGATGGGAAAAAAGGCTGATTTTTGTGTTTGTGGTTGTTTTGCAGGGAATGACCATCCGTCCTCTCGTTGACCTGTTGGCTGTCAAGAGGAAAAGGGAGAGTGCTCCCACAGTGGGAGAGCAGATCCACATCCGGGTAAGGATCAACACGAGGCCGGAGCTTTCTGATATCTTTGCTGATAGGATGGGCCTTCTAAAATGGGGGTGTCTCCAGGGACCCTACAGATCTGCAGTTTGACCCAAATCCTCCTCAGGTCAGTCCCTTTGAAGGTTGGAAGTCCTTTGCAGCTTCCTAACCATGGGCTGTTGTTTGTTTTGGAAGAGCAACCACCAATCAGGCTGATGTTCCATCAGATAATGCACAAACATGACAGAAAAAGATGATCCCTTACCCAAAACTTTAAACTTCGACTTAACTCCAATTTTTCTGCTTCTCTGGAAAGAGAGGTAGAAAGAAAATGAGACTTGGTTTCTTTCAGGGTTGGGATCTTCCATGTGTTCTCCAGTCCCATCACCACCAATGGTTTGGATATTTTTGCAAAAAAATCAGAAAAGGGAGGATGAGGTTGGGGTGGAGGAAACCTCTGAAGTGGTTTGAAGCCAGGTTGGATGGGGTTTGGAGCAACCTGGTGTAGGGGAAGGTGTCCCTGCCCATGTCATGTGGTGAAATGAAGTGATCTTTAATGTCCCATTCAACCCAAACCATTCCATGATTCTAAATCCATAACCCAAAGGTGGGATTTCAGGATTTCAGTCACTTTGTTCTCACCATCCAAACATTGGTATTTCTAGTCACAGAGGACTTCAGAGGGAGGCTCAGCTCCAGGAGGTCAAGGGATTCCACCCATCCAGCTGATGCTTTGCATTTGCATCTGCATCCCATGCACAGTTAGGATATTTCTGAATCCAATTGTTCAATCCCAGTCACATTTCTGTGGGTTTGGCTCCTTCAGGAATGTTATTGTCATTGTCTTCTTTAGAAATAAAGCCATTAGGGCTGAGGACATTTACAAAACCTGTTTGGCACCCTCACAATGAGGTTGTTCTGCAGGGCTTTGTCTGAGGTGAACAGAACAGCTCGAGGGGCTGAAGAGTCTTTTCCTACCGTGAACAGAGAAGAGTTTCTTCTTTTGTTGCTGTGTGAATAGTAAATCATCTCTGGGAATGTGTTTATTAGGAGATGGGAGCTGAAAATGACTGTGTACCAATTAAGCTGAGAAGGTAATAATGCAGATAGTTGGAAATCAGGGATGCAGGAGCCAGGATAGCTTTCCTTCTCAAATTTATTTCTCCATCTGGATGGTTGGGACACTGTTCCTTACAGGAATGATGATCAGCATGTGGGGGTTTAATTTCTTAGAATTGTAGAATGGGGCAGATGGGAAGAGACCTTAAAGCTCATCTCATCCCACCCCCTTCCATGGGCAGGGACACCTTCCACTAGCCCAGGTTGCTCCAAGCCCTGTCCAACCTGGCCTTGGACACTTCCAGGGATGGGGCACTCCAGTGGTTTTGGAGGTCCTCAGAACGTGCAGCTGCCAATGTGAGCACACTAAACCCCCACCAGGCTGCAGGGCTGAGGGAGCCACTCTGAAATTTTCTGTCTCTGACCCAAGAAAAAATAATTAAAAAAACAATTAGAGCTGGAGGAAGCTCCGGGGTCATTGGTACCCGAGTGGGGAGGGGTAGCAGAGCAGAGCCCTCTCCCCATTCAGAGGTGCCAGTAGGAGGGAAAACAATTTGGGAAACTACAAAGATTTAACTTCTAGGTGAAAAAAATCAACCTGTCTGGGATTTTAAATATAATTTTAATATTTTAAACAATAATAAAAACCTCTGTATGAGGCACAATATGGCCAGTGAGTAGTGGGAAGTGTCTGGGGGAAGGCAGTATTAAGTATTCAAGACAAAGCATCATTTATGAGTTATCTGCAGTGATATCCTGATTCCCTGAGTCAGATTGTCCTCAAAAACCCCAATAGGAGCATTTCCTGCTTCTCAAGGCCCAGTGGGCAGGACATGTGAGCCCTCAGCCATCCTGCACAATCAGGTGCAGGTTCATGTCCCCCAGCATTTATTCTCTGCTTGCCCAGATCTGAAAGCAAACCACTTATTGTACTCCAGAACCAACAAATCCACGTGGATGACTGGATGGGGAACTACCCCAAACCCCCTCTCCTTGTTTCCCAGCTCCATATTCCGAGCTGGAAGCATCCCCTGTGTTGTGTGTGGCTCTTGCTGTTTGCTGGCTGGGTTCATCCCCGGGGTACAGCCAAATCCTCTCTTCTCTTTAGTTCTTGGATCATCTGCTGGCTGGCATTGAAGATATATCTGGACACTGGGGACAGTATTACTGGAAAGACAAGTAAGGATGTGCCAAAAGACAACTGTGGACATGCACAGAAAAAAAAAAGGAGGCTGGTTTCTATTCCCAGAGTTTCTGCTGTGGGCAGCTGAGCCTTGTTCATCCTTGTGGCACAAGAGAGCTGACACAGGGGCAGCTTTTCCTTGTCCAAGGTGGCTCCAGGTTCTTGGAGCACTTCCCTGCTTGCAGACACCTCTGGTACCTCACCCTAAAAAGATCCTTTCTCCTCTCCTGTGTTGTTTGTCCCTTCTCATCCACAGGAATCTGCTGGCAGTGGAATGGCCACGACACACAACCCGTCCCTGCCTGTGCCCTCCTGCCTGTCTGGCCAGGTGGGAGCTGAGCTCCCCAACCCAGGCTTGGCAATTAGCATTAAAACATTAAAAATTGACATTAAAACTATGAGTTTGCAGCACTGCTTGTTGTGGACTGAAATTAGAGAGGATCTCTACAGATTTCTGTAGCCAAGTGCTCAGTTTTCATTAAATTCCCATAGTTTGTACATTTTAAAATTTTAAAAAACCACAGTGAGATTTAAAAAAAACCCAAACACAAATAACATAAAATATACTAATAGCAATCTACCAGATTTAATTCATGGGCTGTGCAGACACAGATGCAGCTGGTAGATTTTTTTTTTATTTTTTTTTTTTGGAATACCCATGCTTGGAAGTGCCACTAGAGGGTATGGGAATCACTGCTACTGAGGAGCATCCTGGCTCCTTTAGAGATACTGATTTTAGAGGTCTTTTTCAACCTAAATGATTCTATGATTTGAGCTGAAAGCAAGAAAAATGGCTCAAAAGAGAATCTGGAAGTGTTTAAATCTGGGGCTGCTGCATGTGCTTGCAAGACTTACAGTGGAGTTCATGCTAAGTTTGGCATTTTGGGGAGTTTTTATTGTATTTGGGAAGGTTTTAATATTTTGGCTCATGTACTGGAGTGCAGAAATAATTAGGGATAGACCTCTTGGACCATCAATTTCTGGATAGAAAGTGATGGGATATAATGTAATATAATGGAATATGGGACAGCTGTGGGCTATGAACCTGCTGCCTTGCTCAGGTCTGGTTTGGTGCTGGGGAGTCCTGGAGCAGACTAAGCCCACCTTTCTTTGTCCTCAACCAGATTAGAATATTTCAACAGCAAATACCTGCAGAAGATCCTGCTCAGGGAGTATGACCAGCCCAAGTCCAGCATCGTGCTGCTCTACGAGAAGCTGGAGAGGAAACACGCCATCGAGCTGGCAGAGGCTGGGCAGCTGGGCCATGGGCCTGCCCACCCCTCCCTGCTGTGAGTAAACCCTCTCAGACCTCCTAAATCTCTTGAAGGTCAGCGGGTGGGTGTTACAAATGAAGGGCTGGAGGGGCATCTGCTGACACCGATGACATGGAGCCTCACCTGAGTGACATGGAAACAGTGCTCTGAGGAAAAGGCTCTTGCCCAGTTTTTGAGGGTTTTGCACCATGAGGTGTCCTGGAGGAACCACCAGTGAGACAGCAGGGATGAGTGTTTGAGTGCCAGAATGGGCACTTCACCCCTCACAGATGGTTCTGCTCTGCCACAGCTCTTCTATCCACCAAGGAGCACAATGCCAGCACAGCTCTGATGCAAATACTAAATTCCCCCTCTGCAAGGATGAGCTGTTGGTCATGTTGGCTGAAGGGCTGCTGGGGGTGCTGGGATTTGGGGATGCACTGGTTGTGTCCCTTCTAAAATGAGGGGTCCTGGTTTTCTTTGCAGCAGCAACGACAGGACTGTCAGAACAGACCAAAAACTGGAGGACACTCAGAATCCTGATGTCCTGGATAATATGCAGGAAATTTTGGCGAGGAACCTGTACCGGATCAGGAGAACGGTATAACTTTTCCCTCCATCTGTATTTTAACTGTCCAACAGCACAAGTTACCTCAGTCATCTGAGCAGCCTGAGCAGATGTTATGAATGTTTCCATAATTACCCATGATGTCTCTTTGTGAGCAGAGAATAGTTGGCTGTGTGGAGCCAGATCCAGTTTCCAAGTCAGTGGCACATTTCTGTTTGCACATGACAGCTTTTGAAAGGTTCACCCAGTCAGCCTATAATTTCCCGGAGTATTTTCGGCATCGGTACCCGGCAGCAGAAAGGAGAAAGGAGGAGCACATGGAACTTCAGGCACATCCAGCAGCAGCTCCTGGTTACTGACAGGGCAGAGCAGGGGTGGGTTATCCTCACACTGCACTTTTTCCCATGGAAGGGGACACACGGTGGGTGAGCTGTGAGTGAGAATTGATGTGCAGAGGTTTTGAAGCCGCCCGGCAGGTTTGCCATGGAACTGGTACAGCTGGTGAAAGAGCACAAACCCTGCTCTCTGTTTACAGAGCCACTCGGGGATCATGGCTGGGGTTTTGCACAGCACCAGGGCTGTGCATGGTAATTGCTGTTCACATGGAGCCTTATCCCTAAAATCCACCCAAGCCTTTGTTTTACGGATTACACACGGAATGAGGAGTCCTTGGGGATGGGGCTGGTGCAGGCACTCAGCACAGGGGGATCAGCCACCCCCTCCTGTCCCTCTGCTGAGCCAAGGGAAGCAAGGAAATAAGGCTGGGAGGAAACCTGTAGACGTGGTGAAGGGGATGAGGATAAAGGCACAGCTCCTGTTTGCACTTACTCCTGCCCAAATCCAGCCTCACCCCTTGTAGTGAGAGAGCTATCCCAACTCCCACGGATGTTAGTGGGAGATTTCACTTTGGGGTTTATGGTACCTGTTGTTTGCATGATCTATATAGGAAGGTGGGGCTGATACAAGATGTTGTAGGGCTGGACAGAGGGGCTGGGGCTGAAGGTGCCTCGAGCAGAGTCGTGGCACTCATTCCATGTGTTACCTGGACTATCAGAGCTGTTTCTCAGTCTTGTCATTCAGTGATTTCTTGGGTGATCTCACCTAAAAAAAGCAGAGTTTGGAGCCCCTTCTCCCCTCTCTGGCTTTCCCTCCCTCCCCACCTCTCATGGATCAGTTTATCCCCATATATAGGCGGGATGGTTACAGGGGTGAAGGCAGTGAAGTGAAGGCTGGGACGGTCCCACATCCAGCTCCTCTCTGGTGCCTCGTGCAGGGCCCGGCGTACAACAGGCACACCCTGCCCGGCGAGTCCGAGCCCTCGGAACATGCCAAGGAGATCCTGATCCTCCGGCACAAGAGCCTCCTCGTGGAAGTGAGCGGGAGCGACGCGGGCAGCTCCAGGAAGGAGGTAAGAGGGAGCAGGAGCAAGCAGGGATCATGCACAGGCTGCTTTCCCTGGGCAGATGTAACTACAGCCTCTTTATTGCTGGGGGTATTTCCTTTAAAAGACAAATCCTGGTACCTTAAACTAAAAAATAAAGGGTATCTTAATCCCAAATCACATTCCAGTGAGTAGGAAACACTGAAGCAAAAGAACCCAACCCAACTCATGCCAAACCGAGGAGCCATCCTGGGCACAGCCCCATCCACTGCCTCGTGGACACAGCCTTCCATGCTAGGAAGGTTATTTACTGAGCAAATGTTATTAATTGGGCTTCACTCTGTGCATTCCAAGGTCTGTTTTTCCCATGTTTTCTGGGCGATTCAAAGACAGGAATTTGGTTCCCCCATTGTCAGTGGTCCAGGTGGACTGTAAACATTTGAAACTGTTTGGTGGTTCCCCACCCCCCCCAACTCTTTCCAAAGGACTGCAGCATTTTTGGGAGCTTTCTTATTTATTCTGGAGGTGGGGTTTTTGTTTTTAAAAGCAGCTACAGTTCCGGAGAGAAAATAGAGAGAAGTTTTGCTCCCTGGATTCCTGGGAGAACCAAAACTTTTTCCAGTTTACTGCTGGCACAGTTGGTTCATGTTCTGCATCAGAGGAGAAACAAGGTGAATACAATGTCTGTGCTGAAGACTTTTCCTGACTTCTTTGGAAGTCAGTGAGAGAAGCTGGGCCAATTTCCTCACGGAAAGACAAAATAGTCCAGGGATGGTGCATGAGGAGCAGATTTGGTCTTTTCAGTTCCTCCCATCCTCTGTAACTCCTGTTCTAGAGGAAAAGCATTTAACCCCTGCCAGATTCTGTTCCCAAACCTCCAGGTCAGCAGCACGGTAGAATCATGGAATATTCTGAGTTAGAAGGGACCCACAGCGACCATCAAAGTCCAGCTCCTGGCCCTTCACAGGACAGCCCCAAGAATCCCACCATGTACCTGAGAGTGTTGTCCAAGGCTGTCCTTGAGCCCTGTCAGGCTTGGTGCTTGCAGTAATTGCTGAGCCATCCCTAAATTTCACCCACTTCTCCAGATTTTAGGTTGTGATGGCTGGAGCACTGTCCAAGTGTGAACTGTGATCTCTAACCTGGGCAGCAAGGCTCCATCATTAAGGAGAACAAAATGACCTTTGAAAAAGAAATAGATAACCTTTCTTTAGGTAGTATTTTTTCACTTGGGGCTGTCATGGGCTTTCTTCCTCTCCATTTTCCTTGTGGAAATGCCAATCATGGAGGAGCCCACCCAGGACAGCAGCAACGCCCCAAAAGCTGCTGCTTCTCAGCCCTTCATTCACAGAAAGGTGCTCCAGCTCTTGCAAACAACTTAAAAGCTTTAATTTGATCATTTACATGCTGATTGGTACTTACAATTCAAAATAGATAGGCAAGAACATGGCATGTTCCTGTAGAACATTTGGTATAATTAAACTTCAAAAGAGCAACATCAAACTCCGGCTGATTTTCAGCAAGACGTTCCTGCTTTAAGGATATTTGATGGTTAACCCTTGTGCTCCTGCTTTCCCCTTTGCTGCTGCATGAGGTGGCAAATTTAGGAGCTTTGGGAGGGCTGTTACTCCTGTTCCTTTGTATTCTTACAGCTGGGCTCTTGGGGAGGAGAATATTTTTGGGGAATTGCAAAGGCAAAGGAATTGCTCCAAGCCCTGTCCAACCTGGCCTTGAAAAGAGAGATACTAAACGTTGGGAGCTGATCCCAGTGACACCTGCAAGGGTGACTCTAAGCCAAGAACCATCCAGCTGTGCCCAAAATAAGCCAGGCCTGTTTTGTGACATCAGCAGCTTATCTGGTAATTTATAGGAATATCTGCCTTGCTTTGCTGTGAATAGAAATAAGGCAATGCCCCAAAGTGATGAGAAAATGTTCTAACAGAGCCCTGGAATATTAACATGGTATTAATTATATATATATATATAATATTACATAATATTAAGGAGGGTGGGTGAACACTGCTACTTCCTGCTGTAGGAGGACAGATTGCAGAATTTACCAGCAGAAAGAAGGAACACTGTACTAAAAAGTAGATTTTAGCCCATTATAAGCAGCCCCATACTTTAAATTTTTGGGCAAAAAAGCTGCTACTTATATTTAGTTTCATGCCAAGTTGACAAGAAAATGGCATTTTCCTGATTAAAAAAAAAAAAAGAGATGAATGAAAAATGAAGGTAGTTAATGTTTGAGATTTTTCTGATTGTCAGACATTCCCAAAGGGGAAGGCTTTGGCCTTCCAGGTTTTGAGTCAGCCAGAAAAAACTGGCTGCTGTCACTCCACACGTGCTTCTATTCTACATCTCACCACGAGATGGAAGCATTACAACTGTGTTTGCACATCCAACTGGAAATGCAGGGATGGGGAAGGAACTTCCAGCAAAGGGCCACTGAAACCCCTCTGGAGCTGCTGAAACTCCTGCAGTTCTGTTGCCAGCCTGTTGGAAAAAGCTTTGGTGATGCATCCAGTCGTTTAAGTGTTGGGAGTTGAGGGAATAATTAAAGAATCCCTTCGGTTCAGCAGAAACCCCGTTTTTTCTGCTTGCTGTGTGTTTACATATATATTTTTCTTTCTTAATGAAGCTGGTTAGTGCTTTGCTGTTAAAGATGAAGGTGGTGCAGCTTGGATTCATCTGATAATTTATCAGGTGCTGGTTGGTCTTTCCCCCCCCGTGTCAGTCACCACAAAATAAGGGATGGGTGGAACAGCTTCCTTCTGTAGATCTGTGGCTTCACCGGGCTGGGGAGGAGCCAAATTCCTCTTGGCTCATGGACAATCCATCTCCTTCCACAGGAGAAACCAGTGCCCAGGCCAGGATGAACACCAGGCTTCAGCCAGGATGGACTGGGATTGGAACTGGATGATCTTAAGGGTCCCTTCCAACCCAAAGCATTCTGTGACTGTGAATCACCTCTGCTGGGTGCCTTTAGGGGTCTCCTGCACTTTAGGTGTCTACCTGGGCTTTGGCAGTAGCGAGAGGGGGTTCTTAGGCTGCCTTTGGAGCCCTTGCCAAGGAGAGGTTGGAGAGAAAACCGGGAAAAAGCAGAGAGAAGCAGCAAGAAAAGAACAGTCCTCATCCCCCCCGGAGCCAGCGGCGCAGGTTAAATGATTTACACCAGGCAGAAAAACCTTGGCAGGAGTTCGGGGTGACTTCAGAGCTGAACCGTAGCGCAGAGGATTAACTCCAAGACTATCTATTTCCAGCAGAAAGTTCGCCTTCCTCCGCCTCGGGACAAAATTCCTGCCGAAGGCTGCCGCTTCCTGGAGCCGCGCATCCCGCTGGCTCCCAGCGCCGCCCGCCTTTGGGGCTCGCCTTATTTTAGGCAGGGCTCCAGCCCAGCCTAGGCTGGCAGGGCGGGGGCCGGGACCCGGGATAGCCTTTATTTTCCGCTGAGCACCAGCAAATCCCCGCACCTGTAGCCAGGCAACTTCGGCCTCTTTTCTTCTGCCAAAACACGGGTGCGCTCCCCCAGGAGGAGCCGATGTGGAGCTGCCCGTGAGCCCCGTGCGTAAATGACACACCGCCTTTGGTAATTATGCCCGAGCCCTTTCACGGAGCAGGCTCCGAGAATGTTAAATGCCCCTGGGAATGGCTTTCCAGGGAGCCGGGAAGGCATTGTTATTAAAATGGTCCATAAAAGGGAGAACAAGGGCTGGAGGGCAGCGGTCCTCGTTAGGGGAGGGAGGAGAACGAACCGAAACAAAACAGCAAACCAGGCTGGGAGGTGTCCAGAGTTATTTTGGCAGTCTGGGCTGCTGGACCGAGGTGCCAAATCACAGCTGCGTGAGAGACTTATTCCCAGTTTACGGCGGCACCGAACAATCCAGGCGGCATTGTGCTACCTGATTTGGATTTTTTTTTAGTTCTATTTGTTTTGTCCTGGAGGGTGGAGATTAGCACTGGAGTGAAAGGACGGGGAGCTCGTTAGTGCAGCTCGTTACCTGCCTCCTTGGCCTGCAGCCAAGGTGGGGAACAGCCAAGGTGTGAGAAACAGCCACATCCTGGGGACAGCTTTGCTTTCCCTGCTCCATCCTCCCAGCTCCAGGGCTGCTCCTTCCCATCCTCCCAACCACTCCTGGAGAGCCCAGTCCTCTTCCACCAACTCAAATCAGTGTCTGTAAATGTTTCCTGCCATCCATTCGGTCTATTTTTAGCAATACTTCTTTTTGTTTGTTTGTTTGGTTGATTTGCTTTGGTTTGGTTTTTTTTTTTTCATGGCAGAAGTTAAACAAATGGGTGTGGAATCCTTGGAGGTTGCAAATGCTTGTTTATGAGGCAGGAGTGTGGCTCCCAGACTTGTATCCGTCTCCATAAATGCACTAAAGTCCTTCTCTCCCTCAGTCCCAGAAGGATGATTCCTGCTCGGCACAAGGTGATCCCACCCCCCAGCTCAAGCTCTGCCGCTCCTTCACGGGTAAGCTGGGGGGGCCTGGGGGTGATTCCCTGCCCTCCCTGCCCCCTCCTCCATGTGGGATGACCCAGCAGGTTCAGAGAGGATGTGTGGACAAAGTGGGGCTCTGTAGATGAGCATCAGGAATGAGCAAGAAGAGCCTTCACAGCCCAACCCGAGATCAGTGGGAATAGTTTGGGTGGGAAGAGATCTTTCAAGGCCATCTAGTCCAACCCCTCTGCCATGAACAGGGACATCTCCCACTAGATCAGGTTGCCTCATCCAACTGTTTTAATCCACAGCTTACTATGAATATTTCAATGATGTTCTTTCTGAAGAGCAAAGCGATCAAAAATAATGTTTCTGGGTAGGCTTTTTATCACCCCAGGGAAAACGTGAGCACCGTGGCCTCTGAGACAAGCTGGTGACAGGACTGAAGGAGACTGTAACCCTTCCAGGGTGGTTGCATGTACATCCCTCCCCCTCCTAAATCACTTAATGTGGCAAGGTGATGTTCCAGGTGCTCCTGCACCTTCCAAAACTCTTCTAAGGTGGTCGCTGATGGGAGTTTTTGTTTTGTAAAGTTGCAGGTGGGGACTGACAGGGAATGATGATATTGATCCAGATATGTAATGTATTTCAAAGTATAAACCAGGGGTTAAATTGTCTTTTTTGGGGTTTTTCTTCCGTTGAAACACTGATCATTGGTTTTATAACTGAGAAGCGATCCTTGGGGTGGAACAGCTCATCCCCTTAGTAGCTCCTGGGATTTCCTCATTCCTGTTGACCCACAAAGATGAATGTTTCTCACCCCAGTTGGTGGTTTTTCTCTTCCCACAGTGGGGAACACGGAAAAGGTCCGGGAGGTGAAGGAGAACCGGTCGAAATCCGTGTGCGTCATCCCCCCAGCACAGCCCAGTGGGACCTGGGGAGAGGGGAGAGACCTGAGGAAGGGGCTGAGTGTGGAGATATACAGGCACCAGTGATGCTCTGCCTTCCCACGAGGGCCTGGCTCCTCCTTGGGCAGCTGCTCAACATGTAGATAATGTAAATAAGGTGCATATTGGAAGGGACAGCATGGACAGGGCGGAATATCCGAAATGGCTTGCATGGAAACTTGGTCTTGTTGCCCAACACGGGGTTTTTCCCAGGGAAAAGATGCTAAGCTGAGCATTAGCAATGCAAGGGAGTGGCTGAGAGACAATTTCTAAGGAATTTCTAGGAAAAACGAGCCTGTTCAGACTGGGAAAACTGCTGAAACTGCCTAAAACTGCAAGGAAGGTGGGATATCAGATCTTCTCATTAGGTGACAGGGATAGACTAAACAGCAGGGAGAATTTAGGTCATAGGTTGGGAAAAACTTTGATAATCTCAAAGGAGGTTTTATTAGGGGGTGAAGGAGAGAGAGCAGAAACAGCAAAAGATCTCTTCTGCTCCTCAGGAACTGATGGATCCTGGCTATGAACATTCATCATGTGAAGCCCAAAGGTAAATGACAATTAAATAAGGTGTTGTGTCTCATCAGAGGGGCTATCCCACACCTAGACACAGTTCTTCTGATGAAAACTTACCACAGCTGCATTAAAAGGGAGAAATGTATTCTTGCTGATTTTCAAAAATTTATGTGAGAGGGGTTCACCTCAAAAAGTAAAATGAGGAAGCTCCAAATCCAGTGGTGATACCAGGAGATGAGTGTGCCAGCCCTTAAACAGATGGGAGAGTCTTCTGACAAGGTTGGTTGGTGGCAGCAAGGCTGTAAAGGTGCTCTAAGATGATCTTTGCTGCCCCAGCCGGGAACTGGGGGGGTCAGAGGGGGTTTGAAAGTATCTTCCTAAAAGGTGCAGCAGAGAGAGACCCAAAACCTCCCTGCTCTGGAGGCACTTCTGCCAGGAGAGGTGTGACCTCTCTGCACAGCACACACAGGGAGCTCCCCAGGAAGACAGAAATCCCCACGTTTGGATAATTTTCTTTGAAATTTCAGGTAAGTTCAAGCCTTTGAATTCTTGTCCTCAGCTGAACCCGGCAGGGAATATTAGAATCAACATTTTTCTTTCTCTTCTCCTTCCTCTGCATTGAAGGATCCAAGAGTATTTAATATGAAACAAATTTTATTTTGAAACGAAATTAAAAGGAGCTGTAGGAGTTCACATACTTCCCTCCATGATATTTTTGGGCTTCCAGAGCAACCTCCTGAAGGTGTGCAGAAATGCTCCCTGAGGAGACCACTGCCTGGTACACCTGGGCTTTCATTTTAAATTAGAGACACAAAATTGTGTGTATTTGCTTTGCAATGAGCAGAGGTCTCATTGTCACCTGAACAAGCTCCTTTACAGTGTCCTGCCATAAACTGAGGGAGTTCCTGGTGACTTGAAGGCCACTCCTCACTGCCCCACCCCTGGAAATTCACCTCATTGCAAAGGAAAATTGGCCCTTTTAGGCTTGTATTGCATTTCACGTGTGTATATACATAGATGTACATATTTATTGATTTTAGTATAACTTCATTGTCATCTTCAGTTACTTTATTAAAATTTGGGTTTGTTTCCCACTTTAATCCATCTTGGATGGGAACCATATGGATTTGGCTGTGCTTTGTTTAGAAAACTGCCCATCTTCAATAAGTTGTAATATATGATATGTATGACATAATATATAGCATGTATGAATATGTTGAGGTGTACTATGGCTTTATTTCAATTAAATGTGTTGTGTTATGAGCTCATCTCAGAGTTATTACCTCCTTGTACCCCCAACATGCTCATGAGGATGTCAGCGAGGCTCATTCAGCTCTGCCTCGTTCAACCCTTGGCCAGTGATCACAAGGGGACGAGGGAGGAGAGGGATTGGGATGAGGGAGAAAAATGGGCTGTTCATTGGCAAAGGAAACAAAATATTGAGTCTGAAGGTGCTCAGCTCTCTGGGGTTGAAATGTCCCTGTTCACCTGCAGTTCCATGTCCTCAGTGTTTAAAGTGTCTCCTTAAATTCTGCACAGTAAATATCTAGAGAAGGATTCTCTCAGGTGGGTCGTTTTTATTCTGTAGATTGAGAGCTAAAAGGAAAATAAATCAAGTTGCTTGTCTGGGAATCTTCAATCAGGGACAGAAAGTGTGAGTCCCATGGCTAATTCTTGCTTGGGTTTTGTTTGGTGTTTTTTTTGGTTGTTTCATTTTGGTTTTGTGGTTTTGCATCTCAACTGTGTTGTTTTTGTCCAGAATACCTGGATGTCTGAACCATCTTTGTCTTGTAAAGCATCTGTCATAATCCTGGGCATCAGGTACTTAAATAATGAGGTTTTCCCAACTGAGTTTCCCATCATGTAAAATCAGCTTTCTGCAATATCATTATGGGCTAGTGAGGACCTTATCAAACAGTGGCTGTTTTGGAATTTTGTGTTACTGTTGTAGGCAACAGTTGGGAAAAATGAGGATGCAGCCAGAAAATGGAACTGAAACGTTATCTGATGTGGAAAAAAGGAAAAAAAAAATTCCTTGCATTTTTTCAGAATTATACATTTTCAAGTCACTTCAGAACAACAGGAGACATTTTGATGACAGGATCTCCCAGGTTCTGGCAATTCCAGGTGTTGTGGCTCGTGGCTGTGGAAGTTGCTCCATCCAGCCCCACATTCCCATGCACTGGCTGGATTCTGCACACATCCCAGCCCATCATTCCCTTCCAGCCTCACTTTGCAGTCCATAAATACCCCTCTGCTGCATTAACCATTTGCTTGATCTGCAGAGAAGACAATATTCCCTGCAGCACATACTTTTCCAATGAGTCACTCTGCTCCAAATTTAACCTTCTGGATACTTTGGAGTTTTTCTTAAAATTTCTTTACAAAATATAAAAGCCCAGCTAAAGCTTTCATGAAGCATTTTCCAGCTGCTCAGTGGCCAAGCCCTCTGACTAGTTTGTATTTCAGCCCAGAATACCTTTGATAATCTTTGCCAGTATCCAGTGTTGGTGGTCTTAAAATTCTACAACTGAGTGGAAAACTGTTAAATGCTCAGGCTTCAGAGCGTGCCTAATTAATTCTTTCCAGGGTTTTAGTCCTTTAAAAAGTGTTGAAAACACGGATTCAGTGTATCATTGAATATTGCATGGTTCTGTGGAAATAAATTGCATCAGTTTGATTCCTTCAGGAGTTCAGAGAGTTATTGCTCTGTGTTTACTCTGGAAGTTTACAGGAGTCTTTGGAAAGTTCAGGTTAAAATGGGCAGAAGTTGCTCGTGATGGCAAAGTGAGAGCCCAAAAGCCACCTCAGAAAACTCAGAAGGCACACAGATCAAGCAGCCCCTTCAAAAATCAGGCAAAATCTCCTTAGCACTCACAATTCCAAAAGGCATTTCAGCACGTGGACTTGTTTTAATATTTGTATTTTGAGCAGAAAATCACTCTTGTGTTTATTTAATTTCACAACTGCTTAAGGAGATTATAATGGCTTAATCCTGGAAAGGCCCAGCAGTGCTTAAGAAGCAGGTGAGGCAAATTTGAGCGTTTTTCTCTTTTGACATCAAGTCCTGCAGGGGATTCAACCTCCTAGGAAACATTAAGGATCTTTCAACATCCAGGCTTATGTGCTTCTTCCCAGAGACGTGGAGACGGGAGACATGAAAAAGGAGCATGTGATGGAGATGAACTGGAGATTATAATTGTAATGCAGAATTAAAGGGGCAAATGTCAACATGGGTATCTGTTCCTCTCCCTTCCAGCACAGGTCAGACTGGGGGATTGCTCTTTGTGACCATCTGGGGATTTTGGTGGCTTTTCCAAGGCAAAGTTGGAAGTGCTTGGGTAGCACTTGTCATGGTCTGGTTGGCTTTGCTGTCTTTGTTTTCTCCTTGTTCTGAGGTTTGTGGAGACAACAGTAGAGGAAGAGACTCATGAGAGACATTCACCTCACCTACCTGTGGAAACATCCTTCAGAGTGTGATAGATCATGGAATGACAGAATAATTGAGGTTGGAAAAGACCTCTAAGATTGAGTCCAACTGTTCCCCCAGCACTGCCAAGTCTACCACTAACCCACGTCCCCAAGTGCCACATCCACATGGCTGTTAAATCCCTCCAGGGATGGTGATTCCACCAGTGCCCTGAACAGCCTGTTCCAGGGCTTGACCACACATGATCATCAGGCCAAGCTCCAGTGCAGAAAGCTCTGAACATCTCCAAAGGGACCTGGGGGAGTGTCCACAAGCAGCCCTGAAATCTCATCTGTTCATCAAATTCCAAGAAATTTCTGCTTTCAGCAGGAAAAAGTGAAAATATGTTGCTCTAACTACATAAAATGTAAATTTTCCTGTGAGCACGGATCAAACCACGAGAAATAACGACAACACAGACTGTGCTGATGGAGCCTTTGATCAGTCAAAAGGTAAAACACTGATTCTGGGAAAAATCTGAGCTGACTTGCCCCAGCTTCTTGCTAGAATGTGTTTGTTTTGGAGATTCACAATTTCAGCTGAAATAAGTGGGAAAAAAATCATCGGGATCAAATAGGAAGTAATAAAATGCTCAGGGTTATAACTTTGCCTTCCTTCCACCTAAGTCCTAGGGCTGTCCTTGGTGGCACCAGAGTTTGACCTCTGTGGATAACAGGATGCTGAAGGCAGGTCCCTGCTGGCACCACAGGAGGTAAGAGAGGAGAGGGTGGGTTGTTTTCCTTGGGAATTAAAGGGTATTTGTGTCTGAGTTTGCACGGATCATGGTGGTGGTCAGTTAATACACCTCCCTAGCTTTGGTGTAGCATTCCAGAGGTCCCAACACAGGCTGCAAAGGACAACCAACATCATTACCAGTTTCTACAGGCTGTGGGAGAGACCACATGGTCTCATTGTCCATTGTGTCCAGGAATTTTTCAGACCCTGAAGGTGATGAGCACGTGCTTGAGGCTGTGCCAAGGAATCATCACAGAGCGGTCTGGGTTGGAAGGGACCTTAAAGATCATCCAGTTCCAGCCCCCTGCCATGGGCAGGGGCACCTTCCACTGTCCCAGGTTGCTCAGAGCTCCATCCAGCCTGTCCTTGAAAAGGAACACCCATCAGGAGTGGGACAGACATTGCACGGAGAGATGTTTCGACCTTGTGAACTCAATTCCTCTTCCACAGCCCAGGAATTTGGAAGATGTTTGACTGGGCATGAGGCAACCCGTGAGGAGCCAAGGCTGGGCACCAGCAATGCTCTGCCTCAGCCATGCAGGGGTTTCTCTGCCAATGGGACCCAGAATTGCTGAGGACACCTTCCAAATGGCAAACAGCACTAACTGGGAACGTGCATTAGCATAAATAGAGCAATGCCAAACACAGCTGACTCAAAACACACCCAGAAACGTGGAAGTGTGCATTAATCCCCTTTTTTTTTTAAAAAAAAAATTTAAATGCACAAGTGCCCACTTTGCATTTTAATTTGGTGCAATTGCAGGGTGATCTACAAAAATGCAAAGCCTTGTCTTTGCTGAGCTCCTTCAAGTGTTGCCAAAGCTCCTCTGTCAGTCGTGTCCAGCTCTGAGGTAGAGATCAGGAGGATCTCTTCGTCACTTCAGACAGGTTGAACCAGAACTCCATGTTACTTAAATGGTGACTGAAATTACACTAATTGATGATTTAGGTGATAGACATGTTGTGATTTGTGTTTCGTTAACCCTTTTATGCTCAGTACAAGGAGCTCATCTCACTGCAGCTGTGAAGCACTGGATAACTGAGATGGGTATGTTATGGAAAAAGAGTGGATGTGCTGGGATGGGTTGGGCTGGGAGAGGGTTAATATGTGTAGGAATGGGATGAGTGGAGGTGTAGGGAGAGTTGACCACAAGCACCTGCATGGGAACCCATCGCAGGATCTGGGAGTGCTTCCAGTGGAGGTGGCAGCACACCATGGAAGGGTGAGTTCAGTGCCCACGGAGGGGCAGTGTGTGTTTATTCCTGCAGAATCACAGGGCTGTGGCTGAGTTGTGACCTGTCCCACCTTTCCTTTCTCCCTGTTTCAGTTTGGGGACTTCTCTGGGCAGGGATCTCCCTCCTGGATCCTATGGGATGCCTCGTGCTCACGTTCAGGTAGAACAAACAGCAGCTCTGCCCCTGTGACACTGAGGAAGAGAGAGGTATGACGTGCTGTTTAACAGCTACCTCTGCAATATTTAAGTAAAAACAATGCAGAGGATAGAAAAATTATTATAATTTGTCTGTCTGTGCCTATAGAAGACTGAGTATATCCATCAGTCCATAGGCCTCAACAGTTGGCTACAAGTGTAGTCAAAATTATACCCAATCCTCTCCAGGTTCTATAACCAGTGTGCAGTTACTCTAAGATACCCATATGATCATGGGTAACTTTAAATATTAAATTGATTTGGAAGTTAATTTGGCAATACAAATTCCCATAGGATAGGGAAGTCAACATTTCATCCCTCCCCCTGTTTAGAACAGGTCGTGATTTAGGCTGAGGTTAGAAAATCAGAACTTGATTTTCACTGTCATTTGAATTTCCTCCCCCAGCCTCCTGGCATGTCACAGGAATATAGTTATTGCCCTACAGAAATTATAATTTTCCTAGTCTGGCATCCCATTCCTGGCAGTGATCTACAGCAGATGCTCCAGCAGGAGCCAAAAACGTTAGGAACCAAATGGCAATGAAATTCCATTCAGGAATGTCCTCGTCCCCAGGAGACACTTCTCCCACAGCAGGTTGGGGTGGTGGCAGTGGAATGGGTGCTGTATAGGCCACTCTTCCATGGCAGGAGAGGGAACATCATCCTACAGCTGCACAGCAAGACACCCCAGGTGTGGTGGTGTGTCCACCTGCTTGGTGTGGCTTGACGTGGACCTGCCTGGTGTAGAGGTGTTTGCATTGGTTGAGTGCATCTCTTCCAGGAGGGCTGGGATATTTAGGATATCACCAGTATTTCAGGGTTATTCTTGGATCTCTGGGGTTACTCGGTGTGTAAGGTGTGTTTTGTTCAGAGGAACAAGGAGAAGCACGTTCCAGAAGTGCCACTTCTACTGCACTTGTGAGGACACAGCTGGAGGTGTCTCACAGCAAAGGCTGAGGACACTGAGGGCTCCAGGGTGTGGTGTAGATATTTTAGTTCATCTCTGCTCACACCAGGCTCATCTTCTGTTAATCTGTGCAGAAAGGCTGTTAAAAACTCCCTGGTGTCCGGGGAGTTGTGCACCGTGACTGAGGGCTCCCTGCTCCTCTCCTCTGACACGAGCAGCCATGTGTTCACTTGGAACCCTTCCTGCTCTGCCTCCAGAGCGATTTGTCATGATCCTTAATGCCACAGCTGTTTGGTTCCACCAGGTCATCTGCTTTTCTTAGTCCCGTTCCACCACCCACTGAAACTCATACCAGCCAGGAGATCATCCCCCATGGCCAAAAATAGCACTCCTCTCACCCCTCTCTTCCAGCCACCCAGGAAAAATTAGGGTTTTTCTTCTTTTCTGATCCCCCATTCCCTCGTGGTGCCCCATGAAGGCTGGCATAGCTGCCCTGGCAGCCGGGATCCTCGGCGGCACCGGCGTCTTGCTCTTCCTCGTCGCCTTTGGGACGGATTATTGGCTCCTGGCTACGGAGACCTGCGGCGTCTTCGAGCATGAGAACAGCACTCTGAGCACCGGGGAGGTGAGCTCTGGGATCTTGTCTTGCTCTGGAACAATTAACTTCTGTAAATAATTTAAAATTTTTAAGTCCGTGACAATGTTTTTGCTCAAAGTGACCTGTTCATGTAAAACGTCAGCCCGAGCTAGAACTTTCAATTTTTTAAAATGCAAACAGGCTTTTCCATGGCACTGAGCATTTTGACTGAAGTAAAGTGTGTCTAGGAAACATTAAGACAGCACCTCTGTAATCTGGCAGATATGAACATTAGGGAATGAAAGGCAAAAATGTAAGAGCTTTAGTTGTTGACAGCATTTCCCTCTAAAGACAAAAGATATCTGCTGATATTTGCCATTAAAAGATTTCTCCCTCTGTAGTTTCTTCATTTAAAACTAGTTCATATTTAAAAGTGTGGGGCTTGGCAATCACTTACATCTGAAGTGATACAACTGCAGCAGAGACAGAAAACAAAAGTGAACATCAAATGCACAGCAGTGTTGACAAGTTCCTGCCCATCTAACAAGAGGAGACCTGTATATTTTCAAATTAAGGTTTATTGAGGATTTTAGTTAGTGAAAAATGTAATTTCTGAAGGACAGTTTGGTGTTTTAGTGCCAAGGACTGGTGTCACTCGTTCACAGATCCTTTCTAAAGGTGGATTTTCACTGCACTTGCTGTTGTCTGACTCCTCAATGAAATAACAACCAGCTCAGTTCCTCGAGCCACCCACTCCTCCAAAATGTTTTTGTGCTGATCAATGTGTGGCTTCAATTACAAAATGACAGGAAGATCCTTGTTGTGTGCAGACTTTTTGTTACTTCAAAGTTCAATCCAATTAGGTTTGATTTTTTTCCCTCGTGTGGTGACTCACCCTGGGTGAGCATCATGATGCCAGCAAGAAATATTTTCCTTTCATTTCAGAATCCCACAATCAAACGTGGGGCACTGTTTGCTTGAGTCATGGTTCCAAATGACTTTCTCTGTTGAGAAAAAAAACCATTATGATGGAAAAACTGCCTGAAGAGGTGAAACGGGGGGGGATCTTTACCATTTCAGGCAGCACAGTAAAGCCCTGGCGATGGCAGAGTTGTGGACAGAGAAGTGCTGCTGTTTTTGAGCACTTGGGAAGTGACAATGTTAATTGTTTCCCATTTTTGTTGTCCTTTAAAGTGGAGAGAGCAGAGATGGTTCACTGCACGCCGTGAATAAGCATCTCAAACATTTCAGATACGCTCTTGGCCAAGTGCTGCCATGCCTGTCACCGAGGCAGAGCCACTTCAAAGGCACCAAGCAGAAATAGGAGCTGCTCTTACTCTTCCCTCTGAGCTATTTTATTTCTATTTCAGACACTGTTTCTATTATTTCTATTTTTGTTGCTGTGTTTTTACCTTCTCTGTCCTTTCTTAAACCGTCGAATGCTGTTCCCCACAGATAAGGATGGGCTGAGTGGCTGGCAAACAGTGGAATTGCTGTGGATGCACCAAGTCAGCAGCCACCCAGCTGAGGGGGATCAGGGCTGAATGTTACCCTTGTCACAGTCAGTGTTTTATCCTGAAAGGAAAAGGAGAACCAGGTCAGAGCTCTGGAATCTGTCATAATGCATGAAAACATTGAGGTGAGGGGAGTATAAATTCTTCAGGGAGACCTTAGAGCCCCTTCTGGTGCCTAAAGGGGCTCCAGGTGAGCTGGAGAGGGATCTTGGACAAGGGTCTGGAGGGACAGGACAAAGGGGAATGGCTTCCCACTGCGAGAGGGCAGGGTTAGATGGGATATTGGGAAGGAATTCTTGGCTGTGAGGGTGGTGAGGCCCTGGCACAGGTTGCCCAGAGAAGCTGTGGCTGCCCCTGGATCCCTGGAAGTGTCCAAGGCCAGGTTGGACAGGGCTTGGAGCAACCTGGGCTGGTGGAAGATGTCCCTGCCCATGAAGGGATTGGTCTTTAAGGTCCTTTCCAAGCCAAACCATTCTATGACATGATAAGTTCCTTCCAGCACCTCCCTGTTGAGTCCCATCTCCTTTCTGTAGTTCACAGGGTCCATTCCCATGTGGACATTCCCCACCCTCCACAAAACATAGTTATGTTGCAGTCATGTTTCCTTTACCACACTGTGTGTGATAAAGATAAAATTGATTTTGGCTGTAGTTTTAACCATTTTTTTTTCATAAATAATCCTTGGCTAAACTTTACAGTATCTTCCCTTCTGGAAAGACCGAAACCTTGTGCTCACAGGTCTGGTCTGGGGGTTGAAGGAAGGGGTTTAAGAAGGAGAACACACCCAGATGCTCAGCTCCCTGCCATACCCATCCAGCTCTGGCCATCAGTGGTTTAAGGATATTAAAGAAGCTGGTTTGTGCAGGTCTGGATTTTGGATAATTTGTTCTCAGAACCTTTTGGAGCTGTGATACAGAAAACCAAGAACAGCAGCTGCCTTCTTGTTCCCCAAAACCAACTGAAACAACAAATGAAAACTCTGTCAGAAAATGAAAGCAACACCTGTCCAAGCAAGAAAATACACACTTTGTACCCTGATCTTCCCTGTGTCAGCTGGACTTTTGTTCCTCCACAGGCTGAAATGCCAACAGAGACCAGGAAGGAGATCCTCACTTTCCACCACGAGGGCTTCTTCTGGAGGTGCTGGTTCTTTGGTGAGGGCCACCCAGAGACCATCTGGACCTTCTGGTACAGTGAGTATGATGCCACCACCCCGTACCCACAGCATTTGCTCATGGTTTGAGTGGGAAACGATCACAAGGAGGGCTCCCAGGGATGCTGAGATGGTTTTATTTCATGGTTTTCATTCTCATTGTCTCCCTCCCAAAAGCAAACCTGGCTCACCCTTTCTGTGTCCTTTCTGTGCTCTTTTTTAAACTTGGGTTTTGCTCTCAGAGGGCTGTTCACAGAAATGTAGAAACATTTTTGTGCCATTTAATAAATCATTTTCAAAGTCTTATGAAGTGGTGGCCTTGTAACCCAACTCATATACCTCCACAACCCTTCCTCACATACCTCTTGATGTTTGTGTTCAGCTAAATTTGCTAAACTTGAGCCCATGCCCTTCCTGGTCTTCTGTTTTCCACCCTATTTTCCACCATCAGGGTGCTGAGCATTCCCATCTCCCACTGATTTTAGCACAGGGGAGGCTGGACATGCACATGTGTGGTGTCTGCATGCTCAGGACCAGTGGTGGCGGGCCATAAACACGTGTGTTTATGCTCTTTATTTTAAGATCTTGCCTGCTTTGCTTTTTTTAAGGTCATTCAAATTACACGTGAGAATAAACAGAGAGGGATATAAAATAATTATTGTTTTTTTTCTGAAAGCACATTTACTCTTGAAAAAAAAAAAACCAAAAAAAACAAACTGAAGGAGAAGGTGAAACCTACTCTGAGACCCCAGCTGCTGCTGACTGGTGATCCTTGTGCAGTGAAGGGTGTTGGATTTAAACACCACTAAAACCTTCACCCTGTGCCCGCTGGGGCTTCGATCCTCTCGGAGGTGCTCACGTGGTTGTGGAGCAGCACAGTGGCCTCGTAGGGCTGCAAATAATGCAGGTTCCCACAATAAATCTGCTCTGCGTTGATTAAAATTTCAAATGACTTTGCTGTCTCCCCCAGCCCCTGACCTGTTCCCTGTAAAATCTTGCAGGAATCGTCACTGCCACCATTCAACTGAACCGCGTGAGGTTTTTCACACAAAGTTTTTGATAAGGGAAGGACAGGCTGGAGAGAGGGAGTTTGCTATCAAATTACATTGTATAAAAATACGTAATGTAATGTCACCTGAAGTGAAATGACTCACTCTGATAACTGGCAGATTTGTGCTGCTTCTTTATGTATTTATTATAATAGGATTGATCATGGCAAATTAATTTGCTGCTCTCGTGGATGTAATAATTAATTCAATAGGTATTCCATAGTCAATTTAGCATGAACTAATGTCCACCTATTATAAAGTGTTCCTTTGAGCTGGGGAACATATTTAAATAAGTGGCCAACCATTAATTAATTCATTTAACATTCATTCTATTACTGTTAATCATGATAAGCCTCAGTGGTATTAATATTGATGGGGCACTTCTGTTCTAATTGTGCTTTTCCTTCTCACCAACTGGAGATCTTGTAAGGAGCCCTGTTCTGGTACCCAAACACCTTTGCCACTTCCAGGTGTTCTGGCACATTCCCTGGAGGAAAACAACAACGGGAATATTTACACTGATTTCAGTTGTTCCATCTTTCGTGATTGACATCCACCTAAGACTCAGATTATGAAAATGAGAAGATGTACCAGGAGCAGACTGATATCCCCCCTCTCTCACAGTTTTTATTTATTTTATTTATTTTATTTATTTTATTTTATTTATTTTATTTATTTTATTTATCTAAACAAGATTTACCCTCCTTCTTTCCTCCTCAGCCTTCTGATTTTAGTGAGGGTTTTGCAGGTTTTACACAACAACACGTCCCCATGTGAGTGCTGTAATGGTGATTCTGCAGAAAACAAAAGCAAACAGGGATTTAATGAATTTTTTTACTCTTTTTCAGCCAGCCAAGCACACCCCAAGTTCTGCATGCATGGATACCTGTTCCCCATGCCCATTGCTCTTGGACCTTTTCCCCACCCCTCCTATGACACAACTGCAGGTGGGTTTCTGTCCTCCTCCCCCAGCAGCTCCTTTCCCAAGGGATTGGATAGAGATTTGGGATGTGTGTCAGTCCCTTGTAGCTGCCTGTGGCCAAGCATGGGTTTTTGGAAGACTCCTTTACACACTGGCCTTGCTTAGTTAACTGCCACAAACCGTGGGCACATCAAGATGTTCTCCCACATCTTCTCTGCTCCAGACCTGCCATTCCTGGCCATGAGCTGTGCACCCTCCCACTGTGTGCTCAGCACCTACTCCCATGAGCCAGGCAGGAGATTAAATCCACTCTGTCCCACCTCCTCGCTCACTGGGAGGAGCTGGAGACAAAGGGCTTCATCCAGAAAACCCAAACCCGTCCCAGTGCTGACTCATTCCTAGAGTGAGGCTTCCTGGGAGAGCTCTGGTGTTGATTTATTGCAAGACAAAATAAACAAACACTGGAAAATCAGTTAAAGACCAAACTGTCAGAAGATCCCCATAAGTGACTGGCTTATGTTTAATACCCTGAACACGGCGTGGTTGGAGAGCTGCCTTTCAACCAGCTCCCTTTTTATTTATGTTTCTCTATATTTTCTGAGTTCTTTAATGAATCAGCTGCTGTTAGGAATTTTAATTTGCTAAATTGGTGGCAGCAGCTAGAATTAATTCAATGATCTTTTTTGAAATGAATTGATTTCTTTAAATAGTGTGCATCAGTCTGCGCTGCCTCCGGGGATGCAGGGCAGACGTTCTGCACAAACAAACATCTTGACCTTTTCCTTAGCCTTTAGCAGTACCTTTTTTTATTTTTAGGTTTTATTTATTTTTTTTTGTTATGAGAAATTAATTAAAAAAAAAACACCACATTGTCAGTAGGAGAATGTGAGGGAGAGCAGCCAGTTTCTCTTGCTGCACTGTGCAGAATTCCTGCCCCGGGGAACACGCCGTGGTGTCAAATGGATACGAGGGACCTGTGGATGGGAGGAGGTGGAGGAGCTGGGTGCAGGATGTGCAGCCAACACACGGATTAAGCAGTGGGATTTTTCCTGCTTAGGAGAGGCAGGAACGATGTCCAGTTTCTGAATGGTCTTGCTGATAAACACACTTTTTTTCCCGTCCTAAATAAAGGGCTGGAGGCATCTGCCCTTGTCTGTCAGCCCCTGCTATGAAACCCTGCCCAGCTGCCTCTCTTGGGACAGGTCCCAGGAAGATCCCGATGTTCATAGAGATCTTTTCCAACCTTAATGATTCTATGGAGGTGCTGGGGAGGGAGCTCTGCCTGCCACCCACCCCTGTGATCCCTGGGGAGATGATGGGGGTGTCTCAGCCCCCACATTTAGGACAGTGGGAGCACCGGGATCCTCCACTGCCCCAACTCCCTGCAAAGCACCCACGGGGGCTGCAGAGAGCAGTTAACACTCCTTTCATTTTTAGCCAGTCCATCCTCATTTGCAAGTGCTGACAGACCAGGAGGCTGTCCAAGAAGAAGGGTCCTCCAGCTATTACCTGCTCCAGAGATAATTCTGCCTTATCTGCATCCTCTGAGGCTCCCTGAGAGAAACGGGTGACGGGAGGTTAAACATGAAAATGAATTCAGTGGTTTTGGAGAGTTCAAGATACTTATCTCTGCCTAAGTGGCTCTCCTGACAAAATGGTTTCAAATGAGGAAAACGCATCTCCTCGGTATCATTTTTCTTTCAAGTGTGAATCATTTCAGCATTACCCACTTGCTCGTGCTCGGCTTAAATCTCTCAGACTAGAGCTTCTGAAAAACAACAGGAGGAGTGAGATGTGCTGGTCTGAGGGGATCAGATAAATCAGGGGAGCAGCAAGTGGGGCATGGGGGGGTCTCTGCTAGAAGACACCACCTTTGGCTAAGGTTTATAGCAGTGACTGGAAGAGACTTGGCTGCAGGGAGGCTGAAAGAAGTGGACTGAATCCCACCCTGTCCCATCTTGTGGGGTGTGATGGACACAAGCTTGCTCAGCCCTGGGTGGGGTGGTTGCCTGAAGTCACAGCAAAAGCCCCAAACTCAGTGGATGAAGAGCTTCCCTCTCCTGTTCTGTTCAGTCACAAAGGCCATTAAGGGGGGAAATCAGGAGTTCCCATTTTCCCTGCAGTCCTGCCAGCAAACACTGCCCTTATTTTAAACCAGGAACCTGGCACCTTCCCTAAGTGTTAATTAAAACAGAACAAAGCTCTGGGCTGATTCCACCTCTCCAAATTTTGCTGTTTTCTTTCCTTTCTTACCAAGCTTTTCCATCCTCCTCCAGGCCCAGCTAAGCACAGTGGCCTTTCCTCTCCCCCCTTTTGTGGCCTGCTTCCCTGGCAAACCCTCCCAACCCCTTGTACTCATTCCAATCCCATTATGTAGGGCATGACATTCACCCTGAACTTGCACCAGCTCCAGGCAAAGCAGGAGCCTCAGCTCTGCCTGACACGACACCATTGCAGGTGGTTGTTTTTGCTATTGGTTAAACACAGAGTCATTAAGGTTGGAAAAGAAGTCCAAGATCTTCGAGGATGGACTGAAGAAAGCCTCTTTTGCTGTCCTTTGCCTGACTCCCCTCCTGTTGTGCAGTGTACAGAGGGTTCTGGACGGCGTTCATCCTGCTGGCCGTGGCTGCTGCCCTGGTGGGGGGGCTCCTGCTGGTCTGTGGAATTCCCTTCGTCAGCCCCCGCTCCTACAAAGTGGGAGGTGGATTCCTCCTGCTCTCAGGTAAGGGCATGGAATGCAGGGGAGGCAGAGGGGGATGAGGTGCTGCCAGGAGGATCAGGTGGGAGCTGCACTGCTTGGAGTAAATGATTTCCCTCTCCCTGGAATTAAACCCCTGTGAGCTCTGAGCCATATGAGTGGAAGGTGTCCCTGGAAAGAGATGGCCTTTAAGGTCCCTTTCAACCCAAACCATTCTGGAATTCCATTATTCTCTGCTCAGTCAGGCTTTAGCAAGATAGTCCTTCACAGAATCCCAGAATATGCCAAACTGGAAGGGACCCACAAGGATCATCAAGTCCAACTCCTGGCCCTGCACAGGCCCATCCCCAAGAGTCACACCCTGTCCCTGAGGATCATCCAAACCCTCCTGGAGCTCTGGCAGCCTTGGGCTGTGCCCACTGCCCTGGGGAGCCTGGGCAGTGCCCAACCAGCCTCTGGGGGAAGAACCTTTCCCTGAGATCCAACCTGACCCTGCCCTGACACAGCTCCAGCCATTCCCTGGGGTCCTGTCCGTGGTCCCCCAGAGCAGAGCTCAGTCCTGCCCCTCCTCTGCCCCTCCAGAGGAAGTTGTAACTGCAATGGGGTCTCCCCTCTGTCTTCTCTTCTCCAGGCTGAACCTAATCCTATCAAAGCTGAGATTTTTGAAAACTGCTTTTTTTTTTTTTTTCTACTCTTCTATGCAACCCAGACAGGCAGAGCCTTTTATTTGAGTAAAGCTGTGTTAAGCCTGTGCAGCATCAGCCCCACTCTGTTCCCTGAAGTCAGGCTTTGCATTTAGGCTGCTCCTGCCTCTGTTGTTAACATCTGGAAACCCACAGAGGGATGAAAGGCAAACCCTGCCATCCAAAATGGGAGGGCTGGCTTAAGGAGACCTGAAAAGATGAAGCGGTGGCACAGCAGGAAAATGAATTAAAAATAGGCATTTATTCATTACTCCCACTGCAGTTACAAATGATTCCATTGAATTATCACTTGGGCTTTTTCCTTTTCTGTATTTGAGAGGAATAACTGGCTTCACTACCGGGAACTCAAACTCAGAAAAAAGCTCTTTTGCCACTCAAGCAGCTCCAGACTGGATCTCAGCTGAGCTGTGCCAAGTGAAGAACTTGGTAATGAAATCAGGCCTTTCTCTGAAAAACCACAGCTTAATTACAGATCCTCCACCTGGTCCTGCTTCCTCATATCTGGCATAAATCAACCATGAGGCAGTGTCTTTGCTCTCAGTTTGGGCTCTAAGTGTGCCCAAATTTGGGGAGAGCTGAAAACATTAATGAAAATATTCAATAAGAGAGGTCCCAACACTGATCTGTGTCCCCAGATGCCACATCTACCTGTCTTCTAAAGCCCTCCAGGGATGGGGACTCCACCACTGCCCTGGGCAGCTGTGCTAGGGCTGGACAGCCCTTTCCAGGAAGAAATCCCTCCTGATGTCCAACCTGACCCTCCCCTGGCACAGCTTAAGGCTGTTTCCCCTTATCCTGTCCCTTGTTCCCTGGGAGCAGAGCCCGACCCCCCCCCGCCCCCCCTGTCACGGGTTGCAGAGCCAGAAGTCCCCCCTGAGCCTCCCTCTCTCCAGGCTGAGCCCCACCAGCTCCCTCTGCTGCTCCAGCCCCTTCCCCAGCTCCGTTCCCTTCCCTGGACACGCTCCAGCCCCTCCATGTCTCTCTTGTCCTGAGGGTCCCAGAAGTGCCCCAGCACTGGAGGTGCCCCAGCAGTGCCAGCACAGGGACGGGCACTGGGTCTGTGACACTATTCCTGATCCAAGCCAGGTGCCCTTGGCCTCTCACCCACCCGGGCTTGTGTTCAGCCACTGTCAAGCACCCCCAGGTGCTTTTCCCCCGAGCAGATTTCCAGTCTGCCCCAAACCTGTAGCTTTCCATGGGGCTGTTGTGACCCCATAATGGATAAAAATCCAAGGGTTGTACCAAGGCAGGAAACTTTCTCTTCCCATCCGTAACCCAGGCCCCAGGGAGGGAGCAGATGTCCCCAGGGAATGTGTCCAGTCTGCACGTTGGGCAGAGATATCACAGAAAAGGGTGTCGAGTGAGACTGAAAATCTTCTTTCTTTTTCTTTTTTTTCATTGTTTTTGCACTTTATTTGACTACTTCTTGATTAAAGGGCTGGGGCGTAGAATGTGACACTTTTTAAGAGAGCTGATTATGCATCACATAAACCTCTTGGCATTAGACAAAGATGCTGCTGTTAAAACTGAAGTTTGTATTAATGCAGCTTCAATGTGAACAGCAATCATTGTTATTAACAGTCGTTAGGGGAACGAGTTCAGCTGGAAGACACTTCCTGCTGTATTTTCAATCCAAATGAGAGCAGGAGGATGCAAGATGTTTTTCAGCAAAGTTTCCTTAGTGTTCCAGCTGTTCCTTTTATTTTGGGGGGGGGCTTATCCTGAACTCAGGCCTCTGGATCCTGCTTGGCCTTGGCTTCCTGATGGATTCAGCTTCCATCCCTCCGTGGCTATTTTCTCGTTATCCTTTCCAAAAATCTTTTGCATAATTGTGCTAAGCAGCAGGAACAATAGATTCACCACAGCTTCAGCTCCCCAGCCACCCCTTTCCCTGGGACAGCGGGATGTGGAGGGAGGGATGATGCAGGAGAAAGCGCTTCTTGTCTTCTAATCATGGCCTGGGGGTCAGTGTTAATTAACCTCCCTTGCAGAAATGATCTCTCCTCGAGGAAGTGTGAAAATGCTGGCAATCTGTAGAGTGGGAAGGTGGGCTGGCAGTCGGGTGGTGAGATGGGGCACCACGTTGACCTCTCAGGGAATCCTTCGTAGGCAACTCCATTCTGCCCATGAACCCCCTCCTTTTGGTGGAGGTTGTGATGGCACAGCCATGGTTAATCACTGCAAAATGATGTAACTTTTGCCACCAAAAGGCTCTAAAAGTACTGAAAACTCGCTCCCAAGCATTCATGGATGACCAGCCTCACATGGTCTTGAGGAGTCACACGTGTCCCTCTGTGCCAGGGGAATTCAGTGCTAAAGGGTAAAGGTTGTTATTGTTCAATAAACCCTTTGGGTTTCCTCTCTGAGAAGCCTTTTTTTTTTGTCCTTTCAAGGGGACAAATGTGACTGTGTGCCAGCACTGTACCCAATGGACTGCTCCATGGGAGGTGTTTCTGGGAGCCCTTTCAAAGGGCCAGAGCCACGTCCCTTGATTTCCTCTGCTGGGTGACTTGGGAAAGGCAGCCAGAGCCCATCTGGCATTTGCTGCTGCTGCATTTGTGCATCCACTGCCCCAGCTGGGCAGCTCTCCCTGCCAGCCTGTTCCCAAAACCTGGAATACACGAGTAAATAGCCAGTGTGCTGCTTCCCTTCCAGTATTTGCCATCCTGGCCTGAGCTTCAGCGCTTCTGAGGGGGTGGCAGATCCTGCCTGGTGACTAATTGTCCCCTTGTTTCAAAAGTCAGATGACAACATGATTAATTATCGCTACAGTGTCAGCGAGAGGGGTGGGTGAACTCTGTGCTGCAGCTTTTGGAACCTCTTTGAAATGCTGAGACAACTTTGCTTGTACTCCTTCCTTTTCTCTACCTTGTGCTCCTCAGTTTTGATTCCTTTCAGACATTAGAAGTGAGGCCCTGGCACAGGGTGCCCAGAGAAGCTGTGACTGCCCCATCCCTGGAAGTGTTCAAGGCCAGGTTGGCCAGGTCTTGCAGCAACCTGGTCTAGTGGGTGGCATCCCTGCCCGTGGTGGGACTAACCTGTTCTTCAACATGACCCAACAGCATGAAAAAAAGAGGCAGATTTCCCAGTCCTATGAGTTAAAGTGCTGAATTTTTTGCTCAGATTATCCCAAATCCAGCAGCACTTTGGCAGTCTGAGGCTCCCCACAGGCAGTAAAGGTTGACACTTCTGGAAGGGCAGCTGAAGGTCACCCCTCCATTTCCTCATTATTAACATCCCTAAGAGGCAACTGGTGAAAGAGGAGAAGGAGTCAAAGTTCATTATTGTCATAATTAGCAGATTGCACAAAAGTTCAGTAGCTTCCACAGAATAAGAGTTAAAGATTGAGTTCACTCACCTGTCCCTACAATTAGCAGCTATAAAGGTGTCACAAGGAAATCAAGAGAGAGAAAGGAAAAGCTCGACTCCAATTTACCCACAGGGAAGATGCAGCTCTGGGAAGGGGGGATGGACCACCGGGGTCCCTTGTTCTGCAGCGTTCAAAGGAGACAGATTTAATACCCCACTTCAATTTGCTTGCAATTAGCCCCTCCCCAGAAGATGCCATTGACCTCATCAGCACTGAGATGGAGTTTCACAGTTAATTTTTTCCTGTACCATCCTGATGAACAGAGGCAGAGAAGGAGAGAGATCACCTGGCTAATTTTCCAGCGGTAGAAACCACAGGGATGCTGAGAGCATTGTAAGGATGGTTTGGTTTGATGAGGTCTTCACTTCCCCTTCCCCAAACCCCACATGCATCCTGTCTCACAGGTGTGGGTGCCGATGCCAGTCTCATTTTCAGGGCAGAAAAACTGCGTTTTCTTCAGTTTTTCATTTTGCTGCTCAAGGCAGGAGGGAATCTGTCTCTGCACACCAAAAGCTGGCAGGAAACGAGGATGACTTTCCAGAGCATCCAAGAAAGGAGGTGGTAAAGTGAGACCTGTTCAAAAGATGAAAAATCCAAAATAAAACAGCATTTTGAAACAAAAATGCCAAACACATGGTAACATGGAGGTGAAAGCTCCTGGTTTTGTTGTTATGAAGAGCCTGCTGATGGCTGTGAGGGTGACAAATTTTAGGCACTTTCATGAATACTTGTGAGTGCTCCAAACTGGCATTTTTAGCTGAGCAATTTTTGTTGAGCTGCCCTTTCTCTGTGCTCCCACTGTCCTTTGGCTGCACCTGCCCTCCTGATTTTTCTCTTCTTGCTGAGGACATGGTGCAAATCCCAGGGATTCTTTGTCACTCAGCTGTAATTATTCCGGGGAAGAAGGCTGCTTACTTTACAGTTTCTTGTCATTTTCCCAGAGTGTGAAAACATTCTTAATTTAGATGCCATGGCCGTGCCATCACCTCCAGTACCTGTTTAATAATAAATCCTTCCCTACCAAGGCCTGGCACTTCTCCTGGGGCAAGGGCAGGGATCAATCCCAATCCTTAGCTCCTGGAGAGGTTGGGGATGGGGCCACCACTCGTGGGACTTTTCACACCCTCCTCAGTAAGAACTGGAAGGTTTTGATCTGATTACTTCAAAAAAAAGGAGACTTGCACCATCTAAATTGTCCTGGGACAAGTCAGCACAGAATTCCTGGTTATTTAAAGAAAAACAGGAGAATTCCAAAGCACTTTCCCAGGCCACGTTCTCTCTCCCACTGGGGCTACGGTTTCATTTGTGTCTCTTACCATAGGTATTATAAGTTAATGAAATAGAAATTGATCTTTAAAAGAGCACTTTTCAAGGTTCAGTTGCTATCTAATTAATTTAATTTTAAATTACATCGGTAATAAAGACTTAATTGCCTTCTTATCAATACATTGTATTTTGTAAAGGACATGCGACTATTTAAACACACGATGGTTTTCTTACAGTAGAATAATTGGTATTTTAAGCATACAACTATCATGGTAAGTGTAAAATATTTATTTGTGCACTTAATTTCAAGTGGTATCAAAACCTCAATGAACATGCAAATGTTCCAGCAGCTGCTGTTTAACTCCTCGCCTGCCTCTCCAGCGAACACAAGGACTTCTCCACATCAGGGAAAACCACTTGAAATGACAGTGTAGGGTGAGGTAAAGGATATTCATATGGTTGTGCTGATTTTTTGTTGATAAGATTCCATTTTTTAGGGTGTGGGAGGCAGTGTAATGGATGTGACAGTTTAGGATGGGTAGCTTCAACTTCTGTATAACTCGTAATGAGCACTTTGAACCCTCTTACCTTCCTGTAAGTCTCATTTTTGGCTGTTTATATCCATTATAAACAGAATCACAGTAAAACACTGGCATGTTTTTTCTGACTGAGGATTCAGTAATCACTAAGCAGATAAATCAACATCAGGGTTTACCCCCTTCCTTTCCTCAGCAAGAGAGTTGGATTTTGGAGTGTATAAGCTGCCAGGGAGAATAATGAAATACGCTACAACTACCTTTGATTTAAAAATGGCAAGGGGAGAAATTAAATCCTGCAGAAGCCACAACACATCCACGGAGCTGTGTGGTAACTTGTCAACTGAATTAATTTTGAGCTGTTCACTTCTACCATAAAAATATTATAAGCTGTGATGTATTTCTTTCATATGTGTGTGTGTGTGTGTGTTTGTATCTATATGTTATACAGCACCTTTTAAAAATAGTAGCTTCTGGCTGTGAAGTACCAAGATCAGATATTACTGAAGTGCTTTCAGACCTGTCATCACACCATCACTGCTGACTGCAGTTTAAATTCAACATATATTACGACTAATATATATTTTTAATTTTATGCTGTAAATAGTATTTGGGCCACTCTAGTTTTTGTCATCTGCTTCATACAGGGGAAACCAAACCTCCAGCACTTGGATTATGGGGAAAGGAGGTTCCTATTAAGGCCCTGAAGGCCCCAGGTCCAGGAGGTGCCTGTTCACCACGTGCTTTTCAGATGTGACCAAGCTCTTCCCGCTGACCTTCGATGGGAATGCAGCTGGAAATCCGAGATGGGGAGGTCTCCTGGGAGACCCGTTTGGGTCATGGGCATCCTGCGAGGCCAGGGAGGCTCCAAGGAGAGCAGACCCCTCCAGGAGAGATGCTGACCTTGCACTCACTGCTCAGGCTTTGTGTGGCCTCAGCTCTCCTCTGTCTGGCTCCAGGAGGGCCAGGAGGTCTCACTCACCCATGTGAAGTCTTTGTAGCCTCCTGGTAAAAGCTGCTTATTATTTTTTTTTTATTACTCTGTTATTTTGTAGCCCATCTAAGATTGGTATCTTGGGGCTACATGCCTTTCCCACCCTATTATGTGTTATTTCCTTGCAAAATAGGATCATCTGTACCTGTTGGGGGTGGCAGGTTTAGTTGCCATCAGCAGGACTGATTCCCATATCCTTGCATTTCTAAATTGGAAGTTGGATCTAACACTGCTTGGAAGGGTAGATATAAAAAAAGTGAGTCTTGGTGTCTCCTCATTCATCTCAGAGAAATTCAAAAGGCAAAAAGGCACCATTGGGAGAGGAATTCAGGTCCCTGCTGAGAACATGAGTGGTGTTCACGATGGCTCCTCGTGCCCATGTCCAGGTGTAGCAGAGCCTGATTGTTAAAGACGAGGTGTCAGTGGGCAGGAACTTGTCACAGTGTGGTCTCCTCCAGGACAAGAGGGCTTGGCTTCCACAGGAACCTGCAGAGAAACACCATGGGTAGCAATGCTGCAGCAGTAAGCTTTGGCTGAAGGACCTGCAGGGATAACTGGAGATCTGTTGAGATCTCTTCTTACTTTTACTCCCATATTCCATGTGCAGACAATAACTCATCTCCCTCTCCCTTTCCAGGAGGTTTATTTCTCCTGCTGGTGTTTCTCTTCGTGATGTGGAAGGAGTTTGCTGCTGACTTCCAGAAGTACATCCTGCTGGAGAGGAGCGAGAGGTGCCTGGACGACGTCCCCGTGCGCGTCTACTACGGGTGGTCGTTCATGTTCGCCGCAGCCGGGGTGCCCCTGGTCCTGCTGGCTGGACTCCTCTTCTTCCTGGTGGGCAGAGACATTATGGAGTCCCTGGAGTAAGACAAGTTTGGAGAAGGCTTTGGTGATGTAAAGAAACAGGCGCAGGTTTTTGAGGACTAGATCGTTTTTGTGGCTATAATCGTCAGGGTAAATTACATTCGCTCTTGCGTGGAGGCAGGGCTGGAGCACTGAGCATCCATAGAATAGTTTGGGTGGGGAGGGACCTTAAATCCATCTCATTCCACCCCCTGCCATGGGCAGGGACACTTTCCACCAGCCCAGGTTGCTCCAAGCCCTGTCCAACCTGGCCTTGGACACTTCCAGGGATGGGGCAGCCACAGCTTCTCTGGGCAACCTGTACCAGGGCCTCCCCACCCTCACAGCCAAGAATTCCTTCCCAATATCCCATCTAACCCCACCCTCTGGCACTGGGAAGCCAGTCCCCTTTGTCCTGTTCCTCCACACCCTTGTCCAAGGTCCCTCTCCAGCTCTCCTGGAGCCCCTTTAGGCCCTGGAAGGAGTTCTCAGGTCCCTGTGGATCCTTCTCTCCAGGTGAACACCCCCAGCTCTCCCAGCCTCACTCCATTGCAGAGCTGTCCCAAAACCAGCCCCAGGTGCAAACCCAGCTTCAGCATTTTTACATTTTGGAGAAGTTTAGGGGTGGGTGTCTGTGGGCTTTGCATGAGCTTTCTCTGCAGCCCAAGGAAAAGCAGCTCCATGGACTGTCAGCAGAGCCCCACATCCATATTCAGCAGAGCCGGAGTTTTATGGCATTCCCAGCATCCTTGTTTCTTGTAAAAGGTAATCGAATCTGGCTGCAAGGGGGACATTCTAATGTCTGTTTCTGAAAAGCAATTAAGGATGATTTTTTTTCCTTAGCTGGCTCTAATTGACGTCAAAGGACAACCTTTTTAATGGGATGTCGGGAAACACGAGAAACTTTTTTTTTTTCCTTAAAAGCCCTGATTCTGAAGATACAAATTTACCTGGACCTAACCTAACTTTCAATAAGGGAATAAACCAATTTCTGTGGCATGAAACTTAACCTGAATTAATTAGTATTTCTTTACAGCAGTGTGTTACTCCACATTTAATATTTTCCCTGGACACAGTGTTGTGGGATCCACATCCCAAAAACTGAAAGATGGTCAGGGTCGAGGGAAAAGGAGGGGGACAATGAAACCATGGGTTATGCCTGTGCCCCATCAGTTCTTATAATTTCTCACTATAAAATCCCTTTGAATAATGTTTGTTGTTACTCTGAACTGAATATTTTCCCTGCAGACAGTTTTGTGAGGTTTCTCGACCCAAAACCAGAAAGATGGCCAGAATTAAGGGAAAAGGAGGTGGAAACAATAGCATGATATCATGGTATCTCCTTGGATTATCTGTGCCCCATCACTCCTTCAAGTGATAATTTGTCACTATAAATTCCCTTGGAATCATTTTTGTTGTTACTCTGAATTTAATATTTTCCCTGGACACAGTTTTGTGAGGTTTCTCAACCCTAAGCCAGAAGGATGGTCAGAGTTGGGGGGAAAGGGGAAGGGGACAATAGCCCTGGTATTTTTTCTTTGCTTGGTTGTGGTCGACCCTGTGAGCCAGCTCAGCGTGGGACCTCGTGTTCCACGGACTCTGCACAGGAGTCAGCTCCACAAGGACAATTTCCATATCATTTAGATATATTTCAATTCTTCCAATCACTCAGGTGCCCCTTGTCTGACGTGGCAGTGTCAGAAGAACAAAGCATCCCTAATTCTACACCAAACCATCCAGGTGCTGGGGGGGTATTTAATTTACACTGAATATGCGGAGCTTTGGAAAGACACTTGAGAGGTGACAAAGATTTGATCTTGTCATGTTTTTCGGGCTGGATGGGGATGCTTTGAAGTAGTTTGTGGGGTCTTTGCTTGCTGAGCTCGTTTGCATAAATTTTAAATCAAACTTCCTCCAAATGTGTGCAGTTCTCCTGAATGTCAGAGTTTGTGCTAAACATACATCTCCTGAGCTTTATGTCATGCTATTGACTCAGTACAGTTAATTAATAATGGAATGTAAATCTCTTCTAGAAGATTGTTGGCAGTATAAAACTGTTTGTTAATGCTCTTCCTAAAATATTATTCAAGTCTGGCATTTCTTTCCTTTTGGAGCAAGTTCTAATTATTCTTTTACAAGATTCATGGCATACATAGAGTGAGAAATTGTAATTCCCACATGGAAAGATTAGTTCTTTCATATGAATAACTGGCTTGGTCTCCAGTTCTTAAGCACTATTCACACTGTTTTCCCTTCATAGAAATTTTATTTGAACAGAATTGGGATATGCAGGTAAAGATCATGTTTTTTTCCCAGAAAATGGATGTTTTCATGACGTTTATAAATACACAGATATTTCAGTGTTTTATTTGGCCATTCTAAACTGGATTTTTTCCTGGTATCTCCTTGGGTTATGCCTGTGCCCTATCAGTTCTTCAAGGGATAATTTCTCACTATAAATTCCCTTTGAATAATTTTTGTCATTTAATTATCTATTCAGTGTGGAGACGAACACTTATGGTCACAAAGAATAAAAGTATATAATCCAGGAGCAGAGGAGGTCAAGATTTACAGTCACTTGCCTTTCCTTGATCCCATAAAACAAACCAAGCATGCAGAAATGATGATCCCATAAGAGACACCAGGGCAGAAGAATGAGAATGCAGCAAGAAATCCATCAGACTTATTGGTATCTGTGAAGCTGAGCATCCCTGAAGTTGTGAATATAGAAGTGAGTTTTATATTATAGAATGAAATATTTATTAACTTTCTCCATCTGTTCTTTAAAAAATTTAGTTTAATGTCATCAAGGCATTTATGGAATACATTGAGCTGAATCATGCAGTCATGCCTTAGGGAGTAAACCATCCCTGGAGACCTGCTCTTTCTGGATCAGCTCTAGAACAAGCAGTAGTTTAAAACTCCATCATTCTTTGGAAACACAGGTGGCTTTGAATCAGTCTGGAATAGAGAGTGTTTTGTTTTAAATATCTTTGGTATTGAGCACAGTCCCTCCAATAGTCATCTGGTATTGAGCTTTTGGGTAACCCCATCAAATTCCCCTATTTCCCATAGGTTTGACAAATCTCCCAGTATTAGCTATAGATATACATCTAATAGTCACAACAATAAGAGAGAATGATATTATAAAGCTGCATAACTGAAGAATTGACTCCTCTATCAAAACTCCACGTTTACAGCCAGCACAAGGTTAACCAAACACACCTTTTTGGTGGAAGGAAGAGTCCCCTTTGCTCTCAAGTTTCCTGTGATGAGCAGAGCTCAGGCAGACAACATTTTGTGCAAGAATCATCATTTCTGGAGGAGAAATTTCAAACCCCAACCTAACGAGCTCAGTGGTGAGGTCTGAAACTGCAGAAACCACGTTTTTGCTTTCATCTGTTGCATGTGAGGAAGTTTGATGAAAGGATATTATAGAGTAGTGACAAGGACCTAATTCTGATCCAAGTTTTGTCATTATAAATCACGAGCAATTCCGAAGATGCAGCAGACCCTTATCACTGTTAAACATCTGTAAGTCAGATCAGAACCGGGACTAATAAATACATTCAAAGATGCATAATTAAAACAGTGATTTCACATCACTCTGATGAATTTTAGTCAAGGATTTCTTCAAGGATGCTTTTCTCAGATTAGCATTTGATGTTAGTAAGCAATGAATAATTCCATTTTTTCTTTCCAACATCTGGGACACTTCCTGCTTTATTTGCTACTTACTGAACACTCTGCAGGAAATATTAATGAATCCTGGGTGTTGAAATGCAGGCCCTGTGATCGTGCTCAGGAGGCAGAGTTACGTAGGGGAGATGATGTGTCTTGAGATTAAGAGGCTGGATTTTGGTGAAGTTGGAAATTGGGAGATTTGCCAAACCTGAGGGAGAGATACAGGGATTTGAGGAGGTTACCCAAAAGTCAAGTCCCTGTAGCTCCTTCTTTCATAGCAGGGAGATTTTCCCTCATACCTGGCAGACAACAATCGATAATAAAAGTTTTTCCTGTTGGTCAGATCAGCTCTTTTACCAGAAAACTGACACCCAAGGACTCCCTGAGGCTGGGAAGGTGCTGATACCTGGGACCACCTGACTCAAGGAGACCTGGACCAGGAGACCAGCACTCCATGAGAGCATCACTGCCATGCCCAGCTGCTTTCTCACACTCCCAGAGGCCTGAAGGGTTTTCCCTTACTTGGTAAATTATAAAATTCTGTGTTTGGAGAGCTCTGCTGGCTCTTCAGAGAAACCTGCACAGACCTGAGCTAAGAACCAGAGGCAGGAGAGTTTCCAAAGGAGGAAAGAAATGTCCTTCTGTATTAGTGTGGAGTGAATTTGGCAGTTCAGATCTGACCAGGAGGGTGAAAACACCCTCTGCCATGGAAAACAGGTTGACAGGAATTTACCAACCTTCGTTCCAGCCACGTGTATAATCCCCTCTGGGTTTGCTTTGACCCAGCAGCACTTAAACCTTTCCACTTTTTCTTTTTGTCCGGAAAAATCCGTCTTCTCTGGACAGGAACAGTGTTTTCACCTTGGTCACACACACTCCTGCTGCCTTGGTGGGCTCATGGAACAAAAGGTGGGTCTGCAGAACAAGGATCTCCCCCCAAAAGGTCCCTCCATCCCCTGAGCTCGGGGTTGCAGCCCCCCTATGCAACACGAGAGGTGCCGAGGCTTCACATCCCTACGGAAGACAACCCAGGCAGATTCCCAGGAGCATTCCTGCCCCAGCCCTCATCCTGCTAAGTCAGCACCTTCTGCAGTGCCTCTTGTCCCTCAGGCACCGCCCAGGGAGAGGCACAGGTGGGGTGCAGCAAACCAAGACCCAAACCAAATTAAACTAAATGAGGAAATCCGGGCTGGCCCCACGCTCTGAGCACCGGGCTCTGCATTAGGGCAGGATTAAGCCCTATCAGCCCCAGCCCCTTTTACAAGAGTGCACAGCACCTCAATCCTACAATCAATAAGCTGTACATGCTGCAGCACAAAGAGCTCTTATCTGCAATACCACTTTGAATTTAGTGAATTTATTTAATCCCTGATGCCTGCAGAGCATCAGTCCTGTTGGCTGGGTTAATTTATTTATTCCGGTGATGTATTTTTAGTCTTTCAAGTCCTTGACATTTGAGAAGCAGATTTTCTTTTTTTCCCCTCCTGTTTCCTAAAAAAAAAAACCCGTCTGAATTGGAAAAAAATTATTCACAGAAATGTGTTATTTTTTTTCCTAATTCATTCCCCAATTTTTCTCTTGGGAGCCAAGGGAAATACTATATCAATACTAATAACCATACACTAAATGGGCTGGGGAGGGCTCCTTTTTCCCCTGCTTGGCAGAGCCTGTTCCTAAATCAATGTTGGACATTCACTGATCTTCTCTCTTTCTTCTCATTTTTTTTTCCTACTAAGTTTTTCTCCTCCTCTTAAAATAAATTAAAAATCACCTATTCTTTAGTTATATCCAAAATTCTCTGCTGCATTTAGTTTAGGAATTGTCATGAGTGCACGTGATGCTCTCTTGGAACTTGATATTTCCAGGTAGGATCAGAACCTTTGGCTTGACCCGAAAGAACCAGTGGGTTAAACAGTGTGACCACTGTTAAAAAGAAATATCAAATGAAAAAACAGTCTACAGCCACTGCTGTGGTGCTGTAGTAGTGATTATTATCAGAGCTGTAAAAAATGCACTTTAATTAACCCACCTGGTAGGTACTAAACGTTTGGTTATGGAAGAGTAAATTGAAGCTTTATAAGGTTCAGGATCAGTAGAGAAGGAAAAAGTCTCACCTGGCCTTGGCTGACTCAAGGATGGCTTCAGAAAAGCCAGAAAAATTAAAAATAAAGTGGCATGAAGGGCAAGCATGTGAAAAACACAGGGTTAATTCTATATTCCCTGTCTATTTATTTTCCCTATCCATTATCCAGTGTTTCCCTGTGTTTACATTAAAAGAAGCAACAAATGTTGAGCAGAAAGAGTCACCCCTAGAACAGGGGCAGGGACATTTCCCTGGCAAAACATATCACATGTCCTCAGAAACAGTTCTGTAGAGTCACAGAACATGATTGTTTTTCCATTTGAGATGTTGTAAGAAACTTTTGGGGTTTTCTTCTATTTAAAAACCAGTCAGGGGGAGAAGAGGTTCACCAAAGCATTCAGGGCTCAAAGAACATTGGCTGAACTGGCTGATTTAAGATTTTATTACTGACTAAACTTCACTGGTTACAGGCTGGAATAATCGCAGGGCACTGTGAATAAACATGTTCTGAAATAGGGGCATCGATTCTAAATATTTCCCTGCCAAAAAAACAAGGGAAATGTAACAATTTAGACAAAATCACCCTCAAAATTGGTCCTGCTGGGTGTTGAGGTGGAGACTTTGCATCAGCCCACCTCAGGTGCTGCCTCCCACATCACACCTCGTTTCCACAAGCGAGGTCCTTACGTTGTGAGTCAAATAATTAACCCCCAAATCCAACCATCAATCAAATTTATTGCATTTCTCTTGCCTCACATCCCCAAAATAAGCTCAGGGGGGTTATTCCAGCTGCCCTGCAGCTCCCAGCCAGAACAGGCACCCTCAGCTACTTTGCTCCTGGTGTTTCCATGGTGGCATTTCCATGGTGTTCTTTGATGGCATTTTTCTAAGGAAATTCCTTTAAAAGGGAATCCTGATGCTGGGAGAGGTGAGAGCAGGTCCTACAGGCACTAAAAGAACTGTTTTGGTCCCTCTGAAGGCCAGCAGATCATTTCAACTGCATCCTCAGGAGGATGCTGAAATAACCTCATGGATGAAGGCTGGAAGATCTCAAAGATCTCTCAACAAGACAGTGATTTTTACTTGAATTTTGTCCTGCAAGTCAAGATTTCTTCTCCATTTTCCCATCTGCCTGGTGAAAATCCACGTTGTAGGAACACAAACACACTCACACACACTTTGCACATTAAATATATATAAAATGAGGGGTGTTCTCTGAGGAGAGGCTCTTCCTGTGCCACAAACACTTCAAAGGCTTCAAAGCAGAGGTGCCTGCAGGGAGGGCTGGAGCTGAGAGCAGAAGTGCCAGTTTCAGCTGACACCAGAGGTTTCAGGCTCTTAGGGCATAAAGCATTTTCCACTCATTTTAAATTAATTTAATTGGGGGAAAAAAAATGAAGGAGAGGGTTTTTTTTGAAGGTTTTTGTGCGTGTGTGTATGTGATTTTTTTTTTTTTTTTAAAGTGGAAAATGCCATTTGGAGATTAAACCTGCCTTTAAGTGGATATTTTTAAATGAGAATATCTTCAGTGTTTGAGAAGTGACTGCAGAGACCTTCTCTTTGCAGCCATCTGAGAGAGGTGTGTTTTTTCTTTCTCTTGCATCTCTGCTGCTCAAACCCTTTTCCAGTTGCAGGGTGGGCAGTGGCTCCAGGCTTTCCTTCTGCTGCCCCTTCTCTGAGTTAATGCATTGGTTCTGCAGGCAAAAAAAAAAAAAAAAAAAATCGACATTTTTAGTATTCCAGGAGCCAAAGGCTGGCTGCTGGATGGAGGGATTTGCTGTACATCACAGGCAGGAGATGAGGGCTGATGCAAATGCAGTTTTATGCCCTGTGCCCAGAGAAACAACTCCCTGCTGCCCAGGGAAGGGTGAGATATAGGGAAGACATTCTGCTTTTATTTTTTTACTATTTGTTTTTCAAATCAATGTGCTGAAAGAGTAGAAATACCTTGCTTTTACTGGTCATGGCATGAGAATCTGCTTAAATTTTTAAATGTATTTATTTAGCTGCTTGCTCAGAGGTAGTCCCTCGACTATCAACAGCAAAGAACACACTCCAAGGTTTGAGAGCATTTTTCTGGTGCTTTCTTGTGTTTTCAGGTTGTTGGATGCCCAAGGGAAGGAAGTGAGAGGGGTGTGGATGCTTTGTAGTGGGACAGGTAAAGATCTCTGCTCAAGGAGCTCAGGTAGGGCAGCAGGGGAGAACATAGTGGTTTCCCTGGAATAGCCAAAAGCAGCTCTTAAAAGAAGATGAGCTATGCAATCTTGAACCCATCATTTCCATAAAAATATAGCCTTTAATATAATCATAAGAATAATTAAAAGTGTGTGAGCATCACAGGGGGCAGTGCTTCCCTGAGCCCCTCCAGGGCCGCATCCCACGGTGCCCATCGCAGGGAAATGTGGATCCTCTCAGCACAGCTTCCCTGTTTTCCTCAGCCTGCCCAGCAGCCACGTTATCTGTGATTCCATGTGCCCTCCCAACGCTGTGTGTGCTGCCTTTTAGGCCAAACCCTTGGTTAGGGAGAATCTGCAGAGCGTCACGGCCTCATTGATTTAATTGATTGGGATCGTCGGGCTCGGCCCAGCACCTCATCCCCTCTCCCAGGCAATGGTAATCAGAGCAAAAGATAACACAGCCTGCTCCAGTTGCAGCAGGGATGAAAAGATTTCTTCCCTAGGACTCCAAAGTGCCTTTGGAAAAGAAGAAATTCTGCCTGTGCTTTCTGCCTCTAGCCCAGGGTTTGCCAGCGCGTGCCCAGCGCAGCCTCTGAAGGTCCCTCTGGACCAGCTCATCTGCAGTGCTGCAAGGAGGCTGCTGGAGTTCCAGGAGGTACAGCCAGGCTGCCATAGGCTTGGAATTTCATCCCCCAGACTTTATTATTTTTATCCAAGATATACTGTGGAAAATCACAGCTGGGTCTCGGCAACCGAAATTAGCAGCAAAGACATAAAACCTGGTGGTGAGGGGATTTCGTTCCTTACTTTAACAAAACTTGAGTGTCTCTCAGTGTGCAATGATGACATTATCCATTACAAATGGATATCCATGATAAATGGACCCATAAAATTAGGGGAAAGCAGGGCTGCTGCAGCAAACCTTAATAAATTCACATATTCAATATATAGTCATCCTAAATAATCCCCCCTCCTGAAGCAGCTCTCCAGCCCAGAGCCACCAACCTCTCGGAGCTGTTTGACCAAAGGGTCGGTGTTTCCACCCCATTAATGAACAATATACAGGCAGGTTTGGTCTTCCAAAATCAATTCAGAATAAAGAATCTTCTCCTGATCCCTCCTTGCTGAGGTGTCCTAGCTTGTGCAGGAAATAAATCCTTATCTTGGGGCTGCCTAATGGTGGTTTGTCTGCTTGGCTTGGGCACAGCCAGGAGGGCACAGATAGACTCACCTCAAGCTTTTTTGAGTAAATACACAGGGAATTTTTCATGGGATCATCAAGTCATGGAATCATAAAGGTTGGAAAAACCTTCTGAGATCGAGGACAACCATCCCCCAGCACTGCAAGGCCACCACTAACCCATGTCCCCACGTGCCACATCCACACAGCTGTTAAATCCCTCCAGGGATGGGGACTCCACCACTTCCCCAGGCACAGTCTGTTCCTCTACACATCCTCTAAACCCCTCCAGGAATGCTGACTCCACCACTTCCCCAGGCAGTTTGTTCCAGTGCTTCTTCCTTTGTCTTTTAGACACAACCAAAGCAGGGCTGGGGATGGTCAAGGGCAATTTGGCCACTGCCTACCCGTGGGTGGATAAAGGGTGAGGAGCCCTCAGGATGGAGAGTTTGGGAACAGCCTCAGCAGGAACAGATCTTGTGCCTTTCTTTGCCTGAATGTGCTTCTGCCCTAAATTAAATGCAAAAGTAAAACTCAGGGCAAAAGCTGAATCACTGGCTTAATTTAGCAGTGAAATCATGAGTGAGGCACTACAGTACCTGCTGAAGGGTGCAGTGATTTCTAATTATGGATTACACAGCTAATCAGTACCAATCAACATTTTATGATCTTGACTTAATATTTAATATAATGTTAATTATAATTGCTTTTGCCACAAACTGTGTCAAATACGAGGCGTGATTTCCCCTCCCGGTGTCCCTGGAGGGGCCGGGTGGGCTCTGGGATGGGGCAGCTGGAGGAGGGACCTTCCCTGCCCAAAATCCCACCCAGCAGCACAGACCCACCTCCCTGCTCATCCTCCTGCCTTGAGTTGTGATGCTAATTAAGTGGTGGTGAGTCTCAGCGTTATTAGAATGGAGTTTTTTATCTCACACAAGTACCTTCCAGCTACAAACAGGGGAAGTTCATTTAATTAAAAATAATTTTAGTGTAAGTTAATGTGAACACAGTTCAATTACTCTGAAATACGTTTAATATTTTTTTCCCCCTTTTCTTCTTTCAAAGTCTAACAAGAGGCTACAGAAAAACAAAACCCAAACCAACAATAACAGATAATCAAGATGATTCTTTCTGGTAATTTCTGTGGTTTTAGATTCTCACATTTCCCTGCTCTGATTTCCACCCCTTTGCCCCCAGAACACTGGGTGTGACACTGGGGAGCTCTGGCATCACAGAAGCTGGAAGGTTTTGGGCAGTCAAAACATCACATTTTAAAGCATCTTCACTATTTTCTCTTTCCTTCTCTCCTTCCATTGTTTCAGCTCTTTGCTCACAGGGCTGAGTGAATCAGTTGAAGTGAATAATTCCTCCAGTGCATTTCACCTCTTTTTTTCACTACACAGTTTCCTTTGATGGATTCATTATTCCCAATTATTTGCTGAATAGCTTTAGTAAATAATTCTCTGGCTGGAGACTGGTGGTGAGTATCTTGCTGGAATGATTTAATGGCCAAAATTTAACCTCTGCTGGGGAAGTACAACTACTCACAGGAGTTGTGATGATGTTTTTCCCTGTTCATGGGAGGCTCATGGAGGGGGGACCAGGCTCTGGACTGGCAGCAAACTCAGGCAGATGCTCCTCTATTGTTTATTTTCAGGCTTTTTCTGGTAGTTTGAGGCTTAGAAACTTCTTTCAGGACTTGTTTTCAGGGCAGGACACAGGGCTGGGGGCTGGCAGCACCTTCTCTGCTCAGGAGTGTCCCTGGTAGTGCCACAGTGACCAAAATGTCACTACAAGGAGGAGCAGAAATGTGTAACAAGGGCAAAGTCACATTCACAGCATCATTCCTGGGATTATTAATTGAGCATCCTCAGGGTTTCTGTCCTTAAGTGCCTTTCCAAAGTCCTTTTGCCAGCTCTAACAGTGTCTATGCATGACAGTTCCAAAGTCCTCAGCTCTGCTGTGCACACACCACTTAGGACCATCTTCACAGGCCTGGTAAGCTTTGATTTAATTTTAACTTTATTTAGGGAAAAAAAACAACCTAAAAAACTAAACCCAAAGCAAATCCAGAAAGTTTAAGGACATAATTAACACTCAGGCAGTTTTTTAATATTCTGAATGCTCTGTATAAATACCAGCATGACTTTGGTGGCCCAGGCACCTAATTTAACCTGCACATTCCCAAAATGCATTTCCGGCTGGGCTTGGGCTCTGGTCCCCCATCTCAGCTTGTCCTGGAGTCTCCCCCGGGGCTCAGTTGGGGTCTCCTCTTGCAATTAATAATACATCAACTTCTGTTTAAAAAACCCAAACTTATTCCATTCATGTTTTGGCTTTTCCAGTGTCAGTGGAGCTACAGTCCAGTGTCAGCAGCTGGAGCTGCTGGTTTTACCAGGGGGCTGCTCAGAGAAAGGAAGGAGTCCTGGGAGTTAACAGGAATGGGGACAAAAGGGACACAAGCACAGGAGCCATTTTTGGGCTGAAGATTCCGTAAATCAGCTGTTGGGATGTTCCACCCAAAGCCCCTGAGCTTCACCTCCTGATGAGGTTAAACTCTGACCAAGTAAAGCAGTTCTTGAAAGTCTTTGTTGATTCTTTATGGTGTAAAAGCACCCAAAAGAAAATCTATCTTAAAAAAATGAAATAAAATCAAGAAAACAAGTGACACCCCCCCACCCCAGACTGGTTCCTGCAGGGACAGACCCTCCTCAGGCAGCAACTACAGCCTCAATGGATCTGGTGGGGCAAATCCTTCCCCTCCATCCACCCCAAAGCCTTTCACAGGGGTTTGACCTCCCTGATTTGGGAAGACAAAGCTCCAGATAGAAGACAAGGTCCTTACAGAAAACAGCAAACCCCATTGACTTTCAAATGCAATCTTGGTTTTTTTTCTCTATAACTCTGCTGTGTTGCATCTTGTTTACTTTCTCTCAGCACCCATTAAGTTAATATTACCATAAAGGAAATTAATTCCACCCCCCCAGACACACATGGAAACACCTCCCATCAGGGCAACTTAACATCACTCACGTGGGGATGGAGAGTAATTATCCCACCATAATACCTCTGGTGCCACTCCATCAGGGACTGATAGGTAAAGTCCTTCCATCCATTAAAGATCTTGTAACCTCTCATTACATATGTAGTTACATATGAAGTCCTATTCTCAGAAAAGGTTAATTAAAACCTGTGATTCCTGTATGAGCTGAATTGTGGAGGGGGAGGTCAGGCAGGAATTTCTCCCTTGCACAGCCCCTCTCTCTTTACTTAAACATGAATTAACTTCCCAGAAGGACTCAGAAGGCCAACCCGACCTCTCCTATGGAAGGGAGGCATTTATCAACCTCAGTCTGTCTGCCTGTACAGCAGAGACTGAAAATACCTGTGTAAAACCCTGTTCAAGACCTGGAGCCCACCCTGGTGACCTGCAGGGACATGTCATGCACTCCTATGGGTAATAATTCCTAAAACTGCCTAGGCAATTTAGGGAGAGAGGATCTTCTCTCCCTCAAGGAATGTAAAGTAAGAATACCCCGATTTGGCCATCCCTGCCCATTGCAGGGGAGTTGGACGAGATGACCTTTAAAAAGTCCCTTCCAACTCAAACTATTCCATGGCTCTGTGTTCCCAGACTGAGTTTTTAAAAGCAGATGGAGTGGTTGTCCCAGCACCCACCATTCCCACCCCCAGGAAGAGACACACTGGGCAGTGAGAGCTGGGGGAAGGGAATTTGAGCATCTTCAAGGGGTTCACCTCTTTGCTGAAATTAGGCAATTAGCAGAGAGGGCTAATGAACCTCAGAGTGTTATAACACCTCCTCCCTCAAATAGCACTGCTGTGGGGAAGGTGGACTCCTAAACCACCCAGAACTAACACATGGAAGCTGTTCCAGTGGGAAGTTCCCTATTTCCCACCTATTTACTTAAGCAGGGGGAGGTTATAACAAACATGAGGCTCCTCAGAAATGTCTCCACAGGCCCCCGTGTGTGCACTTAATGGAAAATAGAGGTGTTGGAAGAGACCACCAAGCTCCAAGCCCGGATTTTGCCACTTCCCTGCGTGCTGGTGGTGAGGAATGTGCAGGGCCTGTGATAAAGGCGGTGGTGCCGGGGAACCATCAGCGCTACCTAAAAGCAAATGGAACTGGCATAAATAATTGTGCTGTAGAAAGGCTTTCTGTTGCACCTTGCCTATCACTGACAATTTACATATCTTAGGAAAACCTTTGTCAGCTTCTGTCATTTCTGCACTATTATGTGCCTTTCTGGATAATTACCAGTTAATGTGAAAAAGCAGATGGAAAAAACCTTGAAATTTCTGATAGAGAATCCTCAAACCTCTCCCCTTATCTGTGCACAGCAGCTTCCTGATTTCAAAAGAAGTTTGAAAACCTTTGTTAAAAATGTCCCTGATTCCCAGTTTGAATGAACCAAATGACATTCAGCTAAAATTATTCAGCTTTTTCCACAATTAAATTCCATTATCGTGAACTGCCAAAGTAAAATGGAAGGTCTCTTAACTAATGTGTCGGTTGTTTGCTTGTATTTTCGTGGTGTGTATTGTATAAAGCTGTGTGAAGTAGAAGGAGGATAAACAATAACTGTAATTTTGCATCAATGAGTGGGGCATTTTTAGACCCTTCATTATGGGAACACACTGGGGTTGGTGGGTTTTCTCTCTTCTTTTTTTTCCCCTTTTTTTTTTTTTTGTGTGTGTGTGTGTGTTATTTTATTTATTCCTTTTCCCTCAAAAGCTCACTGAGACTGATTGGATATTTCACCAAACTTGAGGGGCAGTGTCAGTTTGGTTTTTAGCACCAGGAGTGATTTCTTTACTCATATCATGAGAGCTCAGGACTGAGCACACCCACTTCTCCTCTCCCTCTAATGAGGAGGCAGCACAGCAGCACATAGGGGGAATAATTCCATTTAAAAATACCATTCCCACAAGCAGGGGAATTGTCCTCATGTTGTCTCAGTTGGTTTTTCCCTTGTTCTTCTGGAAGACTTAAAATTAAGCTGCCCATGAGAAAGGCAGCACAGTTAATCACAGAATCCTTCAGTGGTTTGGGTTGGAAGGGACCTTGAATATCATCTCATTCCACCTCTTGCCATGAGCAGGGACACCTTCCACTAGACCAGGTTGCTCCCAGCCTTGTTTGCTTGTGTGCAGGATGGAATAAAGCAAAAATAACCTCTAAATCAGCTGAACCCACCATGCTGCCCGTCTTTGAAGCCCATAGGGAAGTTATTTCTGGGAGCTTCCAGTCAAAAAAAAAGGAGGGAACTTTCTGACCACTGATGACAGGGATTTATGCTGGAATTCTCTGTACAAAATGCTTTTAACAGGTTGGTGGGCTCAGATTGAATTTTACCCTGTGAAGCCAAGCCTCATCCAAGGTCTGTTGGTAACATCTCCCTGCAGGTGCACTTTGCAGTCAGAGAATTATCCTTTCATTTGGCCAAGACCCTTTAAATCATCAATTCCACTCAACAGGATTTTTCTGAGCCCTGAAGGCTTCTGGCATTCACAACCCCTGTGGGCAAATGCTGAGCCATCCCTGCCCTGGAGCTCAAAACCAGCTGGAGGACGAGGACAAGGCTTGGGAATGGACAGAGGAGAGCCAGGAGAAAACCTGGCACTGCAGTGGCACTGGGCAGGGGGACAGAAGTGGGACAGGGAAGAGCCACAGGGACACTCATGTTTCTGCTGGGACACCTGGTCTCCCACACACCAGGAACACCCTGGAGCACAGGCAGGTCTGCAGTCACACCAATCCCACTGCAGAGCAGTCACTCCTTTGACATCAGGTAAAAAACCCCACCTAAGTAATCCAATGCCAAACCCATTTCTCTTCACACGCCCTGAAGTCCATCTAAAAAATGAAACAAAACAAAAAGCTGGCTCCATGTTGGGTGATCTAGACAAAAACTGTCCTCATAACAACATGATACCAGTGGATACCTCGTGGCTACTCCCTGGAGTCAGAGACTGGCTCAGTGGGAGCTGTGAGTGTGCCACAGCAGAGAAAAAGAGAACTCCTTTATACAGAGAATGAAAGCAAAGAAGTGTTGCTGAGGATCAGTATAAAGGGAGCTAAAGCACCTCAGTATCATGGTGTTGTATCAGAAAGCTCCACAGACAAAGGCCACACAGCTCTGTGGTTGCCCTGCTGGTTTGTGTTGATGGTGCTTCTCTTCCTGCCTGGCATTTACCATCTCCAGCCCATGGAATGACATTTCAGATCCTGATTAAAATCATTGTCTTTCATGGCAGAGAAAGTTTGTTCTTCAAAGTAAAGAAGATAAAAAAAAAAAAAAATGCTGTTGCAAACAGTGCTGAAAACCAGATGAATAAAAACAACCAAAAAAGGTTTTAATTCCATTATTTTCAATTAGCTCTTTAATTTGATTTAAGTCACTTGCACTTGTTGCTTGTTTTACATCTCTTATTGTCCAGCATTTTATTTCACACATCTAACAGTATTAAATCAAACTGTTTTCTAGTCTTTGCCTTCTTTTGAAGCCTCTTGAAAGTCTAAAGCGGACTTAAAAAAACAGATATTAAAAACGAACTTTCATCTCTCTGCAGGTTATTTGTAATCAGACCTTTCTCATCAAGGGCTCTTTTCATATGTGTTTGGGATCTGGGAATTATTAAAACTGCCAATCCATCTTGTTAAAAACACTGCCCAGGCTTCAGTGTTTTTAAAACTTCAGTTCATGTTTGAATTCATCAGCTGGCGTTGGAGAGCTGGTGCTCCTGCTTGTGGATACTTACATGTAGTAACGATTCAGTAAATCTACACAGGGTCATACTGGAGACTCCTGTTTATTCACACTTGGTTCTGAGTGGTCAGTGGCTCACACTGAGGACTGGGATATAAATTATTATTATGACAGGGACATTATTGCTTCCCCATTGCCTTCAATACCATCAGATTTTACCAAAATGATCCCAGAAGTATTGAAATACTCCAAGTTTTCCCCACGTTGACACATCAGTACTGGAAGGCAGAGTGAGGACAAACTGGTGACGAGCTGTCCCTGGGCAAGCACAGTGGGTGGAAAATGTTAATTCGCCTTCCTTAGAAAATCACCATTGGGATTCACATCTTGCAAATAAGAAGGTTTTCAGTGGGGTCTTAAAATTGAAAAGGTGCAGCTTTGAGTGTGCTTATCTGCCAAGAGGTGGGAGCACATCGTGGACTCCGTTGTGCTGCCCTGCTGGGATCTGGCCGGGAAGCCGGGAAGGTCTGGAGAAGGTCGGGCACGAAGTCTCACTTTGATGGAAACATCCAAAATTTCCACTTCGCCCCCGAGGTTCAGCTCACCTGGAGCAGGCAGAGGAGGTGCTTTTTTCCCCCTGTGTGTCCCTCAGGAGGAGGTTCCCACTCAGGGTGGGTGGACATCCCGCGGCAGCTCCTGAACAAAGGAGAAGCCTTTCAAAGCAGAGCCATCTTTATCTCAAAGGCAGCATTCCCTCTTTGATCTCCCGATGAATCAGGCTGGCTTTGTGCTCCTCAATGCCTCCTTAAATAGCACCTCTCTCCAAATAGGAAGAGCCTGAATAGATGCAAGACTTGGGTGTTTAAAGAAACCCTTTTTATTTCCTAAAGCAAAACTGGGTGGTGGGGAAGAAACCCTCACGTGCCACCTCCAAACCAACCCCTGTAATTCTCCCAGACCACGCAATTAAAGTTTTCCAGGTGTTTTTTCCGTGATGGGAGAAACTGTTTACATCCATCAGAGGACTGGGAGACTTTGTGATCTCTCAGTGGGTTCACCAAAGTGAATTCCACCACCGGCAACGTGCCAACATTACCTTCTTCCAAGACATCAGGGTCCTGATTAAAACTGTGGCCTGTTGTTTGATGAACCAGCAATCCACACAGCCTGTAGTTTTCCTTCCTTCCTTCCTTCCTTCTCTTTCCCTGTGTTTATATGTCATATTCAGTAAAGTCTCTTTTATTGAACATCTGTTTGGTACAGAGAAAGCTTATCCAAACTCGGCAGGAAAGCACCTTTCCTCCAAAATAAATTAAAACAATGTATGTGCCTCCGGCCAATAGATCATTGGATGGGAGTCATGAATGTACATTTGTGGATATTTGATGGGAAGTTCATCATTTAAATGATGAAAATACAGTACTTCAACATATGGATCATTCCGAGCTCCTCTCTTTCCTTTCCAGTTGAAGAATCATTGTGCATTTAGAGGAATTAGACAAAATTAAGACTTTAAACTGGGCTGGTAGCAAAAGCTATTATCAAGGAGTGGAAATGCAAAAGCAAGATGCAGGGATGGAATCTGACTTTGAGGTATAGGTGGATTAAACTGGTTTAGTTTTAGGTGGTGGAAACAATGAGGAAAACATGTAAAAAATGAGCAAAGAGGGAATTAAAAAGTGAATTGAAAAACTGAAATAGAAATTAAAGCACACAGAACCCCTCTGCAACGATGTTAGTGACCAAATAAAGTTTGGAACTTAACATTTTGTGTATTTCCTTCTGTTTTATTGTGATTATCAAGGTGGGTGCAAGTGGCCTCCTTGGGGTTCTGCAGTGGACTTTTACCATGGCTCTAGAATGATTTTTTCCTCCCTTTCATACAACATCTATGATAATTTCCATAATGAGAGATGCTTTCTGCTCTGCAGAGTTGTGCTGGCAGGGGAGTCCTCCCCCTGCTCTCAAAGCATATCCTAATTCCTGAGGCAATCGAGCAGCAGCAAACTCTGAGAGCAATCTCACCTCTGAGGGGCAGACACTTACCAACCTATTATGTCCTAATTAAGTTTGGCCATGTTTACACTGCTTGATGATGATGCATAAAGATTAATTTACCTTTCCAGCCTGTTGCCAGAATGCACTGCCATAGTACCCTGTTCAAAACAGAAACAGCAATAAAGTCTCCAATTAATTTATATCCTCTTAATTCTATCAGAATCCATCATTTTATGTGCCTTTAATTTATTGGTGTATCATCTATCGAGGTGGCAGCAGTTCTCACAAGTCATTCCATAAATGGTTTTAAACACAGTGATAGAATCTTCTGTGGAGAAACAAGCCACGAGAACACCTTATTTAGTTTGCCAAATTAAGGAGGCCAAAGAAAGCCTTTTAATTGCTTTTGACTAAAAAAAAAATCCCGCAGAGCCACAGCTAAAAACGTTCCTCTGACTGTCATTGGAGTTTAGAATTAAACAAGGCTGAGCTCTTCAGTGTGACCCTGATGAAATTAAGTGCAATCAGGATGAAGACAGAAACACCATTATACAGGTTGAGCTTTACACTTTGATTTTCTCGAAATATTGATTAGAGATCTGAATATGAATTAATGATCTTGGCTCTGTTTCAGCAGAAGATGGAAATTCACAACAAGCTTTTGAGCACGTTCGTTTTCTCTCCAGTTTTAAAGGTTTTGGAGTTTGCAGGCTGTGCTCAGGTCGTGGCCAAAAAGGCCACGGAAGAAGCACCATTCCAGCTGATTCCTGCAGCCTGGAATGCAAAACGTTCACCTTGATGCAAAGACACTGCTGGGCACATGTTATTTGTGGGGGAGTTCTGTGAATAATTACAGAAACTGCTCCTGACAGAGGCTGTCCCTTCCTCCCATGGGGTCTTGAGCTCTTCTTGGTTTGGTCTGGGACATCTCATCAAGGTCTAGCAGGGCTTAGTTTGGGAGCTCTGGGAGCCAGGGAAGGATGAAGGCTGAGGACCTTTTTTACCATCCCAGGAGCAGGATTTGTCTAAAATTGTCTGAGGCACCTCCAAAATTCCTTGGGATAAAGGGGCACTGCCAATTCCACTACCCCATCCCATGTACCTAAGTGACAGTGATGGACATACCCAGGAGCCATGGTCACCACAGCTTCAGAGGGTTTAAAACAAGCAAAAAATCCTTAGAAAAAGGAGCATCGTTAGCTCATAAATTTTGTTTCTTGGTGCTCACTCCCTTCCCCTGTGACAGCACCTGTGCTTCCCCCTCCTGTGACTTCCTACATGTCACTCAAGGTTGGCTTTACTTATTTTTAGTGAGTTGCTCCCTACAACTGCCCCTTTTCTTGCCCAGTGGTGCCAGCAGGACATTTCAGAGCAGCTCAGGTTACTTAGCAGGAAAACACCCAAACAAGCAGCCCGTGTTTCCACACACATTATCCCTGGTGCTTTGTGGGGTTGCAGCAGCAGCACATGGACAATAAACCTCCTGACCATATGGCACAGGTTTTATGAGCTGGTGCCACTGAGCTCCTGGTGGGCTCAGGTGCACCTTCCCAGGACCAGTGGCTCTGGAGAGCCTCAGGCATCATTTATCCCACCCAGTCCATCATCATCCCATCATTTATCCAACACTGCAAGCTGGAAACCATAAAAGACTCATCCTTTTACCCAATCCTTGCTTTTTTTGTCCCCAATAAGGCAAAGTCTTGGCCTGCCACGGAGTGTGAGAAGCCACCCAGAGCTTTGGGGCCAGAGGATGGAAACCTGCCTGAATCCACAGGTCCTAGAGCATCGCTGGATAAATATTGGTGGGATCCTCCCAGAGCTTCTCTGCTCCTACGAGGGGGTGGCCAGGTGATGGCACCTCCCTGCACAGGGATTATAACTGGGACCTGTCACTAAATAATGAACAGGCCAATGGAGAGAATGTAAGATACCATCCATGGTATGCACAGTGGGTAATAAATCCAAGGGGAAACAGTAAATCTCCAAGGAGTTACAGAAATCCAGATAGATACCCTGGTGGAGGTGCATTTATTGTGGAGCACTACAAGGTTTTCCTCTTATCTCTAATTTTATAGATCTGTGCAGCTGCAGCAGTCCTTGGATAGGGCACATATTTGAAAATACTATAAATTTCACCTCCTGTTTATTTCAGATTCATTGGCACTCTCTGTCTTTACTATCTCCTGGTATTTTATGCGTCAGTAGTTGGAGAAAAAATGCTTTGTTTGCACTAGATGTAATATGAAAACTCTCTCTGACATTTAAACTTTAGTATCAGTTTACCTACAGTGTTAATATCACTGAAACTGCTTATATGGATTAAATTGCCTCCAGTATATAATGCCAAAATATGAACACAGCACATTTACTGATTCAAGCCCTTGAAAGAATTATTACCATTAAAATATTTAAGGTCACCTTTACAAATGCAATAAATCAGGAGGATGTCAAACAGAGAGAGTTTAAAGCTCTCAGTCTGGAGTAGCCCACTGGGAAAATGATGGTTGATTTATTGTGATGGGGGGGAAAGGGGTTTGGGGACAACCTTGGGGCTCACAGCCTTTTTGGGGACAAAATTGGGACTCACGCCCCTGTGGGTGTGGAGCACCAGGGGGACACCACTGCCCTACAGGGTGGTTCTCACCCAGACTCTCACGTTGTTGCACAAATTCTCAGCCCAGTCCCAGCAGCTCTGAAGGTCTCACAGGAGGAAAGAGCAGCAAAAGCTCATTTTTGTCATTAAAGGCAGAGGCAGCAGCTCGTGTGCCCTCGGGAGGCAGAACTGATGAGTAAGAAGATGCCATTTCCATGCAGTCACTTTTTTTTTTGCACAGAACAGCCTATTCATGCTACAGGTCCAGTTCTGCAAAAACCCTTATTGAGGTCAACATAATTTACTGATAATTGAAGTCAGAGGGAAGTTTTGCTTCAGTGAGAACCAGCAAATCAAGCCTATCAGACAATTCTTTAAAAAAAAAAAATCATCCTTCATTATGCTTTCATCTTAAATATTAGGATTCAGCGAATTTCCCCAGAACAACCACTGTGTAAAACTTTAATCTTTGGAGAATGGATTGGGACTGTAATTGCAAAGCCCAACATCCTCCTCCTGCACCACAGTCCCTCTATGAAAGTCAGCATTTACTAGCACGTTTGAAATGGGGGATAAATTTGCATGTGCTTATTGCTCACCCTTTTATTTGTTTCCAGGTGACTGTTTCTAATATTTAGTACAACACCCTTATCTGCAGTAGCCCATCCTAATTTACAGCGTGAGGAGACGGACTAATGCTCATCATCATTGCCTGAGGCAAAGTAGTGAGCTTAAAAATACACCTTTCTTTTTAAATTCCACACAAACAATTAAATGTAATAATTGATCAATGCCTCCTCTGTAAAAAACTTGCCAACATGAGTGGATGAGAGGTGTCTCAGAGCTTTCTAAACCAGTGGTCAGTGCTTATTTAACCAGAGATGTTATTACAGGAGGACTTATTATAGCCACAGGAATTCATAGGAATTTTTGAGAGGCCTTGTAACTTAAATTAAATGGATTCCCTCCATTACTGACAGTAAAATGATCTTAAAATTCATATTTTTTGGGTGAGGTGGGAGAACGAACAACCCACCTTTACTGCATTGGGAATTTCTCTCCAACTTTAGAGACTGTTCCCTGTCTGATGGAGGCAACAGGTCCAAATCCCAGCACCAGGTCACAGATCTGAGGGGAAAAAGCACAGGAAGACAGAGAAAATCAAGCTCAAATGGGATGGTTTTCCCAAAGGGTCTTTCAGAGGAAGATGAGTTTTTGGGCTGTCTGTTAGGAGACACCTGAGTTACTAGCTATTAAAATGCTCTTCAGTGAAGGTGATCTGGCTTTTCCTCCCACTTTGGGGCTTTGTTAAAGTACAGGATCTGTTTTCTGCCTGCTCAAAGAGACCAATTTGGGGAGCACTGGGCACAGCCCATTCCCACGACCAGACATTCAGGCTGCACCCAGGGGAATCCAGCAACAACACTTGTGCCCTGCTTTCCATTTTTCTCATAGAAGGAGACGGAATTTCCCAAAAAATACTGTTAACCCTGAAGAAACTCTTACCACAGGCAGAGAAGAAGCAGCTCCTGAGCCTTAGCAGAGGCTTTACAGCAGGAAGGGAAGATGGGCCTGCCCATCCCTGGCCTTTGGACTGCTCAATCCTCAGATTTAACAGTTGACTAACACCTCTGATAATTGAGCATGTTAATATTTTGCAAGAGAGACTGACAAGCAGATTGTTGTCAAACCCAGGAGCCGTCAGGCTGTGGATATTGGAGTTGGCAGAGCCCAGTAATTTACGGCTTTCTCCTTCAGCTTCTCATCATTTACTTCCCAGCCACCGAAGGGAAACCTGCAGCCAAGGAAAATTGATGGACTCATCATGCAGACATGACACTCCTGAAACCCCCAATTGCTATTTTATACACATGGTGTGAAGAGGAATGATCAATGGGGACCTGGAAACTCCTCAGTTACAGGAGCCCTGGAAAAGCTGCACCAAACCTGTCTGTTCCCCTGCTTTCCTGGGACTTCCTGGTGTACTCCAAATAGTTTCCATTTAATATCTTCTCTCATTTTTACTAATGCAGCTACTGAATGTAAGCTATTAGTTTATACTGCTACAGGGTCTTAGTCCCAAGTGGGTGATATTTTGGTAAAAACACGCACAAAGTCACTGTGGTTCAGCCCAACTTTTGTTGACTGTATGGTCTCACCAAAAGTAAAAAACCAGATGATTATTTTCAGGCTCAGGTTTAAGTTTCTGACTAAAGTCGTGCCTTGACAAACTGTTTGGGAGTTTCTCATTGTACATCATGACCCCCAAAGGGTCTCCATCAACCATATATATATATAGGTGGAAAATGTTTCCTTTCAAGTACCATAATACACACCTGCAAACATGGGAATACAATGTTTAAAAGTTCCTCTTTTCCTTCTTTAGAAAATATAAAACCAAGAGTTGTTTGTATAAATAATAAAAAAACCCCCAGAAACAAATCAACAGTGGCCTCCAGATATAAAATGTGAATCCTGGGACATAACAACAGTTACTAAAGGCAGGACAGGGCAGGGGGTGATATTTCCCAACTGAATAAAGTCAATTTTTAAAGGCATTATGTGCACAGTGTTTTTAGAGTCTGTGTGCCCAAATTCAACATTATTGGCTGCAGATTTATCTGTGTTCTGGGTAGAAACCCAAGTAAAACTTGGTGCTGTCACTGGGAAGGAACTGAAGGTGGTGAATTGCAGCCAAGCTCTCTCCAAATCCTCCATCAGCTGCTTGGAGAGAGGCTCAGGCAGCACTGCCACAGAGGAGGGTGGGGAATTCGCTGCCATTCCAGAAACACATCCAGAACCTAAAGAAAAATACCACTGAACAAATTTTCCTAAGAAAGGAAGCCCAGAGAGAGGTGAGAAAATCACTCATTTGCTTCAGCAGTGAAATAAAGAGAAGGGAATAAAGGCTTTGCTCACCAGCCCTCAGCTTGGCAAGGGGTTTGTACACACAAAACTGGGGGTGCATGTAAATAAACCCGTGGATTTAACAGGGCTACGTGCACATTCAATAACCTCAGGCTCAGGTAGCTTGCTGAACTGAGCTTTAATTTGTATTTAGGCTTTTTCCTGTGTATTCAGGTTTTTTGTGCTGCTTGGGGCTTGTGTCGAGGTATTTGTATTTGTGCTCATCACACACAACTAAATAAACTTGTGCTCAAACTTGTTGAAATGGGATGTTTTACAAGTTTGGATATTTTAACTCTGCTGCTCACTGGTTGGCTCTGTCGTAAAATTATCATTCATTTCTTTTGGCTTGTCAGCATTAGTGAAGATGATGTGGGATAGAGAGCACAGCTCAGCACACAGAGGAGGAGGATTCTCACTGTCCAAACGTGTAAGTCAGCAGAAAAAATAAAGCAAAAAAGCATTTATCTGAAAAGGCAGAATCACTCCCAGTCTGACCTGACAACCTTGTACCCCACTGATATTACAAAAACAGAAGGAGGAGTTTGGAAAAACATAAATAAACTTGGAAATAACAGATCCTCAACCCCTATTTCACCGAGCGATTTTCATTTTACTGTGTTGGTCCACCCCAACAACCAAATTGAATCTGGCTGACTCAAACTGCACATTTAAAACATATTTTTAACAATCATAGTATCAAAGACTATGCTGAGTTGAAAAGGACACACAAGGATCATTGAGTCCATCTGCTGTCTCTGCACAGGACAACCCCAAAAATCACGCCATGTTAATAAACATTACCCCATATTTTTGCACTATTTCCAACAGAATAAAAGACACTTTTTTCCTTTTTTCAAATTTCCAGAGAGCAACTGAGGTGAACCTGCTTCAAACCCATGGTAAGCTCAAATCAAATACCACAGTTCTAAGAAATCCATTAACTGTTCACATCATCCTTCCTCGCTTCACCCTATAATGCACATTGTTGTCAATTTTTGTCTTATTTACCCCCTGCTAATAGCTGGGCTCAGTGCCAAGAAACTTAAGACAATTGTGGAGAGATGCAGATCTAACATTTTTCAAGTTGACAGCCAATGGTTCTGAGCATTTAATTCCCGAGACGGAAGAATCTCCAAATCCTGCTTTTGTAATTCACCCAGGAAAACACATCAGAGCCAAGCCCTGCCTGTGCAGCCTGAGCAAAAATGTTATTGTTTGATCCAAGTTGTATCTTTCTTGGCAGATTTGTAGGGATTGATCCTGGCTGAGAGTGGGATTTTAATAGGAAGCTTAGCACTCAACAGCTCTTGATAAATTAAACATCCAGGTTGTAACCATCGTTCTGTCCCTGGCAGTGCAGCTCAGGTAAAGGTTCATTTAATTCAGCCTTGTTAAAGTTTAAGCAGCTCTGCCAAATTCCACCAGCCTTGGCATGTGTGACGTGACTAATGACTCCACTCAACCTGGAGTCAAAAGCTTCCACTGGAAAATGCCCCATCTTTATGGATTTGCCCCTGAGCAGAGGGAGAAACAAATAAATACTATTGTTCCAAATGCTCAGGTGAGAAATTTAAGCAGCTGAACACAACTCTGGAAGTTGTTTAGGCGTGGATTTGATAAGGGGTTTATGCTTAAAGCAGAAAGGAGGAAGGGTCAAGGATCTTCCTCCTCCCCTTGAGGAGAAAACACCAATGAAGAGTCCCAAAATATTTGCTGGGACACTCTGTGCCCTGGAGCAAAGCAGGTCCCTCAGGGCTGACCTTCAGCCACCGTGGATCAGGTGGGTTTGCCCAAACCTCACACCATCCTTCTGCCCATCTTGCTTCTCTCCTGGTCTTTCTAGTCCTGGTGTAGCTCTTGAGCCACCTATGCTGGCTCAATATGATTTAAACAGAATTATTCATCTTTCTTCCCAAGCCTGATTATGAGAGTACTTAAATATTGTGGGAAACACCACCACATTATCTGCCTTTTCAGCCTTTAGCTTGTATTTATGTAATACTGACTTTATATTCACTGGTAAATCTCCTTGTGTTTGTGCCTCCAGGCTCTGCTGAAGTCTCAGATTTTTTTTTTCCCCTCTATGATACGACTAAAACATGGCTTTTTCTGTTCATCCATCAGCGAACCAGTAGCATTTTGTGTCTTCACAGGACCTCCAGAAGCCCCCCAGGCCAGTCTGCTGCTGCAGCAGGTCCAGCCAGAGCAGGTTCCTGAGGAACTGCTCAAACTCTGAATTTCTCCCCCTCACCCAATTCAATGCTGGGAAGCCAATATTTCAAAAAATCCCTGTTTTTTACCTTCATCCAAACAACTCCACACGGGTGGGAAGAACAACTGGATTATTCTTCAAATCCATCTGCAAAATTTTCCTTCCTTGGCTCAGCTAAAGAATGAATGTCACAGGCCAGATTTATGACATGCAGGTAATTAATATTTTCCTCACTATTACCAATTACATCCCTGTTTTTCACCCCAGACTGAAGTTTGCTTTCCTGCAGCACTAACACAGACCCATTCCAGGCCACTGCTAAAGCACCCAGGGGTGGCCCTGCTGAAAAATAATGATTCACCCCATTTTGCAAGCGAGGCATTGACTGCTGACACAGGTTTTCATCCAAATCCTGAGTTTCTGGGACACTTCTCATCAGCAGTTGGAGACTCTGCTTGGCATTTTCCTTATTTCAGTATCATGAGCTGGATTAATTTTGTGTGCTTTCATGTACAGTTCAGTATCTAGAGAGATTGTCAGGTTTTTTTTTCTGTGTTTATGCAGGTCCATGTTTGTCTGGAACATCTGTGCAGGGTTGTTATCGTGTTGGCAAACACAGAGGTTTAGTGTCTCCTGGAGGAGCCTCAAACTCAAGCTTCAATTCCTATCCTACGGTAAAAAAAGAAAATAGTTTGAAAAATTTACCTAAATTGGGGAAAGGTTTTCTAATGAAATATTCAGAAGCCTACAGAATGCTTTGTTTACTGGAAACAAATGTTTTGCTTTGCTTTATAATGAAATCAAAGCTTTGGTTTGGGGGAAAAAAAGCAGGATAAATCCTTTCTAGAGCAGAATATGCCTGATGGTGTTTATCTGTGAGGAACTTGCCCTTTGCAGGAGACCCTGTCTTCGCCAGCTCCTGACTCCTGCTGACTGCACAGCTTGGAAAAGAGTGTAAAAAAATTAATATATCACTGAAAAGCTGCCAGTTGGATGCTCAGCCCACCTCTGGGAATCCCTTCCTTTGATGAAAAATAAATATTTACAGTTAAATAAAACCTTAAATGATTTTTGAATGATTCTTTTGAACAACAGTGCTACTGTACAGCGCGAAAGGACTCAAGAAACCCTCTCTGGTTCATTTTTTAACTTCAAAGTTTGATGGATGTGTTCTAAGTCCAAGATAAAGTACATTTAGGCCAAAAGGTTTGAAAGGTGATGTCTGATCTTAGCACAGTTGTCCATCATCAGTTCATTAAAATACTTGGCAAGGTGTTCAGTGTCTGTTGGTTCAGTATCTATTGGTCTGTTCCTTTCCAGAGAACTTTTATGGGGCTGATCCAGTTCCTACTAAAATCATAAGGGAATTTGGTGCTGCTTTACTACAAATTTTGAGAGAGAAAGGGCTGAAAGTTTCACCCCGTGCAAATCATTCTGTTAAATCAGCATTTGGAGTCTGTTCCTGGGTATTTGGGGTTTATCAAATAAACCCTTAATTTCCTTGAGAAATGCCAGGACTTCAGAACCAAAAGAAAATAAACCTGATTTCTGCTGAAAGCCAGCATTTGTCAAAATAATTCTTAAAATCCAGTACTGCAAGGTGTAAAGATATTTGAACACCATCAATTCTGCCTTGACTTACATTATACCACAAGAAACACAAGCAATCCAACTGATATTAATATCTTCATCTAACAAAATACACTGTTGAAAGAGTGGTTAAATTTGTCCCTCAGCTTTAGGTATGTTGGCACAAAAATCAAGAAGATTAACTTCTCTATAAACATCTCATTTAAGATCTTAAAACCCTTAATAAAGCTGACAATATTGAATAGTTTTCTGTGGCCTTCAGTAAATCAGGAGCCAAAAGAGTCAATGGAAAGGCTCCCAAGCTCCCTGTGCTGAGTGAATAAGCAGGATGTCCCATGGCATCGATGACAAACAGTGTAAAGGACATTCTGCCACCACAGTGAGGTGATTCAAGGAGTTGAGTGCCAGGTAAGAACTGCAATATCTGCTATTTCCCCCTAAATCTGTTGTACTGGGATATTTTTTTAAAGGATTTTGCTGATCACAGCATGTTCATGGTGGTTGGGCACCTGTTCTCATGAAAAAAACCTTTGGTCCTACCAGGTCTTTACTAAAATCAAGGTGGTTTTTCCACTCTCAGAACACAAATGTGTGTTCCAACACAAAAATTTGGAAGTATTTCTTGCTGCTAAAGCCAGGCTGCCCCTCCTTATCTCAGAGCAGTGTATTCTCAGAGCAGAAGCATCACTAAATGAAGCTCAAAGATGAACTGTGAGGTAAAGGTCAGATCTCCTTTCCTGGAGGTTTGGAGGACTCACACAATTCTTCCTGGGGGGTTAAAAGGGGGAGATTTTATACAGGTGGTTTCTGAACAGCGTTTCTGGATCTCCAAAAGGTCACTGGACTTGCAGCTTGCTGGGAGTGTGGATTAGGAAAAAAGTACCAGTTTGAAGAGTTTATAGAGCTCCTGCCCAAGAGGAGAACAGGCTGTGGGGGATGATGGTGGGACAGGGCTTAGGGAATCACCAGCAGGACTGGATCTAACAGGAACACTGACCAAAGGGCTGAGGGCCTGATTTGGGTCTCACTTTGCTCCCAGCATCAGGGATCTCATGTCTCTGTTGGGTATGGAGAGTCTATAGTTCCAAAGGCAGTGTCATCCCAAAGATAATACCCAGCCCTAATTCTTACTCCCATAGCCAAGGACTTGGAATATCTCCTGAATTAATTACACTGGTTAAATTCTTGCCACGTGACATGAAAACAGCACAGTGACAGCCCATTATCTGAGATGAGGCTGGCACAGCACTCTTGGATCAGCTCTGATGTCCCACTTGCAAATGCTGTGTCCCCATGGCAGGGGGGCAGTGTGGGTGGACATGGTTTGGTCCTCATCACCACACCCTTCACACCAGGCATCGCTCACAGCCTGCCCTGGGGACAAAGACACTGAGACTCACCAGCAACAACACCCTGGCAGTAGAATAACAAATATTAAGTGGTTTCAACTGTTATTTTTCAGCTAAAGCAGTGAAAAGGAGCTATCTGCCCACTGACTTGTCATGTCAACATGTCACAGGCGGCAGTGTCTCTCCAGGATGGAGCCCTGCTGGTGACAAACAGCTTCCCTGTTAAACACCAGCTGGGAATCTGGTCCACAATGCTCTTGGTTTAGGTTTATTCATCCTTCTGTGCTGGCAATTTAACCCCTTGGAGTTTTGCTGTAGTTTTTTTCCCCCTCAGGTTCAAGTAACCAGATTAAACACACGTAAACTGATTTCCATTTCATATTCAGGTTGGTATGTATTGTTTTTATGTGTGTCCATGTATGTACAGACAATGTAGCACAGAAACGTGTGTGTGCTGGAGACAAAAGCCACTTGCAAAATCCACAGAGAGTTCAGTGCTCTCTAGCACACACACAAAAAAAGAAATTTCCTGAAACAACACATCTGAAATACCCTTACAGATGTTTCTCTGCATTACCGAAAAAAACCATCCCCTGAGCTAAAATGAAAATTGATTTTGAAAAAAAAAAAAAAAAAAAAAGGCTGAAGGATATGAGTGGATCATCATAATTGGATCAACATGCTCCAAAAGCTTCAGGCTACTTCAGCTTCATTTCTTAGCTGACAGCTTTCTTTTGGAATTCTTCAAACCAAACACAAATGGTTTGACTGCAATATGTGAAACATTTGACCATCATATCCTTGACAGTCAGGCCGCTGCAGGGGAGACTTGATAACTGTTGTCAAATGCAGAACAGCCAGACTAATCCAGAGAACCAACAAAAAAACACAGGAGCTGCTTCAACAAAACCAGAGACGATATTAATGGAAAGTGACACCATTTACAGGGAAAATAGAGAAAAAGGCTGTATTGGGTCTTTTCCAAACAGTGTTGCAACCACATGAAATGATCTTACTGGCTCGTAGCTGGTAAATACAAATTAGAGCTGTTTGAAATCCACTTGGTTTTCCATTCAACTGTCACGTGAGGAATTAAAGCAGCAACAACAGCGAGTCACCCACACTGAGCATGTGCTAATTTATGGACAGAATTGTCTGGGTGGATTAGAGCTGAGTTGTTCCTCCTGAAAAAAGAGGCATTGCAGGCTGGATGTTGGGGTGATTGGCAAATCTCCCTGTCTCAGAACAGCTTCCAGCATTAAATGGATGAAAAAGAAATGGAAAAACCACCTAAAAAAAGGAACAAACCAAAATCTAATGGTATCTTCTCTGGTTATTTTCCATGACAGGCAAAAGTGAAAACTGCAGCGCTAATTGGCAGAAAAGAATTGAAGGATATCATGGATAAACTAATTACTGGATGTCAATATTATATTAAACACCTAGTCAGAAGAGTTCTAATAAGTACATGCTTTTTAAAGTTGAAGCTGCAAGATCTTGATGAAAATTTTATGGAAGATTTAATTCACAGTCCTGGAAACAGCATTTTAGGAGAAAATATCCTTGATTCCCACTGTGGTAATGCAGGGTTGGGGAGGACGGGGAGGCAGGAGTTTGTTCTTCAGCAAGTGAAAATTAATTTTAAAAGAAAACCCCTTTCTCCTGACAGATCTCAGGCTCGTGTTCTCAATTATAGGGGAAGTGATAACTGTCAAACAAATCTCTCTCTGCAGGAAGGTTTCCAACACTTGACTTTACCAAGACTGAGCTTTGGCAGACCTGGGGTTGATCTCACTCTTCAGGGCAGGGATGAGCTCCCAGACCTCCCCTTTTCCCTTTCCCCACAATAAATGGATTTACTCCAAAGTTTTCCCTCACACAATTATCTCCCAGCAGTGGGTTGGGATTTTTTTCCTCCCCATTCTTTTATCTGTTTCTCTCAGCAAACTCAGGAAGCAAAAGGGATAAAGTTTAACGACTGTTCACAGTTCAGTGTCCTGCAAAATTAGAGGAACATCTGGAAGTTGTTTTTGCTTCAGGATGACTTTTAACTGACTAAATTATCTCATCTGCAGTGCTGTGCAGCCTGGGTGAGGATGGAGAGCAGGAGTTGTCCCTTCCTACCTGAAATCCACCACAAATCAGATTCCAAGAGTTTTTCTAGCTCCTTAAATCCTCTGGAATTTTCTTTTTCCCCTACCATTTAGGAACAGCCTCCATTAAACAGCTATAAAACTAAATTAAGAGAAAGCAATAACATCTGATTAGAGCCAAGAAAAAAAATCAATGGCTCAGCATGAACAACGAAGTAATAGAAAAATATTCCAGACACTTCCAAAAGAGGAGTTTTAGCATAAAAATCTACGCTCCTGGGAAAAGAGATGTTATGTGAGCTGGAATTTGAACAACTGGGATTAATAAATCTTCATTCTCTAATTCCTCCTCTAGCTCTTAGTGCCAAGCATTTTGCATTTCTAGTATGGAAGTGCTGTGCAGAAAAGTGGTGCAATGTTACCCACTTTGCTTCTCCTCATCCCATTTTTCCTACATGTCACTCATGAAGAAAGGATGTGTTTCTTCTTGGAATTGTGCAGGTATTGGGCACACTCAGTAGCACCAACACGTGGAGGATCCAATATCAGAGCCAGACTCTTATGGACTGAAGGTTGGGACAGAAAAATGTAAATACAATTAAATTTGGACATTCCTTGGAAATTTCAGCCAAGAATATCACCCGGGATGAAGGATGGTAAGGAAAGAGAGCTATAAAAATTATTTTTCTTGAGAAGGCTGACTATAATTTATGTTAGAAAAGTAGTACTTATATATATATATATAAGTATTTATATATACTTATAAAGTATATATCTATTTAGGTATACTATTGATTTATATAAACATATATAATATTTAAATTTATAATATATATTATTCAAATGGTATTTAAAAACAAAAAAATTGGGACTGGAGTGATAACCATTAGGAGATGGGTGTATGACAGTATTATTTTTGATGTGATAATACTGAGTAATAATTTTATTTAGGGAGTAAAAAGTTCTGTGGAAGGAGCCAAGTTTTTTCTTCTACCACTGAGTCAGGAGGCTGGAAAACTGTGCACAGAGATCCGAGTCTGGTATTTCCATAATCTCTCTCCATCTGCTCTACTGGATGTACTTTCCCTCTTTTCCAATGCTCATGCTGTTAACAAGACAATCTCCCCTCTTTGTGGGATTCCCTCACTCTTTGCTCAGGTCACTGTGGAATCAAAATAACACTTATGTGCTTGTCTGCACGTGTTGGAACTGGGTTTGATGGCCATTGCAGGAGACACCTTTTCAGGTGCAATAAGTGGGGAACTTCTGCCTGGATTCCTGGAGACAACAGAATTCCTCTGCTGCCCCGTTTATTCTTACCAGATGGCACTAGAAAGGCCCACGTTGTGTTTCTGCCCCGGGAAGGAACTTTCTTCCTAAGCAAATGTGATGGCTGTGTGAAAAGCCCCAATTTAGCCCATGTGCAGCACACATGGGCCCGGCACCTGCAAGCTGTTAGTGCCCGGGAGCACGGGGTGCTGGGAGACTCCAGGGAGCAGATGCAGCACATGCCTGGGAGTGTCCTGCAAATGGGGACCTGGAGGGGACCTGGACCTTCAGAACCAGGAGAACAAATGAAAAGCAGAGATTGTTTTCCACTGGAAGCCCCGGAGAAAAGGGTTGTATACCCTCAGTGAGCTTGGCCTGCCAGTGACCACAGGACTGTCTGAACAACAAAATGGTGTGTTTTGGTAGAATCACAGAATATCCTGAGCTGGAAGGGACCCACAAGGATCATCCAGACCAACCCCTGGCCCTGCACAGACACCCCAACAATCCCCCCCTGTCCCTCAGAGCGCTGTCCAAACCCTCCTGGAGCTCTGGCAGCCTTGGGGCCGTGGCCACTGCCCTGGGGAGCCTGGTCAGTGCCCAACCGCCCTCTGGGGCAAGAACCTTTTCCTGAGATCCAACCTAAGGCTCCCTGGCACAGCTCCAGCCATTCCCTGGGGTCCTGTCACTGTCACACAGAGCAGAGATCGGAGCTGTCCCTCCACTGCCCCTGGGGAGGATGTTAAAGACCCCGGTGAGCTCTGCCCTCAGCCTCCTCCTCTCCAAGTGCCCTCAGCTGCTCCTCCTAAGGCTTCCCCTCCATGCCCTTCCCCATCCTCGTGGCCTCCTTTGGAAGGTCTCTAGGCTCAGCTTACTGCAGGCTTTGCCTGGTACATGAAGCAGCTTATTTGCATTTCAAAGCTGGCCTATATTTTGCTGATTGAGGGTAAATAATGCAACATGCATATGTATTCCCTGCTCGGAGGTAGCAGCAGATCACATCGAGATACCTCCTTCTGGGATGGCTGCAGATACATCAGTGGGTTTTCCCCTGGTTTGGTGGAAGACATCCCAGTGTCCAGCCAGGTGTGAGAGCACCTGGAGCAGACAGGGATGTGTCAGGTGGTAGAGGAATGGTTGCTGAGAACCAACACCACCAACATGTTGATGTAGGAAGGTCACAGAATCATTAAGGCTGAAAAGACCTCCAAGGTCACCAACCTTCAACCAAATACCACCAAGGCCACTAAACCATATTGAGAGGGGCCACCTGGGCCACAATCAAGTGTCTACTTGTCTACATTTCCAGGGATGGGGATTCCAACACTGCCCTGTGCAGCCCATTCCAATGCCTGACCACCCTTCAGTGAAGAAAGTTTTCCCAGTATCCAACCTGATCCTCCCCTGGCACAGTTTGAGGTCGTTCCCTCTCCTCCTGTCCCTTGTTCCCTGGGAGCAGAGCCCGACCCCCCCCTGGCTCCCCCCTCCTGTCAGGGGTTGCAGAGCCAGAAGGTCCCCCCTGAGCCTCCTTTTCTCCAGGCTGAGCCCCCCCAGCTCCCTCGGCCAGTCCTGCTGCTCCAGCCCCTTCCCCAGCTCTGTTCCCTTCCCTGGACACAAGATTCCCAAGGCCTCAAAGTCCAACTTAGAACTCTTCTCCCAACAATGGCAGAGGTGGATGATTATTTATCCAGAACAATTTATCACATGCATTCGGATGAAACTTAATGAATTTGATGATAAATTCAACTATGAAATTAATTATGCTAAACTCCAGATATTAAATATAGACCTTGAGAATCCATGATTAAAAAGCTGTGAGACCTCTTTATTTTTGTGGCCTAACAAAGACACACAGTTATCTATATTTCTCCCAGCTCTAGTTAAGTTTTCCTCCCACTCAAAATGTAAAATTGATTTGTTGCATTGGGGAATAAACAACAAAAAATGATGCTTATCTTAGTTCTGTTATATGGCCATGATAAAAATTAATTGGTCACCAAAAATTAGTATTCAAAGCACGGAACACTTAGTATGAAAAAGAAAAGATGGCTAAAATATCACCCCAAAATGGAAATCTTAGTCTAGAAAGGCAATTCACAGCACCAAGTTCTCTAAAGTATCATTAAGGTTCACAATGGAGATGGAGAGAGGTCCACAAACACTGGGCAGAAATTTAGCAAAAGGACTTTAGGTATGAGCAGAAAACACTTGGTTTTTTGCTTAACCTGTTTCAACCACCTCAGAAGGGGCTTTGGGTCATTAGGATATTTCAGAACATGGCACAGACTCCTCCTCCCTTCTGTTCCCAACCCCCAGAAGCAATTTGGTTCCTGCAACTCCCCCACTCAGTATATATATAAATATAAATATATATATATATATAACATCCAGAAGAAGAAAAACAAACCGTGATAAAATGAGGGAAATTAAGGCAAATACAATAATTCCTCTGAAATATTACTGTAGAATATTAATATACCCACTTGCAGTTTCTCCCCCCCCCAAACTAAACTAATATTTAAATCTTACATAAAATATTCCCATTTTAGGATTTTATGAAATAAAAATCAGACATTATTTGAAGGCAAAAAATAAAAAAAAGCAAATATCCAGAAACTGGCATAGATTTTGACCAATCCTGCAGCCCTTAGGGGAAATTATTACAATAGACATCAAAGACAGTTCCCTCCAATTACACTTAAGAGAGGATGTTAAAATGTGTTCTGTGTACAGAGCAGGAACATCCCATGCCCTTAAATAACAAATAGACTTTTGAAGTCAAGAAAATTGAAGATCTCCAGAGAAAGCCATGGTGGCTCCAGAGGAGTTTGTGCCTTACAAAAGGATTCAAGGACATTCCATGTGGGACCAGCACAGGAATAGCTCAGTTTGGGAAGAGTAGCACAGGGAAGTGACTTACAAAAAAAAGGATCTCAGGGAAAAATGATGGAAAATTCTGTATTAGCCTGAAGTAGGTGTTATAATCCAGCAATAATTGTTATGGAATGTGAACAGAAACAAAGGCACAGAAAATAAGGACAGGATAATTCCTGCTGGGTCTCTTGAAAAGGCAAGAAAAAGAAATTAAAAATTCTATGAAATGTTCAGGCACATTGATAACTGCAATTAAAGACAGAAAAACATCAATGACAGGGAATCTCTGAGACCCAGCTCTGCTGGGACAGACTGGTGTGGACTCAGCAGCCACCATGGGAATGTTTCCTGATCTGTAAATGATGACATTGGTCCTTAAATGTCACAGGAATTTAGAAACAACAGATTTCAGGGGAAAATGATGCCTGTAAATCATGAATCCCCTCTATATTTTCTCTTTCTTAAACTGAGAAATTAATTATTCTCCTCTGTGCCTATGGCTCTCACTCAACCCTACTGTGCCCACCTTGCCCATCCCACCACCGGCAGCATCCCGGAGGGAGATGCCAGGGCTTCATTTCTGGGCAGGAAGGACCTCATCCACAAGGAAAGGACATGAGGCTGTTAAAGCAGAGCAGTGTAAGCTGAAACATTCCCATCTGTCAGCTGGGAAGGCTGGAGGAGCTGGAAGCTCTTACCCAAGTGGGAATAGTTGAAAGACTTGATGCATCTGAATAGATTTGCCTATAGGAGCATCCCTGAATAAATTGGGCTGAATTCCAAGGTGTGCCAAGCTCTGTGAGCCTAACGAGGTCATTGTGGTCCATATTCAGCCCTTGCCACCAGCCCAAGACCTTCTGGCTGAATTCAGTGCAATGAATTCAGTGCTGGACTTTAAATGCTTTTATTTTAGATGATAGTATCAGAATCCAGCCTGGTTTTGCCCTTCAAAAGCTGCTTTCTGCTGCTCAACAACCTGAGTTATATTTATTAACCTTTATATATATATATTCGTTTATTAACCTTTCCTGATTACTAATTTTGCAAGCTTGTGGCATAGCTGGGGTTATGATTACTCTTTTAGGATATAATGAAAAGATCATCCAAAATCTGGTCTCGTTCCTAAAGTTGCCATTAAAAATGAATATAAGAGAATATTGATCAATAACTATTACTAGTACAAAGCAAACAAGTTGATTCTTTCACCTTGAACCTGACTTTCATACACATGTACAATCCAAAGGAACTATTTTGTCATTTAAATCTTGTAATTTAAACCTCTGAGCCCTGTTGCTGATCCACAAACCACACAGTGAAGGATTGCTGAGAGTTGCAATGACCCAGAGCGAGGGACAGAAGAGACTTGGCCCAAGAGCACTGCAAAAATCATGCACACACATATAGATACACATGCACACACACACAAAAAAAAGGAAAACTGATGGAAAAAAACAGGAAAGAAGAAAAATTATGGATTGGAACAAAGCCACCAATGCTGGGAACCATCAGAGCTCACTGCTTTGCCTTGTGCCATCCCTCAACGTTCCCTCCTCTCCTCCTGCCACAGGGTTGGGAATAAAAACTTTGACTGAGAGGAGTTTTTTAAATTCTGAGGAGGGTTATAGTGATAATTTAATTCAGAAATTGTAAATGTGGAGCATAAAGAGTTTCTTATATATTTCTCATTCCCCCACACTTACCTCTCCATACAGGGGATGTAAGAGGATGAGAAGATCTATTTTGATTGCAAAGATATACACACACACATGTATATAAATGCACACAATATATATTATAGTTTAACAGATGTGATCCCTTGGCACTTATTTTACTAAGAATTTCCAAATCCATTTTAACCCAAATTAAGAATTCCCTGATCCAGATTAGCACTGAAAAGCAAACGTAACCTCGAGGTGTAATTTGAAAGGTAATTTGCCAAAGTAAAGACCCCGTTGCACTGAGAGAGCAAAGTAAAGGGCTCCACTGTAAATGAGAAAGGATTAGGCCCACAGAAAAGTATTGCTATAGCAACAAAATAATTTAGGAGAATATGTGTAACAAAGCCAGAGCCACAGAGATGTGCCAGGAAGGGGCTCGTACGCTCCTCAGTGACATCCTGCTCCCCTTCGGCACAACCAGCACACCAAAAGAAATAAGCACAGCTTTGTTCTGTGCTTTTGTCTTTAAACCCCTTTTATCAACACCAGTTGGCAGGTCTCAATCACTGAAAAAATATCCTGGTAGAAGAGAAGAGGCAGAGGGATAAACCATCCCTAACCAACCCTACTCTGATGGACAATCGGGGCTTGGCCAATTTGTGTGGACACAGAACCGGCCCCGCTCAGCCCCTGTGCAGGATTGTGAGGGATGACATGGGGTGCACAGCCTCCATCACATCCAGCAGAAACCCTCCTGTCCTGGCAGGCAGCTGCTTTCCCTGTCTGTTTGGCTAATTGGAAGCTCCAACAGTGGCCTGCAGTCCCAGCTGAGCCGCTCTTCCCGCTCCACAACCGGGCAGCAAAAGCTTTCTGCAGCTTCCTTTGGAAGATGGCTTTAAAAGTTAGAAAAATTTATTAGCAGCACCATTTATCCTTTCAGGCTATAAAAAGCTGCCAGTGAAACCCCCCCAAAAGGCTTAATGCATTACCAAAGTGCTAATTTTATTCTTCATTATTCCCCCAAACCTCCACTGGAAAGCGAAGCTCCTGCTCTACGGAGGGCTCCTGTTTAATGTATCTCTGTATGTAGATCCTTGACAGAGCCCATTTTTCTTGCCTCTCAGGTGGCTCATATAGCGAGATTTATGTCCATTATGCATAAATTCCTTGCAATATTGCTCCAGCATAATCAGCAGAAAACCTGAGAAAGCACCCACAGCAGCCACAAACCACCACCACCGACAGCACAACTCAGGCCACCTTCCTGAAGTCCCAGGGACTCTGTTGCCATTGAAATCAGGGGCTTATTGTGGTCCCAGCAGGTCTGAGTGGCCACAAGGGTCCACTTACCATGCTGAGTCCCAATGTTGCCCTTGTGTGGCCTGAAGGCAAATGTCAGTGGGAAAGCCCAGTTTAGATCCTAAACCCAGTTTAGAGCCTAAACCCACTTTAGATCCTAAGCCTTTTATTAGATCTGGCCCTGAATTTCTGTATCTAAAAATAAATAAATAGAAAAAAATTAAAAGGTCAATTCCCATCCTTAATGCAATGTCAGCATCCTTCTCTCTGGCTTGTGCTGGTTACTCCTTATTTACACATCCCCCAGTCTGACCATGTGAATGTTGGCTCCTTCCTGCTCCTGTTCCTAGGGACACACACAGGCTCTTCCTGGCCCTAATATTTCTAATACTTCAATGGTCAGGGCACAGTGAGGAGCCTGGGACACCCCTAGATTGGGACCTCACCACCAAGGCTGGTCTCACCTCCCCTGAGAGGGCCCTGAGCCAAAACACCCACACACAGAAGAGCCAAAACCAAAGAAAGGAAGTTTTAAGAGCCAAACTCACCCTCAGTGACGGGCAGGAGAGAGACAAGCAGGCAGGTAAAACATCTCCTGCATCAATGCTCTGCTTCCCTGGCGTGGATCTGCTGAAGGTGGGGTGGGATGAGAACAATTCTCCCAGATCCTGCAGCATATCCATGTTTAGAAAACGGCTTTTGTAGGAATAACACAAATTCAGCCAAAACACCAAAAAAGGATTGTTTTCCTGGTAATCACTGAGTATTTTTTCCTTATTCTAGCCCACTTCAAAGCTTTTATAGTCAGTTGTATGTCTTTTCCATTGGGCTGTGAGAGCTTGTATTGAGCAAAGTCTTTAATTCTGCAGCACAAACACGTACAGATCCTCAAACCCCCAAATCCTCCAGTTCCAGTTTGAGCATAACTAGAGCCTTCAATTAGAATCCCAGAATGGTTTGAGTTGGAAGGGACCCTAAAGATCATCTCATTCCAAGCCCCAATTAGGGTTAATATAAACAAACAACTGGTAATTATTATGTAGGGGTTGCCCCTATCTGATGTATCCTGGTTTCAGCAGTAAACTCATCCTGCAAGACCCAAAAGCTCATCAGCATTATACAAACTGCACACCAAGCTGGCTGTTCAGGAGCTATTCCTGATTTACACTGCAGTGGAAGAAAAAAATAATCAGCCAAATTGGTTTGGGCTCTTTCAAAAATTCATTAGTTTATTTATCAGCAACACTCCCCCTTACATCTTTCTAGAGATCCTCCAGCTCTGCTGAGTGAAGAACCAGAATTTCAAAAAAGATGAATAGCTTTTGGGCAATGGAAATAATTGCTGTGGTAAACAGGACTCTCTGTTACCCCCTGGGGAAGGGCTGCAACAGCCCACGAAGGGATTGTCAAGAGGGATGAGAGAAACCGCGCCTAACTTGGGTCATCCAAAAATTAGGCACTGACGTCCCATCCGATGATGAACTGCAGCTAATGAGCACCCTCCTCCAGAACATGACTCATCCCAGCTCTCAGCTGACTGGGAGGAAGCCTCAGCCTAAATTTTAGATTATTAAAACTGGTGAAATGAATCTCTGTGCCCCCGAAGTAAAAGCGAGATCTTTGAGAGCTCTGCTTGACTTCTCCCACCAAACCAGCCGAGGCATTCAAATTCCATGGGCTGCCTTTCAATTTCTGCAATTCCCACTTGTGCCCCTTGGAAGACTGTCCTTTATATTTTGATTGAATTTATTGATTTATATTTATTTATTAGACCTCTTGTCTTCTCAGACTTTCAGATCAATACCGGGTCAACAGTGGCACAGAATGATTCTCATGGCTGCCTGGCCACTAAACAGGGGGAAATTCCCACTGCTCTTGTTACTGCAAAAACAAAAAACATAAACTCCCCTGAAAGTCCACAACAGTGTCAAATTAAACTGAAAACTCCAAATTCATGTCAATGAATTTTGTTTAAATACTGTATCACAGCAATTAAACACTTCTGTGTTTCCATTTCAGCAAACATTGAAATTAAAGGCCTGATGTTACACCCAGTTTTCTTCTTTGCTCTCTGCTCTGGGGAGTATATCCATGTCCCCTCCCCTGACCTCACACTAAGATGCATCAGTGATCAGCAAAGCACCCCCTGGAAGAGCAGACAGCAGCATCCACCTCCAAAATGCCTAAGGATGCTCTGGAGGAGGGTGATGGGCACGCAGCGAGGGTCTGGGGGTGCAGGAGCAGTGTCACCTCTGCCCAGGCTGGGGACATGGCACAGAGCAAGGACAAAACCCTCGGACCTTCATCCATCCAGCAAAAACACATCAGCTCATAGTCCAGCCTCCTCCTAGCCCAGAGAGGAGGCAGGAATTTAATTTCTGCCAGAAAACCTTATTAACATCTAGCTTTTAAACTGCCTTTCCCGCGGGCACTCGCTCGGGGTCACGTTACAGCCCCTACACGCTGAGACACCTTTTTTTCTCCGACACGGGATCGCAGCAAGTTTGAAGCCTCCTCTGGCGGGGAAAGGGGGGGGGGGGGTTCATCCTCGTCGAGAGCCCCTAGAGGGAGACATGACCCCGATTTTGGGAGGAGGCACGCTCGGGAGGCAGCAGCGGCTCCACATCCCGGCTCCCGGGCCGGGCTGAGACGCGGAAAAGGGATGCTCCGGTCACAGCCTCGCCCCGCGATGGGTGCGAGGGAGTTGATGACCTCCTGCAGGAACCGTGGGAAGCACTGACCTGATCCACGGAGGATCCAGGGATAGCGCATCCCACGATGTGCCAGAGCAAGCACATGGGGAGGCACGTGAGGGAACGGGAAGGGAGGGATGTGGGAAGAGCAGCTCCCAGCCTGGGGAGGTGGCACCTCCAGCTTCTCCCTCCGGGGAAATTACGGCCGTAGTAACTACAATGTGCCGCTTTTTTAGCTAAATGCATGACGGTCCTCTTTATCTTCCTTGTCCACGATACACAAATTTGAATAAAGAAAAATAACTCAAGAACACCACAGAAAGAGCAGGACTGGATGCTCAGTATATTTGCACGGACAATAAAATATCACCAAGTCACAAAGATAAACTACATGGAAGATTAGCCTGAACTGCCAATTCCTTAAAATGTTTCTCATTTCTTGGTTATGGCTATTTTTTGCAAATTTCCCTTTCAGAAATCACATTTCTTTCCAATCAGATCGTTGCCCTGGGGTTGTTGACCTTTATTTCGCCCATCTGGAAAACAAATGAAGCAGGAAGGATAACAATATGAGATCCTAATCAGAAGTGCTGTTGGTTTTTTTGGAAGCCTGATTTCCAACTTATGTATTTCCCCCTAAAGGCACTGCCAGCAATGCACTGGATAACCCCACTGCAAGGAAAACCAGTAGCTTGGCCAAAAGTTGGGGCACCTTATCAGCAATGAAATGAAGAAAAGAAGAAGTCAAATTAATAGTAAAAACGAACACAGATGTAGCTGCAACAGCACTCAAGGGCCAGGTGAGGTGCCTTGATGTTGCATCTAAAGCCTCGTCATCCCAGATCTGGCCTAAAAAGTTTAATGGGAGGTTAAAGGTTTAGTGGGAGTGACAGGCAAGGACAAAACAAACTAATTTTGGTCAAAGAATATTTGTAAATAGAATTATGAGAATAAGTCTGTGTGGGGAGGGTTCATTAAGGTGGCTGAGCCAGAGCAGCCGAACACCAACCACATTTTGGGTTTTCTTACCAAGCAATGCCAACTCCCAGGGTGAGGGTGCACATGAACACAGCATTTTGTTAGATTTGAAGAGGAATTTGTTAATTTGGAGGATCCAATCCCCACAGTTCTAACTGGAGAATTTCTGAGCTCACTCATGCTGGAAATAAACCTGATTTGGGGGAATGATTGGAAGGCTTTAAATTTTTTATTATTAGAAATCTGTGGGCAGCGAAATCAATAGTTTTTAGGCAGCTCTGTTAAAAAGGGAATAATACATTTCAGTGTTCATTAAGTGCTATTCTTTTCTCAACAATCTCGTTGTTTTTCTCACCTCTACATGTCACCCAGGTATTGAATTAGCCTTAAAGTCAGCCCTGTGTTGGACTCGGTGGTCCCTGTGGGTCCTTCCAACTCAGGCTGTACTTTGATTCTGTGATTCTAAAACTGTGCAGGGCTTTGGAGAAAAACCTCATGAAAAACTAGGTGAGTTTTAAGGTCCCTTCCAACCCAAAGCAGCCTGTGAGCCTATGATTCCATGAAAACCCCTCGAAACAACTGTGGCTGAGTGAGTGCTACCTGACCATGAGAAAGGTCACAGAATCCCAGACTGTGCTGAGTTGGAAGGGACTCACAGGGATCATCCAGTCCAACCCTCAGCCCTGCACAGGCCCATCCTTAAGAGTCACCCCCTGTGCCCCAGAGGATCATCCAAACCCTCCTGGAGCTCTGGCAGCCTTGGGGCTGTGCCCACTGCCCTGGGGAGCCTGGGCAGTGCCCAACCAGCCTCTGGGGGAAGAACCTTTTTCTGAGATCCAACCTGACCCTGCTCTGACACAACTCCAGGCCACTCCCTGGGTCCTGTCCCTGGTCCCCCCAGAGCAGAGCTCAGTCCTGCCCCTCCTCTGCCCCTCCCAAGGAAGTTGTAACTGCAGTGAAGTCTCCCCTCAATCTCCTCTTCCCCAGCTGAACACACCAAGTGCCCTCAGTGTCCTGACACGGCTTCCCCTCAAGGCTCTTCACCATCCTCACTGCCCTCCTAAAGGTGGGTTATCTAAGGAGAATCATACTGAACAAAGAGAAGAACCTGGGGAGAGCAGCCCCAGTTGCCCAGCAGGGCAGAGCCAGAGGGTTTGGCAGCACCCACAGGGATCTGCACCGAGTTAAACCCATGGGGCTCCAAACAGCAGAAACATTCCGTATGCAGCTCCTGTGCCTGCTCACAACCTTGGATATCACAACCTGCTTTGATGATAAATTGTGTAAGTGGTGCCTAGGACACCGAAATACCAGGGGAGCAGCAGCATCCCCCTGGACACGCCACTGACGAGCACAAGGGCTATTGGTGCAGTCTCCTCTGAAGGACAGGCTGCTTGTATCCCATAATAGCAGATCCCATTTAAAAATAGCAAATGATAGGCAGAGGAATAATAAAAACTAGAAAATCATCCCAAAACCCAGCAATACATCAAAGGCAGCTTAATAGCCCTTAATACTGCCACTGTCGCAGCTCCTGTACTGGCAGGGCTGGCTGATGGAACAGGCAGAGGTTCCTGGGTTTGCATCCATTTCACCCGAAAACTTCGCTGCTTCTTGCATGTAAATTATAGATAATGGCTGTGCTGACAAGAGGTTGCACTTGGCTGACTTTGCTACAAGGTAAAATTGGAAGAAAATACCTGGTTTGAAGAACTTTTCTCGTTCTTTCCCCGTGGAAAAAAAAAAAAGAGACAAGATGCAAGGAGTTAATTGCAGGGGCCTCTTATATGTCTTGGCTGGCTACTGAGCAGAGCCATAACTCAGAGCTGCTGGATACTCAGGGAGGAAACGTTATTTGATGTAGTAGGGGCAATCCTGTGCTTATCAAATCATCTTGCTTGCCTGTAAAGCTAAGCTCCAATTTATGATGTTTTATGAAGCCCCAGATTGAGCTAAGGCTATAAAAATTGGGACTTAATATTCAGGAATAAAAATGCATAGAGCACCACTGAAGTGACTTTTTTTTTTTTAAAGGACTTGTATCCTCCTTGCATTAAATATAACCAGGGAGTGTGAAAATAATGGGATGCTGTCCACCAGAGAAAACAAGACAAACAGCACAGGTTTGGGACTGCTAAGCCACAGGAACTTGCTGCTGTGTGTATTTAAGGCAGAATGATGGGTCATACACCCAGAACAATGGCTAATAAACCACCATGCATGGCATTGCCCTTAGTGAGTTTATTTTTAAATATTTTCCCTCTGAGAAAGCTCAGAGAAGTCTCTCAAAGCACATCTGCCCACCAGACAGTTTTTTTTAATTCAAATGACCAAATGCCCAGAAAGAAATTGGACATTTAGGTGCAGCTGTTTGGAGAGCAGCCCTTTCATTTGCTCACCTGAAAAAAAAAGGATGAGATTCCTATTTTATAGGCTTGAAAAAGGAAAGTAAGAGAGATGGGAATTTTTTTAATCCATCCCTGCATCTGACACACCACATTCCCTCACTGATCTCTTATTAAAATCATTGGGAAAAGACACCCATCTGCTTAAATTACATATTTGAGGTCTGGGTGGAGCAAAGTACAGAGATATCTGTTTAATGTTAGATATCTATTGAGCCAAAGTTTTATGCACTCCCATAACTTCCAAAGGTGTTCCTGTGACTGAACAGCTGCTTGAATTATTGCTGTGCAGAGATGAGGTTATTTACATGCTTAAGGTTAAGTGTGATTTCCTAAATCCAGGCTGGAAATCCTCTGGAAAAAAAATTAAATAAATCAACCAGGATAGCAATTATACAAGAACTGGTTAAAACATCACTGGATTTTTACTTGGAGATTTTGGGATCTAATTAAGAAGCAGGATTGATGTGCTCAGCTCTGTCCTGCTGGCTGCCCAAGGGATCCCTCGTTTGAACAGTCCAGCCTTGATCATTAAAGGGATGTGCTAATGACAGGTGTGGGCACCAGGAATCAAATGACTTACAGCTCTGCAACACCTGAAGTCACTTTTCATATGATTTAAAGATGGAAAAATGTGCAGTCTCTTAAAATGTCTTAAGGATATGCATGGATAACCTCTCTAGGAGCAGCCTGTGCCAGGAAGAAGTTGCTCCCCCAGCTGCTCATTAAAACCCTTTTGCTGGAGGTTCTGAACAGATCTGTTGGCAAAGCAGTTCAAATGAGCACTTTAATTCTCTTCAGGCAGGAAAAAATAATGAAAAAAAATAAAAATCAGCTGGGGTAGCTGGGACCAGTCATTCAAACAGTTTAAACCAGCCTGGTTGAGAGGAGTTAGGAGCAGGGGCACACAGACCTGGCTCAGCATCGGCTCAGCTGGCACCCAAATCCTGTTCCCATTCCTGTCCCACATGAGTCAATCATTTGTGTACTTAAATACAAGTGTTTATTACCAAATAGGTCCAGAAACACTTAATACATTATTTTAAATATTTTCCCTCATTAATTAGTAGGGATTTCTAATTTTTTTTCCCCCCTTGAATTATGGATTTCTCCGTTTTTGAATTGCACATGACTCAGAAGACACAGCCCAGGGCTCAGGAGACAAGACCCTTTAGATCCAGCATCACTGCCCATGACTCTTTATGTGATCCCAGCAAAACTAAACACATTCCTTGAACTAACACTGTGAATCTGCAACCAAATTATCGGGCAACACTCCAGGGTACAAAAACCTGCCTGGCATTGCCACGTTACGTGGGTGGATTCCTGGCTCTGCCACACGAGTTCCTTTTCACCAGGTTGGAATTTCACCTGTGGATGCAGGATCTGTGCATGGCAAGAGGTGTTTGGGGTCTGAAGTTATTTCTGACCACAGACAGAGGCTACTGAGCAGTAGCCCAGGTAATGTCACAAGTAATCAAGTACCACAAGTAATATCACTTAGGGAATATTTTTGTTTCCTGCATTTTAAAATCCATGATACAGCTGTGTAGTCAGCATTTACAACCCAGGATTTCCTTCACACTCTCTCCATTTACTTCCCTGCATCTGACAGAGCTGGGGGAGAAAAAAATCCAATCCATGCTGAGGCAGAAAAACAACTCACTAAAACACCATCTAAAACAGGAGGTTTGAACTCATTGAAACTCTATTATATGCTTGAGTAAGTCCTTGGACAACAGAAAGCTGGGTGTGATTATGCAGGCAGGCAGAAATATGCCAGGCAGATGTTGTCCTTAGTGCCACTGTTTGGAGTCTCATCACTGGCCTGGTCACCATCATCTCTCCAATTGTCCATTTGAGGTGGTCACACCAGGATAAGAAGGTAATGTTGCATCTGTAAGTCAGGTACTGCTGCTTATTTATGTTATCTATATGATTTTAAAAAAAATAAACATATGTCTCTCACATTTTCAGAGAAAAGATCTAAAATATGGACCTTTAAGGACGTTGTAAAAAAGAAAGTAATTGGCTTTTTATGTTTAAGCCCAAGTCCTAATGTGAGAAAGGTCTGACTAATCATTTCTAAGCACTTGGTGATGGGGAATTCTTACAGGTGTAACACTGGAAAGGCACATGGGCAAAGGGAAAGCCATCAGTAATAATGTCTAAATTCCCCCCAAAATTTGCATGAGTAACGTGGGAGAGGTGACCCTTTTGTGACCTCTCCCATAACTCACCATATACAGAATGCACACCTTTGCACCTGCAACCCACACAGATCCCTGCCTAACCTTTCCACCTCTGACCATGGAAGTGCAAATGGCACAAACACACAAATAAGGCTTTCAAACTCTCTCTTGCCCCCTCTTACCCCATAAAAAGGGCGACTGATGGTCACACCAGCAACGTCACCCCCAGAGCAACTGTCGTGGAGGCATCGCTCTGCCCCAGGGGCTTTCATCCTATGGGAAGAACCCTATGGAAACCCCGTGCATGGCAGAGTGCCTGTGACACCTTGATGTGTCTGCAACCCTCCAAGAAAAAAAACCAGGGCCTGTAATTAGCACAGAGCAAAGCTGAGCACAGAATTTGCACAAGCTCTTCCCTCGCGTTGTTCAGACCGAGCTCACCTTTTTCTTCCCTTAGGTAGAAAACTCTGCTCAGGGAGGAGGTCTTGGTGTGGTTTTGTTTTTATTCTCACATGTTTTATTTCAGCCAAGGGATGAAGTGCAAGTGCTGTATCAGCACGAGGCACATAAATACAGGTATCACCCAGTTCCACAAACGCTGCTCACTAAAGCAGGAAAGCTCTGCCTTCATTCAGGGAGTCCGTCATTTCAGAAACCCGAAGAGTTTACAGAAATGATTGTCAAAGACCCCATCATTTTGCAGTTAGGATAATTAATAAGGTGTGCACCAAATCTAAGAGTGTTTTAACACATGTTTGCAGCTGAATTGCATTATTGTTATGTTACAATAAAAGAGAGCCACATGGCAGCAGAGCACCAGGGACCCAAGCTGATGCAACTGTTAAACATCAATAGGAAAATCAGAGGGGAAACATCAAGTTTTTCCTTTAAAATCAGTTTGGTTTTCAAGAGCTGTGACTTTTATTTAGTAGATTTTGTGAAAGCTTCTGTTTATAAAAATTATTGGGTAGTGTTGGCTGTCAGAAAACACAAACAGGCAATTAGTGCAATAAGTAGAATGAGAGAACGAACTCCTCCTGGCAGCCTCCTCACTGGAGCCAAGCAAGGCCCCAGTTCCATGAAAAATTAGGCATGTATCTAAGTCCACAAGATCATTCTGGGAGTCTGCTGGGACTGCTCACACATTAAAGTGCGTGTGAGTGGTTTGTAAAGGCCCAGAAATATTTCAGGGAAACTGGATTTCAGGGACTGTCAATGATTGTGTTGTGATGTGGCATCACCTAAAAGCCATTTCAAAGAGTCTCCTGGAAGTGTTGAAAACGTTCTGCACACAGTTTGGATTAACTTTAATGGATGAATTCTATTTGGTGGCCTTGGAAAGTCTGGTTACTTCTCTGCCTCCCTATTCCACACCCAAATTCTACGCTGTGTTTTCCTGTGGAGACTCAGTGGTGGAAATAGCTGGTTCTGTCATGAAATAATGACAAGTTTAGGTCTTTGTGGTGAGTGTGAGCTTATGGACTGTGGAAGTGAATGAAGGACAGAACAGCCCTCACAATAGAAATGTGATTAACTACACAATGTCACCCAGTTACCTTCATTTCTTCCACTCTATAAAAATCAATGGACCCAATTTCCTGCACGAAAACCTGACCATCAGTGTGTTCTGAAAGCGCTCTCATTATCTTTGCTCCAGACCTGCACATCAACTCCTGCATGTGCTCATTCCTTAAAGTTACTCTGATGGACCCGAAGAAGCAAAAAGAAGAGCTAAAATTAACTCCTCCTGTGATGTTTTAACTTGGTTTTGGAATTATTTTGAGGATGACTGAGCAGGACCAACACAATTTCACTCTGGACATCTCCCCTGAGATTGCTCCCAAAGGACACTTCTGCTGAGCTCATTCTCAGAAACAGGGGTTGTTGCAGGGATAACACATGAGGGATGATGAAACAGATTTCTGGATGGATTGTTCTGAAACTGAGCTGTTCATAAGGAATTCTTACAAAGGGGAAATGTTCTGGAGGAAACTTCCCAACAGCTGCTGAAAAAGTGGGCAAAATTCACCAACGGAGGAATAAATTATGTCAAGAAAAACGTCCTTTCTTTCTCCCTCTCCGAATAGTGGGTACAGCCACATCTTCTCCCAACACAAGTCCACCAGAGCCAGGGCAGTTATTCCTGCTGTCTCCCTGTGTGTGACAATGTAGAGTCATGGAGGGGGGTTGAGTTGAAGGGCAGCACTGACACTTATATCCAACAATAACAACAGACTCTTTGCTTCAGTGACTTCTCACCAACTTAAGAACCATGTTTGATCAGGCAACTCCTGGGAGGTAAACCCAGGAGCAGGACTCTGCCTGGCCTTCATTAGCCAGGAGGCAGAAAGTGGGCAGACTCTGCCACCCTTCTCCTTCCCCCCCCTCTGTGTTTTGTACATACTCCACGCTGACCTAAACTGGTCCATCCTAATTGGAGCCTTTATGTTAAACACAAAAGTACTTCTAACCTACACTTAGAAAGGCTGCAAGTCAGGCAGTGAGGCACAACACTTAAACTCTGCTCATCTCTAATCTCCTCTGCCGTGCACAGAAAGCATGGCCAGTGTCAAATGAAACAGGCAATTAGTCCCCCTCGAGCAGGGAGCAGCTCGAACTGTAACATCATGCCAGCCGTGATTAAGAGTGATACAGCACATCATCATTGTCAACACTATTCAACCAATGTAAACCTTAGTTAGAAATGTACTTGTCAGAGAAAAATGCGCCTTTGATTTCTATTACACTTTCCCCAGTAATTGCTGTCATCAGTGGCAGGTTATTATTACAGTTGAATAGAGTTTCAGTAATTACTTTTGCACAGATTCTAACAGCTTTTAGATTGAATGATATTCTGACAGTTTGAATACTCTTGACAACAATTACCTTTTTCCTGGTTAACACTGATTCAGGAAAATTAAAAATTAAATCTGTTCAGAGGAAACACTTATGTATGGCACTAGTAAGTGGGCTGATACAAAAATGTGTAAATTACAGAATGACTTAGAATAAAAAGTTCTTTTGCTCTTCCTCTTGTGCTTTTTAAAAAATCAGCACTTAGGGTACATGCAGTTCATGCTGGTTAGATTACCAGTAAATGATGTGAAATGATTTAAAGCACTTCTAAATCCACTTCCTACTGATCAGCTTGAAATGAAGAAAACACTATTATGAAGGAAGGCTTGTTGCTCCCACCCTAATTTTTGTCTTTGGTAACAGTCAGATAATGGCTTTTAGCTTTCAAAGCATTGTTGTTAATCTCACGTCACCAGATTATTTAAAAAACAACAACAAACAAGCAAACTGTCTTACAGTGGTAGCCTAGAAAAAAAAAAACCAGCATGTTTGTTATTCCTGAAAAATTTATCTAATACTGCAGGGGTCATAACTCAAATGGCTTGATTAAAAAAAAAAGTCTCATGCACAGAGCTCTCCAATTTAATTTCCCTCTTTGACAGGATAACTGGCCTTATGGAGAAGGGAGATGCAGTCAGTGTGATACATCTTGTTATTAGGAAGCTTTCTGATACTGTTTCACATGCCATTCTTATAATAAAACTAAGAAAATATGGTCTAGAACCAGATAAAATTACCATAAGGTGGAGAGAACAATTGGCTGAAAAACTGCTCTCAAGAAGTAGCTATCAATGGTTCACTGTCAAACTGGGAGGAAATTTCAGGTGAGATTCCTCAGGGATCTGTCCTTGCTCCTGCTCTGTTCAATATTTTCATAATGACTCAGTTAAAGGGAAAAGAGATTACATTTATAAAATTTGCAATGTTGAGGAGCTGGGATGGTGGGAACCCTTGGGACGTCTGGATCAAAATCCAAGAAGATATTAACAGTTTGGAGTGATGGTCTGAAATTAAGATGAAATTCAATAAAGCCAAGTGTAAAGTGTTGCACTTAGAGAGGAGAAATCAGATGCAAATGAGAAATTGCCAGTAAAGGAGCTCTATTACAGCTTCAAAGTTACAGTGGCCTGTGAGCTCTGCAGCAAACAAAGGAGTGAAACTGCTCCAGAAAAGGTGATTTCAAGGATTTGTTAAGAAACATTTAGACAATACTCTCAGGCATGTGGTGTGACTCCTGGGGAGGGTCCTGTGCAGGGCCAGGAGCTGGACCTGATGATCCTTGTGGGTTCCTTCTAACTTGGCATATTCTCTGGTCTTGCTGTGGGAATTATCCCACCCTCGTTAAGATGGGGCTCAGCTGGAATTCTCTGCCCCTTCCCGAGCTCATATTTTTAAAAAGGTGCAAAGAAGCTGGGAAGGATTTAACAAAGTCCAGCTGAGAACAGCAGGAATGGTCAGGTCAAGACACATGGGAATAAGATCATGGAATGATTTGGGTGGGAAGGGAGCTTAAAGATCATGTCATGCCACCCCCTGCCATGGGCAGGGACACCTTCCACTAGCCCAGGTTGCTCCAAGCCCTGTCCAACCTGGCCTTGGACACTTCCAGGGATGGGGCAGCCACAGCTTCTCTGGGCAACCTGTGCCAGGGCCTCCCCACCCTCCCAGGGAAGGATTTCTTCCCAATATCCAATCCAAATGCTCCCTCCTTCAGCTCAAAGCCATTCCCCCTGTGCTGCCCTGCCTTCGGAGTCTCTTACAAAGCTCTGATTGAGCCTTTAGTTCCTGACACTTCTCCCAACTCTGATCCACTTGTGTATTAAAATATCACCGTCTTTTTCTTCCTGCACATTAGAATTATAGATATAGTTTATTGTTATACTTTCCACAGAGCCTTCTCTTTTTATTAGCATTGTACAATCTGTACAAAAGCAAAATTTAGTCCTTTCAGGGAGCTGAAAGGAAGCAATCGTTTACATGACAAATCCAACATTATCATATGTAAACCTCATTTACTATGTAATGTCTTCCTGTTTCCAGACCATTAATTGAATGAAACCTATTTTCACATTCTGGTAGGCAGCAGAATTCTCCAACTAAAAGAAACGGTGCTTTTAGGAGAAAAAAAAAAATGTACTGCTAGAAAATATTTCATGTACTGACTGGTCTAAAATTATAGGGATTTCTGAACAATAAATTATTTTCAGTACACTTCTCAAAAATTAAAAGAATGGGGGTTTACCCAAGCCAAAGTTGTGCAGAATATTTGGATAGAAACCTGCCTGGTAAAGCACCACTTTTTAACATTCATTGTGTATTAAAATGACACTTGTAAGGCCCAACCACGCTACTATAAATATGTGGAGATAAACACAACCAAGGAGAGTCCAAATTCCAGCTTAATTTAAGATACAGAACACTTTGGAGAGTCAAGACTGATGTTTGTAATTGAAAGATGTTGACAATTATTTTGTTGCATTTCCTCACAAGCAAATCTGAAAGAGCAACGGCAATAAAGCTCCTCAGAGGTTCCAGATGTGCTCCTTTAGAAAAATAACTATTTTTTAGAGTTCTTTTTAAGTCTAAGGAAAAAAAAAAAAGACTAAAAAAATACCCAGCTGGAAGGGGACTCTCCAGAACCAACTCTTGCTCAGTATTATATTGATGAAAAGTAAGAAAACACTGAGGATATTTTCTATGGCACAAAATAAAGCAGCATCACCAACTTGGAAAGCAGAGAAACAGAAAAGGAGTGAAATTATGAAGAACAAACTTCAAGGTCTTTCCCTCACCCCACAAGAGGAACCCCTGCACCCAAAGTAGAGTTTGGACACCTCCAGGGTTTAGGCTCTGGTGCCACAGCTCCATCTGCACAACACAAAATTGATATTAAAATGAGAAAAATTGGCAATTTCAAATTGCCTACTACATTCCTTTGCTTTTTGACCTCGATCCAAAGCCTCTCTGAGCCAAAGAAAAGACAAGCTCACAATTAGTGAATATGACCAGTTAATGGGTCTGTTCTGAACAAGCTTTTAAATAAAACAATAAGCAAGCCTGGGAAAAAGCAACTTGCTGGGCTATCTGAGGCCAAGTTCTTCTAAGCACAGGTCAGGTTATTTTAAAATAAATTCCTTTTAGCAATTGTTCCATCAGGACCCTGTCATTCCAGAGGGAATGGACCCAAAATTTCTAGTTGCCAAATAGCTTAATCTTCATGCATCTGGAACTATATTTTCTTCAAATAAAACTAATTCATAATACGAGTGGGTTTGTTGATTTTCTGAACAAAATTGTTCCCTGACAACTTCAAAAGCAAATTACATATAGAAGGAAAAAAACAAACCCAGCATTCAGTTACAAAGCTTTTTAAGAAATTCACAGAGCCATGAGAAGACTGAACTGGTAAGAAAATCAAAGTGCAGCTGATTGGAAGGAAAAAAAAAAGAGAAATAGACAATTCCAAAATGTTTTTGAATGCCCAGGTTGCCAAACACTGGAAAATGGAAACATGAAAACTAAAATATTACTTGAAAAGTAACTCCTGCTCCCCCTCTTGCTGTCTCCTGGCCTCAACATGATTCAAATTGTGGTTGTAATCCAACACCAAAAATGTTTCAATGCCATTCCCACCCAACCAAGATGAGGAACAGGGATGATGGGAGGATCCTTAGCTCAGCCTCGCTGTCCTCCCAAACCCCAGGTAAGGACCAGTACAGCCCAGTAGCTCCACACTCACCTGGCTGTGCCCAGCACCCTTCTCCTCTTGCTCTCAGCAGCAAACACTCCCCTCTCCCCATTCCCACAGCTGATTGCAGGCAAAACAAGGACTCTCCCAGGTGTTTTCCATGAGATTGAATAAACAAGTTGCATTTGTAACCCTCTAACCTGCATTAGAAGTGAGAAACATAACACAAGTTATCCAGGGTTCCTCAGTTGTCCCACCATCCCTTTGCCTCTGGAGTGGTTGAAGGGAAGGCTCTGAGTGTGCTGATGGTTTTGTTTTACCATCCAGTGTGCCAGGAGTGTCTGATTAACAGTTTCCCATCCCTATTCAAGCATCTTTGTTAGGAGTAAGTCTTTGCTCTTTTAGATCCTGATCCAAAGCCTTTCAAGGCCATTGAAAAGTCTCCCATTGATGGGGAGGGGGGTGAGCCCTTACTAATTGTTCCTTTCACATTAGAGTGAAAACAAATTCTTCAGCTTTCATTGGAAACCCATGAAGTTCAATCCCTTGATATATTGGACCCTTATTTTAAGTAGGCTGATGAGGAGAGGAGGGAAAGGGGAGGACAAAGCCCAGGACAGGGCTGTGCATAGGTTGGAAGTGTGGATGTTGTACAACCCACAGGGACACATCACAGGGCTTGGGTTTTACTGTCCAGAAAGGCTCCAAATTCACAAAGGGTTCTCCAAACTCACAAAGCATTCGCAAATTCACAGTATTCTGCATTCAAGGTGCTCGTTGCTCACCAGCAGACCCGAGCTCAGAAAGCCACTCCAAAGCTCCCCGGTCGCTGTTCACTGGGAAGAATTTCTCTGCAGGAAGCTCATTTTTAGTTTGCTGTTCTCCCACATCGAGGTGTCATCTCTGCTCAAGGCAGAAGTGCAGATGGAGAAAAGTGGAAGGTCTAGACAGCATGTGAGCTTTGGTTTGGGCTACTACAAGAAAAAATATTGAGTATTCACAAGGGGCTTATTCAAGACCAAGAAATGTGGCTGGTGAACTGAAAGAAGAAATTCTGATGGAAATGGAAAGTTAAGCACACATATGTTAGTGATAACGGAATTTTATAATTCCTTTAAACAAAACCCCTCACAATTCATGTAGTTTTTTAGAAAGCTGAGTTTTAGCTGGGTACATATCAAACAGCCAGGTGATGTCATCTCCCAGGATGGCAAACCTGAGAACAGCTCCATGACAGAATAACCAAAGGTTGCTTTTAAAACTAGTGCCTTTACCCTGTGAAGGAGATGAACTGGCTGGAATTATTTCAGTTTTCCATCTATAGGTTAAAAAAAGCCTCTGTAAACACAATGACAGAAATAAAGACAGACCTGTAAGAGGAAAGGGAAGGCAGCAGTGGCACGTGGCTGATGCTTGGGGAATCCAGGAGAGAGCACAGTCAGCCAAAGATGTCCCCAGTTCATGTGTTTGAGGACAGAAAACTGCTCTGGACAAACCATCCATCCCATCAGTGCTGCTGTTTTGGCAGAAGAAAGCAGAAGAAAGAGAATTAGCAAAGAGAGAAACAGAGACAGTGCCATATAATCTAGGAAAAATACCTTTAAAAAACTGTCTTCTTACAATGAAATAATTTTTCTTCTCTCCACAAAGAGGGATTTCACCCCGGAGTTGTTTCTAAAAGACAGTAAAACATAACAGATGAATGTTGCCTTGCACAAGGAACACACACATGCATTTAAATCACTTATATTTTACTTTTTTATGATGCAATTGCGAATTGTGTTATTTTGCATTTGTAATTAGAGGTTGAAACAGATGGTGGAGATGGTTTAAAGTGATGTACTGGAGGAGGCAGCTCTGGGGCTCGGGTCTCCTGCTCCACAGAGTGCTGAGCATGGCAACCCCACCAGGAGGTGGCCAGACACCCAAAATGCTGCACATCAAAGCGCCCTGGAAAGGACCAAAAGGGAGCTTCTAAAAGGTCAATAAGCACTCGTGAAAATCTTTTTTTTTTTTCCCCCTAAAAAAAGCACTTACAGTGTCCTCAGTACCAGGCTCTGGTTTTGGGGTGTGTAGTGGACATATTTGACCCCTTACCCAAACCAGCAGTGTTTTGGTACAGCCTTCAAAGGAGGGAGAGGCCAAAGCTGGACCAAACTTCCTCTAGAAACCCCCCAAAGGAGCAGTGACCAAGTGACCACCCGTTCACACAGCTGTGGAACACCAACCACAGGATTAATCACGAGCAGCAGGTGGCTTTTCCAACTCCCCTTCATGCAGGAACAAAGACATTTGTGGGTACAAGGAGTCCCATCACACCCTTCCCATCACATGGAATTTGACACAAGACAACCCCTTTATCCCATAAGTGTTCCAGCCTGAGTGAGCCTTCTCTGAGCAGTGTGGCTGCAGGGTGGGGATCACCCTGGGGCTGGGACAGCTCTCCAAGCTGCTCCTCGAGGCAGAGAGAGCTTTTCCCAGTGACAGATCTTTGGGTGAGTCCAATTTGAGTTCTCCTTAAACTGCAACTGGGCTGAAGGGCAGTGGCTCTCCCCTTGATGCCTCCCAAGCTTTGAGATTCCTTCTTTGAGATTAAGACAACCTTCCTTACCCCAGGAGGAGACACCTCTTTTCCCACAACACGTCCTCAGTGAGTGACTGATGGAATGCCCAATTAACATGAATAAAAGAAATATTCACTCTTAGTTATTATCCATTGGTATAGATACTTCCATTAGGCCTAAACCATTTTTCAGTATGACACTAAGATTAGACCTAAGTGCACCTAAGCTCCATCAATTTACTGATTGGTCATTTTCTGCCAAAAATGGAGCAAACCCTACCAAAAATACATCCCACTTTTTAGGCATCTGACAGGGTATTGACAGAGCAGCCCCAAAGTGGCATTTAGAGCTACGACCTTCAAGGACCCAGTCAAGGATCCTTTCACCCACAAGAATCCAAACCCATAAGCCCCAAATCAGCATTTTAAACCACTACAGAGCCCTGTATGGACATGGAAAAGAGTCATGCTGATATTATGTGGTTTATATTTGTTATTAGAAATATTCCTTCAAACAGCTTTTATGGTAACTACTAATATTATCTCCCCTATTAGGCTCTTATGAGAAGGATTTTAATAGTTTTCAATTTGACTTTTCTTACTAGCAGTGCAATATTTACTGAATGCTCAAATTGAAAAGGCAACTCTAGCTGCTGTTTTATCACTTAGTTTGGTTTCTTCCTATTTTTTTCTAAATACAAGAAGGATCTGAAGTAAACAGATCGTAAATTCTTTCTATAAATAATAACTGTTTACTATCTTTGGGGCTGGGTATGGACAAAGAAATGGAACCAGAATGCTGTAAGAACAAATTTTCTTTGGGGAATTCGTTCACATCTGTTCCTGTATCACAACAGGAGGAACAGAAATGATTAAAAAAAAAAAAAAGGCAGAAAAGAAAGGAAATGTAACTTTCAAAAGGAAAAATGGCTCCCTCTGATCTTTAGCTGGAGATTCTGATGAGTTTTTATTCTACCTGACCTGATTAGCCCAACGCTAATAAAGAGCTAATGAAGAAGGAAAGACTCATCCTGAAAGTTAATTCCTTTCTGGAAAGGAGATAGATGGGTTTCTGAAAACAGGTATACCTGGAAAATACACTTGTCTGATTACTTGCTTCCAAATTTTAATGCGTCCCCTTTCAACCTTTGCTGATGCACTGTGTGCGGGACTTGGCAAAAGAGCTTCTAGTCATGAAACTGAGCCAAATTTTAATGTAATTTATTTCAATTTTAACTTTAACCTGTTGCTGATGTGCTATCATCAATAATCAGCAAATTATGTATCAAAAAAAGAAGTCCCCTTTCCCTCTGTGTGAAGTGGGGACCTGGCACTGACCTCACTGCTCCGGGGGTGAGGGGGCTGTGGGAGCAGGAGCCCATCCCAGGATTTCCTGCAGCCCTGACATGGGATAACTCTCTCACTGAGTCGGTGCTGGGCTCATCCCACCTGGAAGGATTCAGGTCTGGAGAAGAGTGGGATGGCCTGGATCATTTGTTGTGTTTGCAGAACCTCTTTGCACCCCAAATCTGGGTTCAGTTCTTTGAAATTCAGGTCAGACAATGCTGTCATCAGCTCCTTCCTCCCCAGCCTTGGACCTGGGCTGTGCTCTGCACGTGTGGGATGTGGGTTTTGACAGTGGAAATACCACTTTGCTTTTAAGGTCTGTGTGCCTTCAACACAACCCCTTGTAAATATGGGATATTAGTAGTATAAAATCAATGAGACTCATGGAATTGATAACGAAATGCAAAGTAATACCAACACGCCTTTTATAATTTATAATTAATCTACCCTCTATTAGCCTACATTTTCTTCCTGTTTGTGTGAGAACAGACCTGACACAGAATCAAAGGAAATGAGCAGAGGCTCTTTTTGACCAATAGTTGCAATGGTAGTCTTTAGGAAATATAAGTATCAATGTAAATACATATAAATACATAAAATGTACACATAGAGATATAGATAAAACCACCTAGACACGATAGAAAGTTTTCTACAATAAATTGTATTATTAATTTCTCTGATTTTTCTATTTCTGGTCTTTCCAGCATGGAAAATGGTGACATAATTCTGGGATGTAGACAAACACCCTCGATTACATAGATTAATCTATTACATAGATTAAGATCATCAAGTCTGATCTGCTTGAATTTCCACAGCTTCAGTGCACACAACTAGAAGGCCTGGCAAGCACTGAATTCTTTCAAGAACTATTTATTTCAAAGTTACAAGGCTGATGAAGGTTTTAGAGCTACAAATTCCTGTTTTTCTTGGAGCAACATCTTTAAAGATATGCAAAGAGGGATTTCTCAGCACTATTCAGAAAGGAGTCTCAGGTGATTTGTCACTTTGGAGTACAGAGATTGTTTTCTAATTCAAGCAAACATTTTGAAAAAAAAACCAAAAAAAGGATGTGAGAAAATGCTCATTAGGAAAACAACACCAGGAATCTCCACAGGAATATTCAACCAACTTATTTGATTTTTGTGCTTTTAGATCTTGGAGCAGCAGCAATGTAATTTATTTATTTTTTTTAATGTAAGGATAACTGTAAAAGTCACCGATGTAAAAACGAGGTTTTAAAGGATTTGGGGTACGTTTGGAACAAACCCACAATCAAAAGCCCACTAAGACCATGTTCCCAAAGCTGAAGTCATTCCAGCTGGTTCTCAAATTGCTCTATGTTCTTTTTTTTTTTTTTTTAATGTTATTTGGGTGCAGTAGGCTATGAAAATATGTATTATCTTCACTTACACAAACAGATCTATTTACATAGTAGATGGACATATTCAGAGGAAACACTTGATAGATGGATGCAGAGATCACATTTCTCTGCTTTGCTGTGTGCTGTGCATAGAAAATGCCTCCCTTTAGATAATGTATATTTGACTTCACCTTTTGCATATTGATCACCCCCTGAGTTGCAGATCCTTCACCATGTGGAAGTGAACGTAATACGAATAACTTGATTTCAAACTTGCACGTCTTAAGCCATATGTTCCCTGATATCTGAGCATAAATCCAGTGAAATTTACTGTTCTATACTGCAGATCAATAATCCTACAGGATTTCAGAAGTGCTCAATGTATATTACTTTTGATAGCTTTGAAGACACATATTTTCAGATATAATTATTTACACACAGGGTCCAAGACCAGGAGATAACCTTAAGCATTGGTAACATTAACACTTGCAAATAATCATCACTATCACTCTCACACTCCATAATCTGCTAACATATGTCTACATTTTCTATGTGTTTATGTAGTACTTTATATGGAAATGTTTCATTACTGCCCCCAGCAACACGTGGCATTTCTTCAAGAACATTTCAGCACCTTTTAACATGGTTTCTTCAAACATCTTTCTAATTGTGAGGATTTCATTCTACAAATGTTATCACTGCTCAAGCAGATCAATTTTCTTAACTGCTTAATATGCATGCTCGAGGCATTCCTACAAAATGCAAAATATACAGTACAGAATTAATAGAAATAAACTACTACCAGGCTATTACAGATCAGATTTGAGGCAGCAGGGTTGGAGAGAACTCCATTTTAAGACTTCTTATTGTGGCAACATGTCATCTAAAATTTTTGTTTGGAATGTAAGGCATTTCTTCCCAATTAATTAGTATCAAACCTCTTTCTCTAAATGAAATTACGATAGTCTTAGTTACTAACACAGCGACTGCTGGTGCAGAGAGTGTTTACATTGGAAATTTCTGTCACAGTTCCAGGTTTTCAGTTGATTGTGCTCATGTTTTTTTGCAAGTTTCTGTCTGACCAAGCATCTTCTAAAGCTGCACAAGATCCAGTAGGGTGGAGAGACCTCCAGGCAGGTCCAGATGCAGAGAAAAATGTAACAACTCACTACTGCAAAGGCTCCTGAGCCAGCTCACCGTGGGCAAATCAAAGGGGCTTAGACAAGACACTGCCATGGACGCTTTTGTTCTGTTGCATTCAGACAACACCTCAACCCTCTAAAAATAAGGGATCTGAATCCATCCAGGATGAAGGGCTTTCAGGTCAAACTTCTCTCTGTCAAACACCAAGCCTAGACTAAATTTGTAGAACTATAAGTGAGACCATTTCAAGCCCCAAGGTTTATTTGTTGTTTGGTTGGAGGCATTGTGAAGCTCAAATCCTTGTCTCAGTGTATCCTTCCAGCATCCTTTTCACCATCCACCCAGGTCTAAGTAGTCTGGTTTGATGCTGGGGAGACACAGTGTTGGTAAGAAAGGACTTCTGATTTATGCCTTGAAGCACAGACACAGGAGCAGGAGATGTGGACACCAGCACTGCCCTCACCTTGGTCACACAGAAATTCAGCATTTGCTAATGCTCATGTGGGTGGTGTTATAATTAATCTAATTGCATAAACAACTTGGAGAAGAAAAGCCTGGTAGAAAAGCACCAAAAAAAAAAAAAAAAAGCACAGCAGACCCCTCCTGAGCCCAGAGCTTGTCCATCCCAGCCCTTTCTGCTGCACCACCTACCCTTGCCACGGACACATTCATCTCCAAACCACCCAGAAACCTCCTCTTTGACTAAGGAAATGGAACACAGCAATCCTTCCCAGAGGAACAAGTTGATTTCTTCCGTGAAGCCCATGGAATTTCTTTTTTTGCAGCTGGAAGAAATGCGGTTTCCCTGCTGTGAGCTTTGGTGCCAGTGCTGTCGGAGGGATGAGTCATTGTTTCCTTCCTATATATCAGCCGAGTACCTATAACTGTCTCTCATCTAAATGTTAATTGTATCCAACAGAATGACTTTAAATGAATACTCTGTCAATAACACTGTTATTAATGTTCCTTGATAGGCATGGTTGGAATATTTTGTAAGATTAGTCTAATATTTCCGCCAGAATCTGCTTCATGTGTTGTGTTATTTCGTCTACTTTGATCAAAACCTGCTTGTAAAGTCTTGGGGGCTTTTTTTTAACTCTCCTCCTAAGAATTCTCAGATTGCTAACTTTTGATAGGAACTATATGACTACATGCACAATAGCAATCCTCATTTATTTGGACCACAAGCTTAAGTTTAGCTGTTAAATTGATATTTTCTGACTGCTCAGCAGCGCGTTTTATTGCCTTCACCCGGTGCAGCTGGTACCGTGAGAGCTGATGGTATTGGGGGGTGACAGTGTTAGGCTTGGTTTAGTCATGTGAATATTTTGATTTATGCCAACGCTCCCTCTGTCTCTCTAAACGACCACAACATGAATCATTTGGCAGCAATCCCTCGGCGTTGGCCGCTCACCTACCTGAGACAAAGGGAGGCGCAGAGCAGAGCCCATGTGTTTGACTGGAAAACCAGACAGAACAGCTTTTCCCCGCTGCCCCGTGTGAATCCCTGATGGAATCCACGGGCAGGGAGGAGCAGCAGCAGTGCCAGGAACACCTGAGCAACAGGTGCTGGGATCTGGCTTTGATGGAGCCGCTTTGCCGGCAAAACCTGGGTTGAAAGCGCTCCCAGCCCACTCTGTTTGAACAGAGCAAAGAGATGATCCAAAGCCTGAAAGCCTCTGGGTTTTTTTTTCCCCTCGTTTCTCTTTTTCTCTTCCCCCGCTGTTCCTTCAGATTCAGTCCTTTTGTTTCTTCTCCCTCAGACATCTGTCCTCTGCCTGGGCTGCTGTTCTGAGCAGCGAAAGGACAGATATCCCACCTCAGGTACAGCCCACTTTGATAGTTCACAATGAGGCACCAAAGCTCAAATAAACACAGAGGGGGAAAAAAAAAAAAAAAAAAAAAAAAAGGTTAAATCCCTACTTGAAAACCTGTTTTGTGTTTTCTTATTTCTTAAAGTTATTTTTAAGTGTTTAAACCAGACCAATTATAGTCAGAAACTACTTCACTTAATCCATTCCTTTATCTCCTGGGAAAAATCACCAAAGCAATTCTCAAAATGTTTAAATCCCACAGTGTGCATAAAAGCAGCAAGTAAATCTGCTCCTTCCCAGGCAAACCTTAAGGATTTCACTGACATCTTTAATTAAACCAGCAAATAGGCCGGTGTCTCTTGTATTCTGACCAACACACTGTCAACAAGGAGGGGGAAAAAAACTGAAAAGGAGGATTTGTACTGAAAAATAGCACCAGAAACATTTGTATAATCATGATCATGGACTGGAACAGGAATGTAATCAGGAATTATTAAACATTATCAACTACTTCCTGGCAACACACTGCTGGGATAACACTCCTGTAACTACAGGAGAGTTAGTTATGAAATAATTAAGCCCAAAAATTGGAAATGGAACAAAAAAACCCCAACTGGAAACACATGAAGCTGTGCAAAAGCAAAGGAGGTTTACCTCTGTGAATTTATAAGGTTGGATTTAATTCCAAAAAGCAGAATTGTGCAGTTGTTATTAGATCAGTAATAAGCCCAGATGGCTGCAAAGGAGCCATTCTCCAACCCATCCTGCCATCCCTACCCTGCAGCACTTGAAGGAGAGCGAAATACAGGAGCAGGGATCAGCAGAACTGGGAATTTAATGGGTTCAGATTTAGAAGACTAAGTCTCATCCTCCTGTTATTCATTATCAGCAACATTGCTGGCAAATTTGCCCAACACAGATTTTAACACACGATTGTATAAGCTCGTTTCAGAAGTTGTACCCGATGCCACCGGGCAACTTGTAACAATCTTCTGGAGATATCAGCCCCTTGCATATTGTTTTGCTTTTCCTGCAGGAGAAAACTGATGTTCCCAGGGATGAAAAGGTTGCATGAAAAAGCAGGATCCAAAAATCCTGCTCTCAGCTCTGTGGAAGAAGGATTTATGATGCTCAACTAGCAAAGATAGCAATTAGCTGGAATACTCAAGAGCAGAGAGCTTGACAATCTGATGAGTTATTCTTTTGAACTGGGGCAACAACTCATGCATAAATTTCCTTGTAAACAATTATTACAGAAATGCACTGTAAACACAATTAATCATCTCAAGGTGTTATCTCTAGGTATTTTCCCCACAGATTATGTGCCACTTGCTCAATAAATCAAATTTTAACATAAAGACATCAATAGCTGGTATTATTAATATTCCCATTCACCCAAACATGGCTGGGTAGAAGCTAACAAGCTTTGATTACATTTTGAAAACAGAGAAAGTATTATAGAAAATAGGAAAAAGATGTGGATTGTGAAACTTTGAATGAGAATAGGATTAAAGAGGAGACATAAGAATCAGAACATTGGCTCAGATAAAATACGAGTACTTTGTAATTTAAAATGCATTTTCACTGATATGAATTGGAAATAGTATAGTACATCTTGTTAATAGGAATATTAAGTTTTACATCATCTTAGATAGGTTCTTCTTACAAAACAGTATTTACAAGAGCCTTACAATAATAGGCTGCCTAATGTTTCCATAAGATCTCTTCTTATGATATATCCCAAACACATTTTCATCCATTGTTCCTAATTATCAGCTGGGGATTTGAGTAGCGGGCAAAAGGAACAAAAGCATCTCACTCTGTTTCATCTCTTCCAGCCCACAGTGCATGAAACAGCCTCCACTCCAGATCTGTTTGAAAACCACCCCTTCAGAAGCCAAGCTCTGAGATCCCTTTGGAGATCATCCTATGGACTTTGGCAGGAGCTGAAAGGAAAAACTGGTTTCAGAAGAGCGGGGCAACCAAAGCCAGCCCAAAGTCTGATGGGGTGATGGGGAAAGAAAAGAGGAATAGCTGGAGCAGAGAAGAGGGGAGGAGGGATACAGGAGGCCAGAGAAGACCAAGGAGCTTTGAAATACTTTTGCAACATGGGAAAGATATAAGGGGCACAAAAAAAGACACTGGAGGGGCTCACAAAGAGTGCTCGCAGGGATTGGCCTCCAGGAGAGGGAACAGGAGCAGCACAAAGGAGCCACCGAAGGGGTTTGAAAGGCAGAGGGAAGAGAAAGCAGTTTCTGCTCAGTTACCTTCCAGTCAACATAATTATTGCTGTTTACAAAAGAATGACATGTTTGCTGAGGCTGCTGCTCCCCTGCCCAGTGCCTGGTGCAGCTGGTGACACACACAGGGCACACCGAGGGAAGGGCACTTGTGCTTCGTGGTGTCCTTGGAAAGAGTTCTGAACCACACCCTGTGGGAAGAACCAACGGATACCTGGAAGCAAATCCCCTGGGAGAGAAGACCAGAGTTCATGGCCTTGGCCTTGTGTTCACATGTGGAACCAAAGACATTGTAGGAAGAGGGAAAGAAGAATTTGCATCCTCTCCATCTCCTCTGTTGATTGTCCTCAGTTGGTCCCCAACAAGCAGATCCACTAAAAAGTGGGGAGTCAGGACAGTGGGGAGCTGAGGGCAGCAATTCCCTTTTTTCCCAGACACTTCTCAGTGATTAGCCCATGTAATCTAATCTCAGATCTCCATATATTTGGAATCAAGACCACAGGAGACAGATACAGATGTTTCAAAGCCTTTTCATGCCAGTCTGCTTTATTTCTTAGAGTTCATTCACATAATTTGGTGGTATCCTGCACATCAGGGGAGACAGACTTCAAGCTTTTAAGAAGTTTGGTCACCTCTTCTCCTCAAGAAGCCTCCTGTTTTATGACCATGATGCGAGGTATTCATTTTCTGTTCACTTCCTGAGCAGGATGGTGGAAACCAGCCAACAGACAAATCACACTAAAATATTGACCTAATGGTCCCAGAGATTTTTAAACTGACACTACCCAACAAGGGTAGGAATAATGAATGTATTGCATGTAGAGAGATTTCTTGATTGATACGGAGAGCAAAATAGCACCGCTCGATAATTATTTCAAAGATCAGGAAGTCACCTTGGGTTTATTATTTCTGGGGTGTTGCCAATTTTTGTTACTGCCCATTCCTGGTGTCCTGGACAGCCCTTCAGATAATTTGGTGTCTGCAAAGCTATTCCTTGCAAATGCAAGTGAAAATCAATTAAAAGCAGAAGCACATCTGTGGTGCCCAGAAAAGGGCTCTGTTTGGAGACATTTGTGCCTTTATGTCACCGATAGTCCTTACACAGCAAACTTCATCTCACTGGTGAACGTGAGGGAGGCAGCTGAGAGCCCATAAAACACGAAAAAAGAGGAGCAAAATACACTTGATGAGCCACCTCAATTCACCTTACTAAGTTCTCCTCGTGGCACTCTGGCACTGCTGACGTGCTGCACACCCTCAGCACAGAGCTGAGTTTTCTGCTTATCAATGGCTTCTTTTTCTTTCCATGTCTGGCAAATTTCTAATAGTGGCTGATTTCCTGTATGCAGATCCCATTTATGGTTTGCAGCACTGTATTATGATGAATTTACACTATCAATGAACATTGCTGAAGGGCCTCATTAACTTGTGCAGGCGGTGGATTTGTATTTTTCAAAATGCCACTCTTTCTCTAAAGAAATCTCGCTGACAGTGGCAGTCAAGTACTTGACTGGTTAATAAGGCAGCTCAAAGGAAACAGCTTCACTTCACTGCGAGTTTTTGTCCTTGTTTAATTTCTCTTCCTTTCTCGACAGGTTTTGAGGATGTGCAAAGATAATATATTTCAGTTTTTAATCTCCCAGTCCTGCTGACTACGATGATATAAACAAAAGCAGAAACACAGAAAATTACAGAGATACACTTAAAACAGAGCCGGTAATAAAAAACCTGGGCTTCTGGCTGAGATTTCACTCAGGCAGCTCTGCACTTGGCATAATTAGGAAGTTTCTTCAAATCCCACTGAATCCCAGCTCCCGTTTTTCGATGCCTGCAAAGTGAACAAGATAATCATGCCCATAATGCGGGGCCTAAAAACCTGAAGGCATCAGCACCCAGCCCTCCAGACAGACTGCAACCTGCAAACAGTTCAAAAAGAGAGCTTGTCAGACTAGCTGCGACATATGGAGCTACCACGAGAATACTTCCAGATATAGGAAATACCAGGCATTCTGTAAACACAGGCCTTGGGAGTGGTTTTTTTTTTTTTGCAGAGATATTTTTGTGACTGGTTAAGTCGCGAGAATCTGTTCGCGGTATCTGCGCTCCCGGTGACCACCTGGGTTTTTCTCAGCAGAACGTGGCTAACAGGCAGCCTTCCCATGACAGTTTCTCTAATCCCATGCTGTGTCTTCCAGTAGCCCCCTGAAAGCTTTGTGGAACCTGCAGAGGCCACGTGGAAATCGTGTTCCTTGGATGTGACAGTATTGGGTTGTGGGAGATCTTTAGACGCGGGTAGATGTCGGCGAAGGGCGTTGTGGGAGGGGTGTCTGGGGCTGATGCATTAGGAGGAGTTTTGGGGAATAAGGTCGGCAAAGCTTGGCCAGACCAGTCTGGGTGAAGATGGTAAAACATTGGCATAGTGGTGGATGCCCACCCTTGGAAACATTCAAGGTCGGGTTGGACGGGACTCGAAGCAACTTGATCTGTTTGAAGATGTCCCTGCTCATGGCAAAGGGTTGGACCAGATGACTTTTAAAGATCCCTTTAAAGGTCCCTTCCAACCCAAGCCATGCAGTGATCGATTCCATGATCCCTCCTGCAGGCCTAAGAACCACTTTTGCATCATCCTGCTCCTCTCAGAAGGGTCAGCCCACTGTGGGCTGTGCTGGCAATAGAAGGGTGGAAATGGGATATCCCAAATATTTTATCTGTGGCTAAAAGGGCTGGACTAGGTAAAAGAGATGTGCAGGAATCAGGGCTGACACTGCAGAAGAGACTCACTAGGTGTTGCAGGAGCCATATGGGCAGCAGGAACCACAAACTGTGAGGTCAAGCCTGGGAAATGGCAGCAACAGGCAAGACAAAAATGCATTTTTCATTCAGCCTTACAACCCAAATCATACCACAGAGTTGGTATTTTCACTTTTTCTCCTTAAACATACATGAACACATATATAACAAATATGTCTCTCCACATACACACACTCCCATATAGATGTAGGTGAAATAAATCTGTAAAACATGAGAAATGACATCCACAAAGGTACATTTTTAGTAACATAGAAGAGAAATGATTGACAGAACAAAGCATATGGAAACGAAGAAGAATCTAACCCACATTTAGATCTAAGAAAAAAATATTTGCCTGAAGGGAAAATATTAATTAGTTTGTCTACATGCAAGATAAAAGTCTGGAAGACATATCCATCAAAAGGCAGCAGAATAAACAGCAAAATGGAAATTATTTGTAAATTGACAGTAAACTTGGCAAACATTGAGGGGGTAAACAAGTTATTTGGCATGCAAAGCACTCAGAAATCACAGCCTCTGTCAGGAGGCATCTGTGCATATATTCACTTATTTGACAGAAATTAACATTTTGCAGAAATCTTTGTTGCATGCTAAAGATTTCTTCACCCTCCTTAATTATTTTAATTGCTGCTTCAAAAATGTTCCATATAAACATGAAAAAAGACATTAAAATCCACCAAGTCCAGTCCCACGTTATCAATAACACACAGTCACTCTGTACAGGAGTTTAACACAAAACCCGCGGAGACACAAAATATTGACATGAAAGAGCCACATTTGTTTTTTCCTGATTGAAATTTAAGAAACATTTCCAGTGTCCTTTCAGGATTGTGAAAGGCTTGGAAAACAAAACACTCTTTCACAAACAAAATAATCCAGCTGCTTAGAGGCCCAGGGTTATGGAGATCCTTGTTTTCCTATTATTTTGGGGAAAACTGAGAAAAACTGGCTTGTGCAGGCTCTGTTTGTGTGCCCATAATTCAGGTGGAAATTGGAAGTGATCAGACCATAACAAACTCCAATATAGCCTTTTTTCCACCCCAGAATAATCCAAATTCATCTGCATTTCAGATATTCCCTTTCTTACCTGCAGTGCAACCTCCCACCCACATTGTTCACCTGCAGCAGCAGCCCAAACAGCCACGGGATTTTTGGGGAAAAGATGGATAATCTGAAGGTGTCGAGCTCAGAGAAGTCCTGGCACTACCCTTAGGTCAACAGAGCCACGGGACACAATTAGTTGCACCAATAAAACATCAGAAAAAGGACAAAATATCTTTGAATTGAGGTTGTCCTACAGGAACAGGGACTTGAGCTGAGCTCCACCTGCCTCCTGCAACAAAAGCAGCCACTGCTGGGGGTGCACAGGCCTTGCCACAGATGTTTTGGTGGCAGGACAAGGAGTTTTAGCTTGTTTTTCACTGAAAAAAGTGCTGATCTCCCAAATTACACCAGATTTTCATAAGTATGGCAGTGGTACCCCACTGTTATTATAGCCATGGATTTATGCAAGAAGTTACATTGCAAATCCAATGTAAAAATGTGTTTTTCAAACAGGATCAGAGTATTTTCTGCAAAATGTAGACCAACTTGACCCTCCCCAGGGGTAAATTCATGTAGTTCAAGCAGCTGTTTGATATCAGATGAAGATTTAACTCTTAACACCCCATCCCCCACATTTCTCTAATTTCTTTTTATCACACTGGAGCCAGAACAGAAATCCACCAAGGGTTTGCCAAACTCAAGAGGTCCAAAGAAAAAGCACAGCTTGATAACAAGAGCTGGCCCTCGAAGCACTGTCTCTTTCTCCCAGTGCTGCTGATTTTCGTGTGGCCAGGCCAGCCCAGTTTGATTAAAACAGCAATAGCAGGAAGAGTTCATTCAACCAGATCCAAGCACCTAAGGAAATCTCATATGAGCCCAGATTAAAACCAAACAACAAAAAAAAATCCAAGTGCTCAACTCAGCCAAATCTGAGACAGTTTGTTCCTTTTCATTAAAAGAAAAGCAAGTCAAACACTCCACTTCCTCCACCAATCCATTTCCAGGTCAGCTCCCAAAGCCAAAATGTCTTGTTTCCTGCATTATTTTTAGGTATTGTAACATAAAAGTAATTTAGGGGAAAAGTCCAGAGATAAAACAAAACAAAATCAAATGCATGGGAGATAAATAATAAGCCAGAAATTATTTGTACTGCCATGACAACTCTGGAAATACTGAAGGGGAAGAGGTTTTTGCAGAGCCTCTGGCTTTTGTACAGCAAATTTCTGCAGGTTCAGTGACTGTGACAGGCAGGGATTTGTAATGGTGCTTTCTGAAGGAGTTTTGCAGGAATTTTGAGGAGCTCTAGACATGGAACCGTAGATGCACATGGTGTGTGACACTCCTTGGAGCTCTTGGGAAGTGCAGTGACAGCAAACACTTACCCCTGATATTCTTTGCTCAAAAAACATGTCGAGTGTTAATCCACAGAATCACAAAGGTTGGAAAAGCCCTCTTGGATCATTGAATGCAACCATGAACCCAAAACTGCAGATACACCACTAAACTACAGCCCTGAGCACAACACCACTGCCCTGGGCAGTCTTTGCCAGGGCTGGACAACCCTTTCCAGGAAGAAATTCCTCCTGATGTCCAACCTGACCCTCCACTGGCACAGTTTGAGGCCGTTTCCTCTCCTCCTGTCCCTTGTTCTCTGGGAGCAGAACTCGACCCCCCCAGTTGCCCCCTCCTGTCAGGGAGTTGCAGAGCCAGAAGGTCCCCCCTGAGCCTCCTTTTCTCCAGGCTGAGCCCCCCCAGCTCCCTCAGCCTCTCCTGGTGCTCCAGCCCCTTCCAAAACTCTGTTCCCTTCCCTTGACACACTCCAGCAAAATTATCCATTTTATCCAAGAACATCCTTTCTCCACTGCTGGACCCTGATGCTTAGAACAAACCCACACTATTTTCTTACCTTCAGACAGAGACTTGAATTGTAGAGATATTCCTGCTGAGCCCATTGGAAACTCAACCTTGTATCTCTGCTGGGAGATGAGCAAAGCAGGAGCAATTCTCTATGTGGAATTCCTAAAAAAAAAAATATATTTGTTAGTTTTTTAAATAGCTGAAAACAACAGAAGGACATGTAAGCCATGCCCAGTGTTCCAGGCACAATGCCCATCACACACAGCTTCCCAAAACTGGCCATGCCCTCAGTTGTCCCAAATTCCAGGTTCCCAGCAGCCTGTTGCCTTCCAGGAAGGCTCCTGCCCATCTGAGGGAACACCCTGCTGAACATCCTTAGTCTTGCAGGACTAGATCTCCTTTTAACTATTTACAATTTTATCACCTGCTGAGCCCCAGCATTCCCAAAACAATCATTTCAGCTTCCCAGGAGGTGGATTAGGACCTTCTGCACTCACCTGGGACTGGTTGTCTCCTGCTGCTGCTGGTGAGGCTGCACACCACCACCACCAAAGCAAAGCCTGGACATGTCACCAAGCTCTAGGAATTATTTGGAATACTTTCCACTAGTAAGTTTTAATGTATAATCATCATGAAAGTTCAGTGTGATTTTCTGCATTTAGAAGAAAACGGATTTAAAGTGTTCTCCAGACTTTCCTGTGTGTACTTAAGAAAGATTATGGAAGGAATCAGAATAATAAAATAAATAAATCAATAAATGGAGGTGAGAATATGTTTTACCCTGCAATTTTTTGCCTGGGCTCCTGGCTGCTACTTGGTTTGTGCTACTCCCTAAACAATCCTCTCCCAGCACTGCACGGCTTTGACTCTACATACCCAGTTCCCACTTTAGCAGAGGAAAGGATCAACTCTTATTATCTCATGCAGTACTAACAGTTACCACTTTTCTGGGAAAATCAGAGCTGACAGCTCCTTGCCCCAGATGTTTAACTCTAGGAAGTGCAGAGCATCACTTTGAATCCAAGCTCCTACCTAAGATGGACACGGGAGAGTCTTACCCATAAAATAATTAAATCCCATATTACAGCTGGATGCCCTCTCTTTCCAAACCTTTATTTAAAGTGAATTACAGTCACACTCTTCTTTCTGTGATGGTCTGAGGTTTGCAGGGAGTGGTTCTGACTTCTCCAAGCTGGAGTAGCCCGGTGGAAGGAGCTGGATGTGCTCCCAGCACCCAGGGGCTCACACCCTAAATAATTTATGGGGCTGTTGACAACTCCGAGTCGTGCCAGGTGTTCTTCTGATACCTTCCTGTTGGAATCTATAAAGCTTGGACCTGTCAGCTCTCAAGTTCTCTGTGCCCCAAAGCTGGTTCAATTTTTCCAGCTCTGTTGGCCACTCTAATAAAGGATCTTAGCTCACCCTACACCTTCGGCCTCTTGGGAACAACGTGGGCTCCTAAATATCACCTGTCCCTGCTAACATTTAGACCCTGGCTGGTTTACAGACCAGGTTGTGAAGAATATCCACTGCTAAGGGGCTTCTGCAAGTGCTCTGTAGAGAAAATATATACATAAAAATCCATGAATGCTATCAAATATATAATGGTTTAGGACAGATTATGGTTTTCTCTTCCCTAGCAAAAATATCTTGAATTCATAAGGGAAATATTTCTATTGGTGTTTATCCTTTAAACATGGGAAAGGAAAATATTTGGAGAGAAAAATCTCTTGAAGACACCCCAGTTCTTTTGTATCTTTAGTTTTCAGGCTGTCACTCACATTGTTTCTCCTCAGTCAGCTCAACAGCCTAATTCTATTTAATCCTTTTCTTTTTATATGTAAAATGATACAGTTTAATGCTCCACAGTTTAATATCTGTGAAGTTTTATCTTTATTTGTTTGGGAAATTTGAGGCAGATACTCACCTACTGTAATTTCCCAAGAACAAACAAATGAAAAAGGGCAGCCCATTTTCATGCAAATCCAGCCAGCTGTTTAGCTCGGGCTGCCCTTGCCTTCTGATGTGAGGATCTGCATAAAAACCAAAGTGGAGATATGATAAAATAGAAAAGGCTGACAATAACATGCAAATCGAAATCAGTCATTGGAAAACTGGCGACTCATTGTCATCAAAAGAATTAGGTGGCAGAACAAAACAAAAGAGCCCCACTGATAAAAGTAACTATGGCACGATGGCTTTAAAATCTCCAGATTTCTTAGACCACAAAGAAAATTGAAATTAAACACCTCTCTAGACTGCCTGCTTTTAATCTTTCCCTTCTGAGCTGCTTCCTGACATATTCTCTGTTAACTTTTTATCAAAGGTCATTTATAATCATATTTCAGAGATGAAATAAAAATAAAAATTGCATTTATTTCCGAAGTTTTAATCAAGTGCCCAGTAAAAAACCCAAAAAAACCAAAAAAACCCAAACCAAAAAAACTAAAATGAGCAGCTGAACAAATGTAGTCCAGACACATTAAAATATTTACAGAAAGTATTAGTGGCCCCATATATTTTCAAATCCAGAACTGAAATTTTGGGTATAATTTTGCTGTAATTTAGACTTATAGTTACATCTCACAGTGAGTTTTGGGTGGTTTTGTGGCCACACAAAATAGCAGCAACTCCCTGAGTTCTGCTACACAACGAGGCAATGATGGCAATAGAGGGTCTCCTGCAAGGATAAGAAGTGTCTTTTCATTATTAGTTATATATGAGAGTATTCCCCTGTTTAAGAAGCTGAGAGAGAACTTCGGTGGGTTTTTTTAGAGGAATTTTCTGACAATTTTCAACAAAATATTCAACTTGGTTTAAAGCTTTCTTACTAAACTCATCCCTCCTCACAGAAAGAAAAAAAAAAGTTATTTCCAGTGAAATGTATTTTTCATTCCAGAGGAACAAAAACTGTTCCCCAAAAATTCCAAAATATTTTCATAACTAGGCCACCCCAGGCACAGAAACTTCAGGATTTTGCTCTGAAGCTGAACAGGAAATGAAGTCACTTTTTACTTTTTTTTTTGGTATTGATATTCCATTAATGTTGATAGGGTTGGGGTTTTTTTCAAAGATAACGTCGAGAATTCGGTGGTAAAGAGAGAACTAAAAATAAGAAGTTAAAAAATAGTGGAAAAATCCGAAAACACCGGCTTTTAAGGATGCTGGCAAGCCACCCTTAAACCAGCCTGAGTTTGGTCCACATGCTGGCTGGGCTGCTCCACTTTGGACCCACCTCCCAATTAATATGGAACAGAACCAGCTTCCCACCGTGGTACAACAACACCTCTCACAGTTTCCCTCTTTTCCTGTGCTTTCCCTGCCCTGGTGCCTTCGTATGCAGCATCTCAGTTCATGTTGGTACCTCCTTATCTACAAAACTGGGCTAAAAGGCTCCTAATACCACACACTGCAGTGCTCAATAGCTGGGAAATGCTGGAACTAAAGGTCCCTCTGCAACTTTAATTTGGCCCTTGCCTGTCTTTACCATGATGGGGTTGTTAATTACTTGCTCATAGACAGCTTTTCTTTTGTTTTTTTTTCCCAGAGAAACCCAGGCTTGTAAGTGCCTGGGAATGACTGTGCATGGAAATAAAGCAGGATTTTTGTTTTGTTGCTGTCTGCAGTTGGTGAACACACCGTAAATTGTGGGATCACAGGATGGTTTGGGTTGGAAGGGACTTAAAGCCCATCCCATTCTACCCCCCTGCCATGGGGAAGGACACCTTCCACTTGACCAGGTTGCTCCAAGCCCCATCCAACCCGGCCTTGGACACTTCTGGGGATGGGACAGCCACAGCTGGAATCATTAAGGTTGGAAAAGACCTTTAGGATCACCAATCCAACCACCAATCATCCCCATGTTCACCACTATACCATGTCCTCAAGTGCCACATCCACAAGCTTTTTGAACACTTCCAGGGATGGGGACTCCACCACTGCCCTGGGCAGCCTCTTCCAAGGTTTTACAACCCTTTCCATGAAGAAATTTTTCCTAATATCCAAACTGAACCTCCTCTGGTACAACTTGAGGCCGTTTCCTCTCATCCTGTTCCTTGTTCCCTGGGAGCAGAGCCTGACCTTCCCCTGGCTCCCCCCTCCTGTCAGATATTTGTAGAGAGCGATAAAGTCCCCCCTGAGCCTCCTTTTGTCCAGACTGAACAACCCCAGAACACATTTTAGTGCACAGCAAATAACAAAAGTCATATAAATATATCTATGTATGACTGCATTAGCATTTTCCTGCTTTTCAGTCCTTAACTTCACACCCTTTGTATTCTTTCACTCTCTGTCACGTCCCATTTCCCAACCAACCAACAAGTCAAAGCTGAAAAACGTTCAGCCTGCAGGACCACAGGACCTCCCTTCACTTCATCAGCAAAACTGGGACCTCCAGACTTGTCCTGCCACCTCCTGTGCCCGAGCCCACCACGTGCTTTGTGACAGCAAACAGCTTTTTGTACGTCCCCTATCGCCACGGAAAACACGTAATTCGCCCAAATATTCAGGGCAGGGGAAAAATCACGCTCAGTTCAGTGGGTTCTGAGCTGTCCCTGAAGCAGCAAGGGGTGACCTGAGAGCAGAGGGGGTGGTGCCCCTTCCTCACCCCCTCGGAGGGACCCGGATCTGCTCCGTCTGGGTGTGGAACTGCCACACTCTGGTGGTGTGGAGCTGCCAGGAGACGGCTCAGCCTCAGTGCAGATGGACTCAGCAAGTGCAAACAGATTTTTAACATGCAGATAAACTGGGGCACAGGAGGATTTTTTTGACAAGAACAAAAAAAAAAAAAATTAAAAAAAAAAAAATCCCCACAACCCGTCAAAGTAACGAACTACCTGCTCTGGAGCCTGGAGGAACTGGAGTTGCTCAAGAAAATTAGGATAATTTTGAAGACTGTGAAAGAATACGTTTTCCCACAATCTCTTAATAGAGGGGAAAAAGGAAAAAAAAAATCTGACTCATTTTAGCAAAAGCTTCTAAAAAAATTGCTTAACTTAACTCACAGCTGGCACAGAAAATATACCCTGCAACATTTGAAGTCTGCCAAAACTCCAGGCAGATTCAAGCAGGGAGTGAAAGCACGGAGCCTGTCACTGCTGCAGAGGAGATGCTTCAGCAGCAGGGAGATAAGAGCAGCTGTAAATTCATGAGGGTGGATTGTTCTCAGCCCTGGTGACTGCAGGATATCTTTGGTCAACTAATTTTCACAGGACTGTGAACACCTGGCTCCTCCTCACTCAGGGCTGGAAATCACCCTGCTGAGGGTTATCCTGGTGATGGAGAAGGTTGATTAAGGTGCCCAAGGAAGCAAAGCCCTCAGGCAGGAGGTGAATCGGCTCAGAGGACAAGGAGCCCAGGAAAGCAAAGCCTCTGTGCCACAGCCCTGCAGTGAGAGGCAGGGTTAGACCTCTGGCAACAGTGTGGGGAGAGAGAAAAGGTTAAAAAGAGCATAGAATCCTGGAATGCTTTGGCTTGGAAGGGACATTACAGCCTCATCCACTATCCCAGGTTGCTCCAAGCCCCATCCAGCCTGGTCTAGAACACTTCCAGGGATGGGGCAGCCACAGCTTCCCGGGGCAACCTGTGCCAGGGCCTCATCACCCCCACAGGGAAGGATTTTTTTTCACAATATCCCATCTATCCCTGCCCTCTGGCACTGGGAAGCCATTCCCTGTGTCCTATTCCTCCATCTCTTGTCCCAAGTCCCTCTCCAGCTCTCCTGGAGCCCCTTTAGGCCCTGCAAAGGGCTCTCAGGTCTCCCTGGAGCCTTCTCTTCTCCAGGTGACCCCCCCAGCTCTCCCAGCCTGGCTCCAGAGCAGAGGGGCTCCAGCCCTTGGAGCAGCTCCGGGGCCTCCTCTGGACTCCCTCCAGCAGCTCCACGTCCTTTTGCTGTTGTTCCCTGGGGCTGGAGGCAGCTCTGCCGGTGGGGTCTCACCCAAGGGGGCAGAGGGGCAGAATCCCCCCCGCCCTGCTGCCCACGCTGGGGATGAGCCCAGGGCACGGGGGTGGTTCTGAGCTGGGGCATCTCCAGCCTCTCACCCACCAACACCTCCAATTCCTTCTCCACCCAGCCTGGGTTTGTGTTTGGGATTGCCCTGACCCAGGGGCAGCACTTTGCACTTGGCCTTGCTGAGCCCCTTGAGGTTTGCATGGCTTTGAGAGATTCCAGTCATGCTGGAAGGAAGGATGTCCCATCCTTCCTGAAGATTCTGGAGCACCATCTCATACCTGAGCAAACTCCATCTCCTCTTCTCTGACTGGTTTACCTTTACCAGGTGTGTGGAGGATTCACGGATCTTTCAGAATTGACATGCAAGTCATTGATTTTTCTGTAGGAAGAGCAAACGTCACTTTACTTGAGCACAATTATTATCACTGGAATCTGCTGCATAAACCAGGATTTCAGGAATCATGGTTCAAGCCCCAGAAAATAATAAACTTAGCTCCAAATTCAGAGATTTTAACAGAAGTAAGTGGGAGAGTCTCTTATTTTGGCTTCTGGTTTATAAAACCCAAAGTAACTTGAAACCAGTGGACAAGCAACTCAACTTTTCCTTTTTTCTTAAAGGCAAACAGGAATTCCCAGCCCACTGCTGGAGCTCAGCAAAGAGGGTTTTAAATAGCTGGTGTGGGTGGCAGTAACATCACCAAATCTGAACTCTGAACCTGGATGCAGTGCAAACCAGTTCTCAGGGAATGTGCACTCACCCAAACCGTGCCAGGCCCCCAAAATCGCTCCAATTAACCCCGATCTCGTTTGTGACACACGTCGGAGTCGCAGGAGCATCTTGAGGAGCTGAGCAAACCAAAACATTCCAAAAGCAGCAAGAAAAGCACAAATGCTCAGCCCTGACAAGGAGCCATTTAGCAATAAGTACATTTTTTTGTGTCTTTTAGCACAACATGAAAGTTTTGTGTCAGTTTTTTTTCCCCTCCAGATGTGTCCCTAATGTTGTCATCGATAGCAGCCCTTGGCATTATATCATTTTAATAGGAAAAAAAATATCCAACTCCTATTTTGAACTTTTTAATCTTTCCCTGTGTGCCAGAAAGTAGAATAACTAAAGCTTATCTATTTATGCCCGTGCCTAAATCTTCAATGCATATATAAATTTAAATCTCATTACACTCTAACACACTGCTTTAAAAACACGGAGACATTTTAAGAGTCTGCTACACATTTTTATCAAATAGAGGGACTTAATTTTTATTTTTCTTCCACATAAAGCCAGCGAAATCCTGCATGTTAATACTTCAAGAAAATAAACTTGTGTAAAGATTTGCCTATCCAAAGTACAGTATAATTTAAATTTAAATCCCTCGGAAACCCAAAGCACTGTGTTTATAATATGAGAACAGCGGGCAGTCATGCCCTTGACTGGAGGGCATGTCATCCAGTCCTCTCCTTCTCTGCAAAACCATCAGCCTGGCAGTAGTGACAGATGAACAGCTTACCATTAATTTCTCCTCTTTCATGCCTTCAATCCAAATGGTGCATATTCTCCACAGGGAGGCATCAAGGTCTTTGCCTTTATTTCTCTTGCATACTCGCACTGACTTATAAATCAAGTGCAGATAAGAAGAGAGGGCAAATATCAATCTTTTTTTTTTTTCTTTTTTTTTTTTTTTCCTGGCCAGTGCCCACTGGCACAAAACTGAGCTTTGACTGAAAGGTTCTTCAAATCTTTCTGTGATTCACAGGCAAGGGAGGGCTCCACGAGGACAAAACAACAAAGGAAATTTGAGACAGAGGATTTGTATATCTTGGCTTCAGAAATTAGAAGCCTCCTCTCCACGACGTTTAAATATGGGTTAGGAAAAAAAAATGGAATTAAGGAAAAAAAAAAAAGAAAAGTGAATCTAAGTTGTTATTACTTTATTGAAATAAATCTTTGTGGAATATAAACCAGGCAGTCACTGGAGCAGCTCTAATCAGCATCTTCTGTTTTCCCCAACCAGGCTGAATTTTGGGGGGGTGTCTCTCCTCTTTGCCACTGAAGCAATTCAATCCTTCAGAACACGTTGGCTTCTGCTGTTACTTTGTGGCATTAATGATCAGGGTTTGTCTCGCTAAAAAAAAAAGTAAGAAATCTTATTTCAATTTAAAATACAAAGGGCCAGATCTCCATCCCATGCAAACCTGCAGAGCTCCACGGGCTCATGTGCAGCTCTGCTGACTGACAGTCACAGAAAACTGTCTGTCTGGGACAGAAAATTGTCCCACAACATTTTTTAACTACAGTGGAGAGAAGTTCGGTGCTTTATTAACTATGTTTTCTTTGAAGCTGCTACTGCATCTTTCAAAGTTCAAGGAAAAAAAAAAATCTTTTAACGTTTTTTAAAAATAAGTTTCGCAAATCATCTGAGTTTCTGTGATTTTGGGAGTTTGTTAGAGACTTAGATACTAATTCTGTAACCAACCCTCCAATGCAATGAGGGGATGTGGGTCTTCCTCCTCCAGCTCTCATTTTCTTTTGGTGCATTACTAGAAGAATTTGCTATTCAGTTGCAACAAATTGATCTTGCATTTTAAACATATATTAAATCATTGGTGTGAGTGATGCAACTTTATTACGTGTCAGGAAAAAAATCTATATTATGATAGTTGTTGACAAATGATAATATTATTTTCCAGCTAAGCACGAGGTGTTAATGCTGCTAAATGGCTGCAAATGTTGACGTTAAAGGCTGCCTGCTGGCCATTTCCAGGTGACATATCTGGGGATTTGGGGCTATTTCATTTTCCAGCCTTTTTTAAGGCTTCAGGCCCCATCCATAAATTACAGCTGATGACAAAAGTGGAAGCTAACAGTGGCAAAATTAGGCCCACAGGCAAAATAATTATATATACAGCCTTTAGCAGTGAGGGAGAAAGCCATCAATCAGCCCCCAATTATTCACTAGTTAATCAGCTCTGCCCTTCCTTTATTGAAGGGTTACAGTGTAATTAAGTTGGCAGCATCCTTTTAATTCATCAAACATACAACACATGGCGGTGTTTGCTGCAATCAGGGGACAGCACCTTTGTGTGCCTGACCCCTGGCTCTGCTGCAGGAGAGGGGGAAACTTCAGAGGTAAGAGAGACTATTTCTGTGAGAGCAGAGAGGGTGGGCAGGGCTTTCCCACCATCCCACGTGCCTGCACCAACTCCAGAAAACTTGTATTAATTGGGTTATTCACACATCACCCAGGGCAGGTGGTTCTAGACCGCGGCATTTATGGATTTAACATCCTTTTCCCGGCAATCCCTCCCTGATAACGAGATCCAAGCATCCCCCCCGGGGCCCCTGGATTGATGGGGGACCACGACAGACAGAGCGGCCCCTTCCAGGCCAGCAAAGCAAACAGCCAATGGATTCATCTCTCCATGAAATATTTTTGTGGAAACCGCGTTTCAGGAAACAACAGAAGCAGCTCTTTGAAGGCAGAACGTAGTTTTGTATCCTCTCTCAAATTAATGACACTGGATTTTATATTATACAGCAGATTAGTATTTTCAGTGGCTTTTTGCCAGTAAGGAAGTATTTGGATATTGATTTTTATCTCACCAGTAATGGAAATAACTCAAGATATTGCACTTCTCTATCCGTGCTGAATTTTAACCTGTGGATGCCCTCAATGGCTCTGGCTTTGCCTTGGATGTAAACCCCAGTAATGCCATTTATTGTGCATGTCATTTTCTTCCTATATTTACCTGACCATAAATCTGTTTTCCTGCCACATCCACTTCCTGCTCACGGCATCCTCAGAGATGTTGAATGTCCTGGGTGTCCTTCCTACCTTGCAGAATAGATTCAGAATTATTTATTCATAAACAAGCTCTGTGTTTCTAACCTGCTTGTAATAATGAAGTTTTATACAATCCTGGGCTCTGCTGCATGATGTGGGCAAACAAACCCAAACCCCTCGACATCTGAATGCACTGGGAATATCAATGTTAAGAAGCATTGGATCTTGGACAAAAATCTTTATTGCTCTCCAAGTACAAGAGCATTGTCCTTCTGGGCACTTTTTAAATGGTTATTTTACCTCATTCAATCTGATTGAAGACATTGGGAAGTTTCTCACTGTAAATAAAAATACCTTTCCCAAAGATACAAAAAAAATTGCATTTTATTCTATTTTCGTTGTTTAGGTGTGTTTTTCTTTGGAGGAGAAACACACACAAAAGGATCACATCTCTACCCCCAAACCTCCAGGACACCAAGGGCACAGTCTGGGTCAAATCTGGCCAATAATCATCAGCATCACCAAAGACTGACAATGATGCAACAGGAGTGTTAAACATCATTTGTGTTATTCTCCCTTCCAGTAGTTTTGCCCCACCAAACACCCAATAATTTCACAATGTTCCACATTCTCTGAAATTCAGAGCTCAGACCAAGAGAGGAAGGGCAGAAGGTGGGAACATTAACCCTCCTGGCCAGGAACTGTTATCATCTTGTGATCAACACATGTTGCCCCAACAGCTCAGGGAATCTGATATTCTCAAGTCACTTTGGATTTTTGGCCACTAAATATCCATATGGACAACACGCCACTGTCATGGTTCAGGAATCAGCTTGGTTTGCCAGATCCTTTGGAAGGAGAACTCTCCCTGAGAGCCACTTGCAGAGATTTTGGGTGCCAATCACCTCTACCATGGTCCACTCTCCTGACAGAACTGGACACCAAACTGAGCCGCCCAAGAGCCACCAAAGAATCTGCCCCAGCAAAGAAATTTCCACAAACTAACAGCTACATCCTTGCTAAGAAACCACCATGCTCGACAATTTATTTGTCTCCTGGTTGTACTCGCGCATCTTTTTTACTATTTGGGGATTTATTTTTTTTTTCGTGACAGAAACTTGGGCTGCCCAATTTGGGTGCTGCATTATCTCAGTGTCCCCGAGCATCATCATCTCCTGGAGCCAACGTGTGCCATATTGCAGTCAAGCCCAGGCAGAGCTCAGCAACAATCATGTCAGCAGAGAGTTTTTCACAATGAGATTGTATCTGTTTGTTATTGAGGGTCATTGAATCCCGTCTGTCAGGGTGATGTTATTGAATAGGTTCAAGTAATAGTTTGTGCTGATTATCAGAAAATATGTTTAAGAACTGTCACTCTGTTTATATCTTTCAGGGTTGCATTTGAATTATGCAGATAAGTGGGATCAAGAGGTGTAATGCAGCAAAGTACAATTCCTGGTAGAAGCTGAAAAATAAAGTTTGCATCAAATTATCTATAAAAAAAGGGACTTTGTACATGCCTGTTCTGTTTAAACTGTAAAAGACTGAATGTACAAAAAGCACATTTAGATTTCTTGTTGTTAAGTACTCAGTGTGTTTCCAGATGACAAAAAATGACACACACAAAAAAAAATCTTCAGTATTGTTGTGAAAAGTTGCACGGGAGCAAAAATAATTTTTTGCAAGTGTGTTCATTTGAATTTTAGAAAGATTCAAAAAAATTATTCCAGCAGGTCAAGGAATTCCACAGTCAATTATTCCGCAGTCAGGGAAAACACTTTTCGTGGACAAAATGAATGTTAAAAAAGTGCCAACTGCAATTTTTAATTCTGCAATAAAACTTTTCCTAGCAGTGAATAAGAACTTAAACCATATCCTTTTTTTTTTCCTAACCATCTAATTTTGGCATTCTAATATACAATTTCAAATTCGCTGCATCTCGGTTAATTAAATAAACTATCCAGTTGGAAAAAAAAGCAGACAATCCAGTGTGTCTGCTGGAGCTGAACAGTCTGTTGTGATTGTATATATTATTTTATTTGAATAACATTTTGGTTTTATGTATTTTCTATTGTGAATATTTTAGTCGTGTTCCCATGAATGTTTTCACGGGCAATTTTTAAGTAATAAGATAATGAATTGTGTGGAAATATATAATAATATAACATAATAAAATAAGATATTATGTGGAAATTTATTCTCTTGGCTCTTGGGCTTGGATATTATACTGGGGTATAACCAGAAGCAGCACTGGCACTGCCATTGGTTTTCCAGTGAAGACACTGGTCTTTGGTTAAACATATATTTTTTTCTATTGCTGATAATAATTATAATTGCTGATATCACCCTCTTGCTTAGCAGAATTTGGAAGAGCCCTCTCTAACTGCTACTTTTTAGTGATAATTGTTCCTGAGAATAAAACAAAGTCATGTATTACATTGCTTAGAGAAACAAAAAATAAAATATGAAAATTCAGTCATCTTTGGGGCTTAAATAATGAAAAATAGATCTTATTTAGGGTACACAATCATAGCCTCTGTCTAGATATTCATATTTACTTATGCAGACACCAAATGAATTTGACTGCACTTACTAATAGTTCCCAAGATAACTTTGAAACTAAATATATTTTCTGTGGTAGAGATACTGAGGATAGAGTGGAATGAGAAGAAGAGATGCCTTGAAGCAAAAACACATTTCAGCTATCCATTAATAGTCTGGGAAAGAGATTATTTGGAACAGTCGTGAAGACAAAACAATTATCAATGTGGAAATTGAATATTTAGAATAACCTCTGAACAGTCACGGAACAAGCACCAAAATTCATGTTTTTGTGTGAACTACATTTTACCTGACTTCCTAAGCACACAGCTTGAAATGATTGAGGAAAACTAAACTTCCTCGTGGAGAAATGAAGAGGAGGAAAAGCAGACTGAGATGTGGAAGTGAATTCTGTGCTTTGGTTGGCACATGAGGTAGAACAGGGCCCTCGTGGCACAAAGCTTTTTACACAATAGTTTTTCACCTGTTGGTCCCAGGACAAAAATGTGACCTCTACCAAAAAACAGAACCCAGGAAACATATTTTTTAAAAGGATGAGAGCTACAAAACCTCCATGGAACGGGTATGTCCATGGCCAATGTTACATCACACCGGCCAATCCATCCCAAGGTTCCATGATCCACAGCTGGGAATAACAGGCACGAGCAACACAAGAGCTGACAATGGAAGGAGGCAGAAAACTCTGCATTCTCTCTGCATAAACTCCAAGGGGAATACTGAGCTGAAAATCCACATTATAAACATAAAATGGTTGTGTGGCTCTTGAGAGGGGATTTTTCTTTGCATTCCCCCTGCAAGAATGTGTTTCAGCCTAATGCATTGGATTCATTTGTTTTGTGGAGTGGAGCTAATGGGATGAAGATAAAGTGACTTCCAGGCAGAAAACCTTGTTAATCAAAACCAATTTGGGCCACTTGTACGCGTTGTTCTGACTTTCTGAGTTGGAACATCCATTTTTCACAACAACCCCGCGTGCCTGCAATGAAAAAATCACCATGTGTTTCATTTTGGGATGCTCACTTAGAATGTGTTAATGTTTTTATGACCTATAGACAGATCTTCCCTCCCTAAAACAAAAGCCTCTTATCTTTGGGAAAGACTTCTTTCTGCTTTAAAGTCCATTTCCCAGATGGAGCTATGAATGGATTTATTTCTTGACCTGTTTGGCAGAAATTTGAGGAACCTTGGTTGCCTACTGGAAACCAAGTTCACATCCTGGGGAGAATAAAATTGAGAAAAATCACATAAAATGTGTTTAAAGCAGCATGTGGGTGTTTGTAGTACCTTAATGATTAGTAGTTGCATGGTTTTAATATGTTATCTTAAAAGACAAGGTGCCACCACAGAGGAAGGCACCAGAATAAAGTGGCCAATATGCATTTTGATCTCTTTGGAAATGGCATATTTTCCACAAATTATTTGGAATATGTGCCACAATAAAAGCCACTCAGAAGGAGAGACTGTTGACATAAAAAAACAAGGCAACAATCACTAATGAAGCATTGAAACATTGGTGAGAAGTAAATATAAATTTACCAGGAAGGCTTATTAGCAGTAGAAGCAGAAAGGTGTTGAAGGCAGTATCTTGCATTTGTGTAAAATGCATAAATTAATGAATTCTTCATGGAAGTCTTTTTTATTCTGATTAATAAATCCTATTTCACTATTAAACCCCCAAAAAAGTCTCTACCCTCTTCCACACATCAGTGCCTCTCTTTACCTTATTTTCTCTTTGCCCTTGTTCTTGGGAAGTAGAGAGGCTGCTTTAAGCCAGGCCTGTGCAAATTTATCACCTGTAAGCCTTCCTGGGCCCTCTTTTCTTCCCAAATTCAGACAAACCAATTGTCAGATTGTCCGTGTTCAGCTCAGACACGTGTGAAGCTCTTTAGTCGAGGGTTTTAGATCTCCATCTATTTGTAGTTCCTCAACACTGGGTTAAAATCTCTGAGCAAGACCAAAAATCTGCTCGAAGAGAGAGCAAATTAAGTCAACAGAAAGTTTTGCAAAGTTTCAAATGAATTATTAAATCACCTTCTGCAGTCCACAGCAAGAAACCCAAACCTGCCCTGGGGATTTCAGACTCCAGTGAGCTTGGGCAGTGCTCTGCATCCCTAACAAGTCTCGTAGTCAGACCAAGGGGCTTCTTTGTGGACCTTTCTTTTCCATGCACCACTCTAGTAAACACATCCCTTTTTATCCCACTTACTTTTGTTTGCATGGTCCATGTATTTCTTTATCTGTGTTTTCAAATGCTGTTAAACTCCCCTCAGTATTTCTGAAGAAAGTCTGGGTCTCAGTAACTCGGTATTCCCGAGGCAACCTGCAATAACAACCAGCTCAGGATTGCAAGGGATACCCAGCCAGGAAAGGGATTTCATTTCTAGTGGGCAATTGCAAACAACAAGGGAAATATTATTTTTTTAAATTAAGATAAATACCTTAATGGTGTACTATTAAAATAATGTGCCCAGCTTACATAGACCTGAAAAAAGAGGCTCCTATCAAGTTTTCCCTCCTTAGGGAAACGTTCTTGTTACCAGCACAGGAACATTAATCACACAGAGCCCTGGTGGAGTCACTCTTGAAAAACAGGCCCTTTGTCCCCGTTTGTCTGGAAGCTCCTCTTCCTCACAGCCACCAACTTCTAGCTCTGCCACCTCCCAGTTCCTTCCCAGTGCATAGTTCACTGTGGGGATGCAGGGAATGGGAATGCAGCTTTTCCTGACTGCAGTAATTTAGTGCTGTATCATCTCCAAACCACTGTGCACATCTGTAACTGCCTTCAACAGGCTGCTCCTTGTACCCACCTCTGCCAGCCCAGCACAGAGTAAGAGCTTCTTAGAGCAAGAACTACAAGGCCAATAATGGGACAAGGTTAGACCAGAGAGAGGAAAAACCCAAGAGATAAGAACCAAGAACTGGATTTTTGTGAGGAGCTGCCGCTGCACTTCAGCTTCAGGCACAGAGAGGTGCAAAGCTGGTGCTGTGGGTTACGTGAAATCATGTTGAGCACTCATCAAGAACAGACCCAGGTTTGTGGGTCAACATCTTGGGGCAAAAACGCTGTGGTAGAGCCTGTCACACACCTGCACAGCCCTCATTTAGCAAGTGGGCCTCAGGATATCAAAGCATATAAATAACCAGCCCTGAAAGCTGCAGGCCTGTCCCTCTGCTCTGCGGGTCACGTTCCTTCTGTACCCTAAGTGAGGCAATGAGAAAATAATGGCATGCAATGTAGTTAAAAGTGAATGCCTTCATCCTTTTGTTGTTTATCAGTTAACAAAATGACATTATAGAGATGCTTTATGTATTTATTGAAAGGGTAGAAACATCTATCAAAGCTCATTTCAGCTATTGTTAATGCCACCAGACTTGTTCTCTTCTGCCATGAGCTGGAACAGGACTGTCAGCGAGAGATGACTGATATAGGCAAATGATTTTGCATCATTTGAGATACATCCAGAAATATAATCATACCCAAGGTCAAACATTAGAGAAAGGTTGGGCATTTGGGGCAATGAAAGCAATGCTGTCAGATATTGAAATCTCAGCAGGAGATTCAGCTCCATTAAAACTGAATACACAATTACTTTCAGCTTGCTACTTCCCATGCATGTATAACTAGTTTGTTCAGCTTGGTGCCCCCTGTGTTAGTCAGAAAAGGTAGGATTTGAATATTTTGAGGAATGGGGAGGATGCTCCTTTCACAGGAGTCTACATAAGTGATAAAATGACTGTATAATATACATGCAACTGGTGCATCACTTCAACAATTAATCTACCTTGAAGAACAGACCTAAGAGATACAAGGGGCTGGCTCTGCCCAGGGATCTCGGAATCCTCTGCAAGCATTTGGGAGACTTCACGTGAGTGGCCTTCCAGAAGATGCTCCAGGAGAAGGAAAACTGGGTGTGCCTGCCAAGCAGTGCCACTGGAGGAGCAGGAGGAAAAAGAGAACCAAAAGAAAGAAATGAGGAGAGAAAGCAATGCAGATCGTTTGGAAGATGAAAATGGCAAAGGAGAAAGATGATGGGAAGGGCTTCCCTCAGGATGGGGATTGCACAGGGAGAATAGAGAGAAGCTGCTGGGCTCACTGGTGTGTGGGAATTTGGCTGTTTTTTGAAGCCTCACTAGTTATCCATAAATTAATTGTACAGGTATGAGGGAAACTCCACTTGCACTTGGCTACTTGTGCCACTCTCTGCCTGTTAATGTGTCCCTGGTGAGACAATTCCAATCTCAGAGATGCCCCACCAGCTTCAAACAACAAATATTTATTTAAAAAATCCTCCTCTTAAGGGATGTTCCCTCCAAACCTGACCTTTTATCCAAGAAAGCACCAGCTCAACTTATCATTCAGGCATTTCAGACTCTCAGATCAGTGACAGACCAGTATTGTGTGATCTCAGGATCAAGCTAAAGAGATAAATCTCCTGATCTTGCCTGAGAAACTAAATAATTCTTGTAATATTGGGAAGATTTTGAATTTTTATGTGCTATTTTTATTTCTGAGATGTCAGTACTGGGCCTCAAAAAGTATATTAATATTAAATTCCAAATTTGCCAGAAAAACCAACCCCCCAGTAATTTTCAACTTACATTGCCACATTATTAATCTTAAGAAATTGCAGATAAGATTGAATTATACAGTTATAAAGTTTTTGTATTGATGGTAGCCACCAAAAATCTCCAGTTTATCTTCTCTATGTACTTCATACAATCATTTCCTGATCCATTTAGACTTACAGTACCCGTGGAATATATAATGCCAGGAACATATAAATAACTGCATTTACTGTGTGACTTTGACACATTACCATGCAGGTTTAGGCAAATTAATTTCTGATGTTACACCCCGATTTTTTAATTCACACAGAATTTTTCAAGAAGTAAACATTATTAATAAATAATATGGATTAATATTAAATAGTTTTGTTATTTATTGATGTTACCATCAATAACAACTACCCATATCGTGCCCTTAAACTCTTCCAGTGTCATGAGTGGTAAGAATACTTGTTTACATTCACTCCAAAAGCCAAAGAATTCTTGGGAACATCATTTCCCATTCCCTGATAATGCACTTGTTCTCCACTCCAAAGACTGAGTGAGGCACTGACTGAACACAAAAACATTACAAATTTGGGACAAATGGGAAACACTGTTTCTATTTTACAAATTTCTACCCGTGGTGACTTTTACTCCCTCTCAGTTACCTGGACCCACAGACCCACTGCAGCCAGATTCACCCCTGGCAGACAGGGAATGTGTCAGTGATCCATTCACTCCCAAATTCCCCAACCCCTTCACGTGCAGTTCTTCCACTCAGATGTACTTAAACTTAAGAAACAACATAAAAAAAAGTTTAAGGTTTTTTTTGAAGTGAACTGTGTTCCTCTTTTGTTACTTTCCTATGCAAACAACACCATCCTCCCCAGCCAACATATCCCACTTCATATCCTGGCAGCAAAAAATACACCAATTATAGGAATGTTCTGAAGACATGAAGAACCTACACGTGCCCAAGCACCTGGTTTTCTGTTGCAGTTGGTCTAACACAAGTTGTTGTCTCTTTTCTGCTTCTCCTCACCCTCCTCCCCTCTTCTGTGCTACCCAAGCAGACCAGAACCTTTGCTGTTCCCTCATGCTTTAAGAGAAATGAAATGAAAAGTTACTGCCTGTCACAGCTCTGTGGTTCACCCCACCTTTTACATCAGCCTTGGGAGCATCTCTGGGGTCATGGAGCACCAAACATCATCTGTCCCAGGTGGGAACCTGCATCATTTTCCCTGTGGACCACAGTGTGAGGGCTGAGCTTCCCTTACACCCCTCTGCAAACCCTGCTCATGCTGACCCGCTATTTCTTCTTGCAACATCTGTAATATGTTGTTGTGCACGTTCTGCCTAAAACACATTATTTTTTAGGCATAAAAATAACCCTGATGTGCAGTTCTGCCTCTTTAAAGGCAAAAATTTAATTTTGAGCAACATCTGAAAGACCAAACCAGCTTGGCCATGTCACCCAGCAGCAGCCTAAGAGCTGCTGGTACACATTCATCTCCCTTAACTCCAGGCCGTGTCTCCTGGTGCAGCCCATCCCCTTCTTTCTCTGGGAAACCTCTTGAGCCAAAATGAGATAACCATGAAAATATTTAATTCTTCAAGTTGGCCAAACTTTTCTGATTTATGGCAGCTGCTTCCTCTTCTCTTCCCTGGGCACTCAGGTCACGTGTAAGCTTGTGCACGTGTACATGTGTGTGCACATACGTGTGAAGGAGCAAGATCACCCAAAGCACTGGTAGAGCAGCCTCTTTCTATTTTTAATTTCATTTTTCACTGCTCCACACGTCCATGGTGTCTCACACATCTCAGTGGTCTTTGAAGTTCCCATGCTTTCAAGGTCTCACATCTGCCACACTATCAGTACCCTGCCACACATGAAAAGAATATAATTATGGATTTAGTGTAATCATTGATTTCTGGGCTCCAAACCATTCAAAGAAAGGTCACGAGTCCACATGGCTGCCCCTCAGGAACAGGATTTGCATATGACTATTTTATTTAGCTGAAGACACCCCCAATTAAATGTAGACTCTTCTCTTTGGGCTCTGCACCTGAGGCAGCTCGAGGAAGACGGGTCAATCTTCCCTGTGCCAACTGTGCCTCGTTTGCACCGAGCTGAGGCTGCTCCCACCTGTTAGAGGAGTTTTTCGCTCCCCAGCCCCTTTCATTCCCGAGGCAGCAGCTCCCCTTGGAGCAGTGCCACGGCAGGACGTGGAGGACGTGCATCCCAGGAGCTGCACTTTTGGGAAGGTGGCAGGGAGCCAGCAGATTGTGCCTGGAGCAGGGGAGCCTCTGTCACCCCTCCCTGCCTGTAACTCGCTGCAGCTCCCCGAGAGCCGCAGTGCAGATGTAAAGACATCACTTTGCCCACAGTGTTTGGATTAGCAGTAAATCTACTAATCCAGCACAATATCCAAAGGGGCATGGCCAGATCTGTGGGTTCATAAATTCACACCACTCCTTTTATTATTCCGGGCCCCAGATGGTTTCCAATGGGCACGGGCATAATGAGATCTTGGAAGACATTATTATATTCTTAGGTCAAAATTCTCAGTCCAATCTCTTTTATCAGGCTCAGAGCCTTTGTGTCCCTGAAGTGCTAATACTTTATGCTGATTGACTATGCAGGCAGCCGTGGGAGTTCACATTATTTTTGATACAATTATTATTGGCAGCAAAAACTGCCCCCCCCCAAAAAAAAAAAAGAAAAATCCCATTTTATATTACTTATGGTACTGTCTGGAATATACAATGCCCGGGACCTTCATTATGGTTCTGTTTTCATAACAAAACATATGAGAGGGGAAAAAAGAGGGCAGGATAAAAGTATTATTTTAGTAACGGGAAGACAAAGTATGAGCTTGATCATAAAGACTAGTGAGCTTTATAAATGCATCTTTGAACTGAGAGAGGCTTTTTTTTTTTTTTTAAATAAATGGTTCTTTGAACCTGGCAGTTGTAAGGAAGTGAAACAGAGCAAACTTTGAAAAGTGTGCTTGTCTGAGTCTCCTTCCACTGTATCTGGCTGAGAGTACAGGTGGCCAAGCACAGAAAGTTCCTGCCAATTTCTAAAGTTACACTTTTATCCACTAAACAAGCATCCTGATCCGGGTTACCAAACAGGGCACTCAACAGGAGCCTCAAAGTGCCTGGATTAAATATCACTTATTCCACAGCCTGGGCCATCCAGCCTAGTAAAGCTTGATCTAATACCATTTCACCCTTTTCCTGTGCTCGCTGGATTTTGGGTAATGGACCTTCCCAGGAGACTCCTCTCAGAAAGTATCTTCTTGTAGAGGGGTTGATGCACATGCTTCTATTTTAAAAAGCACATGTTCAGCACATTTCACTTTTGTGAAATGGAATATGGTTTAAGTTTGTTTCAATAAAAAAAAAAAAAAGGATTCTGCTGGAAGGACTTATGTCAAAGTGCAAAAGGTTTTGTACACAATGAACAGATTTTTTTTTTTCTTGAGGGCCAAAGAGGAGACACTAAAATGAAATCTCTCTGCCACAAAAGCAGTTGCTGTTTTACACACAGGGAATCTACAAGGAGGCCTGTTATGAATTCTCCATCTTTGTATTTATTTTGGATTAGCCTGATTTAATCTAAGAGTCACATCAAGAAAGCCAGACCTCATCTTTAATGAGAAACTTAATATGTATTCACAGTAAACACTTTAAATGTCAAAGTTTAATGGACAGTATTCAAAGGCCATTATTATGGTAACTGTGCTTTTATATCAGCATGGCTGATGAGGAGTAATTCTTTTAAAGACATTCTTCAAAAAAAATCAATATAAACTTTAAATAATAACAACAAAAATTCCCTACAGTGCATCTTAATTCAGAGACAGGACAGTAACAAAACCCTACATAAACAGGAGATCCAAACTCAAGCCTTGGCAATGACTATGAGACTGAGGAAAAGCGTGAGTTGTACAACTGCAGTGCCCAGTGAGCCCTGTGAGCAGAGCAAATTTATATTCAGCCTCCTTGTCCCCTGAGTTCAAGTCTAAACCCACGTCAGCCTCAGCCTCCCTGAGCTCAGCTCTTCCCTCCTCTGCTTTCTTCCTCCAGGTCCTTCTCACCCAGAGACATCCCCACGCTCAGCCAGGATATAGAAACATGCCCCCCCCAGGAGTCGCTCCTTAGTACAGCATTTAAAAATTCTACAGAGCAAAACTTCAGAGAGGAACCTTATTCTTTGTATAAACATGCCTAGAGTCTCTCAGCTGATTAACAGCAGCCTCTTTCCTAGGTTTTCCAACACGTTTTCTCCAACTCTCTCCCCTGGCAGCGCGGGGGGTGTTGGGATGGAGAGCTCGACCCAGCAGCACAGAGTGCTGGCATCATTTTTGCTTGATTTTACTCATCAAAAAACGTCAAATTCTGCTTTCCCTCCCCCCAGTTCCCTGCACAATTTGATCCATCCTTTGCCCAAACACATAAAAAGCATTCTGTGTTTCCATACAACGTGTGTGCCCATGGACACACGCATTTTCTCAGGAGTGTTTCATAAAGATCCTCACACATATTCCAGCATGATCCTTGTCCACTGAAACAGAAGGTGGAAAAGCTCCTGAGTGAAAATCTGTCTTGACCTAAAGGAGCTGCTTCCTACACCAGTCCCAAAATCTGTGACATCGTGATGTTTATCAGAGGGGAAAAAAGCCTATTTAAGTAGCTTCATTTTCATTTGCAGCCATGGATATGTTTACCAATTTATAGATAATTTTCTTTAATTGCATTTAGAATCAATTAAAGCAGTTCATTTATATGGAATGATGTAGCAACCAAAAGCTGCTGTTTACTCATTCCCTCCACTGAGAAACTTTCCCTTCGGCAACGGGGTTGAACTTTCAAAGGAAATGATAATAGTTACATTCATGCAAACTCAGAAAGGCACCAAAATAATTCCTTTTCAAACAGATTCAGAGAGATCAAAAACTCTGGTTTATGTGGATTCAGCCTCTGTAATCAACAAACACGATGTTATTTTATCTGAACATGCAGAAAATACAGAAATGGGGAAGAGAATTTCTTTATCCAAGTGTTCCAATATGGAGTCACTTAAGGAAAACGAGTAATTATTGCATATTTATTTAATCTGCTGACTAATGATTGTGTATTTGCTGCTTCACTGTGGCTACAGCTCTGCTCCACTCTCAGCTACCTATGGTTGACAAGGGAGAAAACACCAGAGATATCCTGCAATCCTGGGTTTTCCAGAACGATCCTTCAGTGATTCTTGGAGAACAGCACACGGTGCAAATGTTAATTGGTTCTGCCTTACTTTACTCCACAGAATGCATCCCTCTTGTGCTGTTGCCAGCTGATAATAAGAGGATATAATTCCTTGGCAGTGAGTAGTGGCAGCACTGGGACAGTGGGAAGCCCTCGTAGGAGAGGCAGGACCTGGTTCTCTGCTAATTCCACTCACATCTGGTTCTGCTGGACCCACAGAATTTGCCCTGATGTATCTGAAATGAGCAAACTCTTCCTCTGAAGCAGCCAATGTGTTAAAAAAAATGCAAAATAGAAAAGAGAAAGGATAATGACCCTTCAGTGAGGCCCATTTTTACCACCTTGTGTTTGTGGAGTCCTTGAGTCTTCCTACGAAACACTCGCCAGCCAAAGGCTGACAATACCCAGACACAGTCAGGATCAGCCTCCTAAAACTTATTACCCTCTTTTTTCCTTTGGAAAGAACATGGGGCTACTACTTTGAAAGGAATTAAAAAAGCATTGATTGATTATAAAGGAGAAATGTGTAAAATCCACAAAAAAATGCAAAAGGAAACAAACCCATAAAAGTTACTGCTGCATTTTAGTATCTGGATTCAAATAAAAAGAGTGCACTTGATGCCACAGCACATGTAAGGATGCTAAGAAGAGATACAGTAGCATCTTCAATATTAAATAGTATATTAAATAAATGCAAGCAAAAATTCTCCAAATAAACTTAAAATATTTCTTAGCAGTTATCTTCCCAAATTACAAACTTGTGTTTTTCTAATTGGCTTTAATTGCCTTGATTGAGCAAAAATAATCCAGAAATGATTTGTCCTTCACCTTTCCCTTTTATTTTTATTCCCAGCAGAAGCCAAATGCCCTTTGAGCATCTTGGAGCTGCAGGAACGTGCCAGAAGCCTGAAGAGCCCTCGCACTGTCTTGTAATTAGGGAGCAGCCAAAGGGGCATCCCTGGAGCCAAAAGTGGGAAAGGGGAATTCAGTACCTTTTCTTGAACCCCCTTCCTGGGCTTTTTGGGATTGCTGAGTTTCAGTTATTCAGTTTAATAGTTAAAAATACGATGAGATGGATCCACGTCTTCCGTGTCTGCTTTCTGGGCAGTCAAAAATGAAAGCAACAGGAATGTGGTTTTGTATTTGGTATGTTATGCCACGTCCTCAGGTTGGTTTTAGATCACAGAGATTACAGGATTATCCCTCTCCAAAACTTTGAATCATCTTCTCACATGTGATATTGTTAAAAATTGCTTTCTGGCCTCTTTTCAAATGGTGGTTGCTGAATGATCTGATCTGAATGCTAAACAAAGTAAAACTTTAAATATCCTGTACTCTGTTCTGGTAACATTGAGCCTCAGAATGTGCTAATTCTACATTCTCAGAAGACGAAAAACTCCTTTTAATTAGTAGATGAATCAACAGTGCTATTGTAAACTTTAAAAAGTTGCTGATGTATAAGAAGGAGCTTTTCTGGGTGCTCCCAACACTGAAAGAATCACATAAACAGAAGGTGTGATAAAGGGGAGCACAAGAAATTGGGCCTTTTTTTGTTTCTAGGATTTACTGTTATGTGGCAAAGGAAATGGATGGAAACCTGTCAACTCAAACACTGAGACTGTGCAAAGCTGACTGATGCACCTGGAAGTAAAATGTACAATGGCCAAAAGGAAAGTTCTGGAAAACAGATTTTCCGATAAAGAAGATGACTAAAAAAACTGGTAATTGAAATCAATATGAATCTGGATTTTCTCATGAGAATTCCCACTCAACCCATGGCACTGAAGATGGGTGAACAGCACTAAGGGCTTTTTGTGGCTGGTTGGGTTCTGTTTGTATGTTGGTTGGTTGGTTGGTTGGTTTCTGTTTTTTTAAGGGTTTTTTTGCCTAGGATTCCAGCAGAGATGATTGACATCTTCCTTAAAAAAATAGTATTTTTTTCCTGATTTCACATTTCAGTTGTTCTTCCTTTAGTCCCAAACTGCTCACGCAAGAAAAGTAGCTCAGAAACAGTTTTCAGTTTGAACAACTAAAAATAATCCAACCTTATTCAGCAAACCCTGAAGTTCTGAGATGCTCTAATTTAGGGAACTATTCCCTTGCACAGCCAAAGAGCACCAGGTCACAGCTATAGCAGAGTTCCTGTCCCAGGATTTTGCCTGGGCACTGAGGCAGTTTAGGGATCTTCATCTGGCCAAATTTTATCCATAAACCTCAGGCTGCCACACCTTCCAAATAACCTGCATTGCCAAAATCAGAGCAAATTCTGATTTCACTGCTGTTTGTCAGGAGGACAACAAAGCAGTAAAGCACTTTTTAATGCACACAGACATTGGGAAACATGCCCTGCACAATATTCCAGTGTGGGAGATGCTGTAGCCAAATCTGACAAATTAAGCATTTCACCATTTCATTTTACTGTAAGACATCCAGGTTTTCAAAACCAGCTCATTTAGTGCTCCAAGCCCAAGGAAGTAGATCCTACTTGACTCCCCAAAGCAAATTCCCACTCCAGACATCCTGGATTTGCTGAGAGAGGTTCACATACAGATGATTCAGCCATTATATGCATTTTTTTTCTGCTTTGCCTCCAAAATGAATAATACAACTTAAAGTCTGCAGTGACAAGAACCTGCAGTTGTTCCCTGAAACTAAAGACCTGATCATTCAGCTACAGCAGTTCATGTGTCTTCATTTATTCCTGGTGTGTGTATATAAATAAATATATATATATATATGACTTGTAAAATTTACTAAATGTGATTTATTTGTTTATAAAGAACATCATTTTATCTGGAAAGTTCCCTACGAGAGCATCATTGCTTTAGAAGTATTTTTATTCCTTGTTTTTGGTTTGTTGTTTTTTTTTTACTTGCTAAAAGACTAAGCATTATCTACTAATAACATGAAGATGCAGAAAAGAAAAGGTCAATTTAATTGGAACTACTATTTCCTGGGGTTTAAAAGGAAAATGTTGAAGCTAAGATGACATTGACAAATTGCTACTATTTATTTAAATTGTGTAATGCAATCTACCAGTAGTTCTATAATCTGCATGTTTGAAGCAGTTGACCCGTCCAACTAATGCAAACAAATTAGCCTCCCGGGTACTCACTCTATCCTATAAGCCATTAAATATCCCAATCTAACATCATTTAATACACAAACTCTCTTAGTTAAAGTGTTACAGTGGATATGTGTTATAAAAATTACAATAGGCGAGGTCCGGAGCAGAGCCCGTGTCAGTAAATTTGTGTTTTCTGTCACTCTGCCCAAAAAAACCACTGTGGGGACACATTTTGGGTTTCCCTGTGCCCCCCCCCTTCACATGCCCAGCAAAAATCTTCATTGCCACATAATTAAATTGCCTCCAAAGTCCAGCACTGGTTTAAGTGCTTGAAGTTCGATGGTTCCCACCACTAATACATTGGACAAATTTCTTTCCAATAAGTAAATTGGTCTCGGAGAAGTGTTTGCATTCTAAATGTTTCCAGGAAAATTAAGGCTCTATTATGCCTGTTATACACAGGGTAGGAACAACTCTGGTTTTCTCCCTGATTTATAGAAATGCCAATCCAGAGATTTCACAACTCATGCAAATCAACTCACCTGAAGGGAATGGGATTGTTTGTCTCAATAAAAAATGAATAAAACCTGGTGTAATTAGCAAAGCAATAATTCCCCCAGGGACTCAATCCTGGTGTTGTGTGAAGAGGGAAAATTGCCTGTTCTCCATTATGACAAATACACCAATAAGAAACACATAATAATTATTTTATCATACTGAGAGGTCTGTTCTGGAATTTATCCAGGAGTAAAGTCCACCTCAGGCAGCAGCAAAACCAAGAGACTTCTGGGGGCTCCCATGTCTTCCCCTTGGTTTCTCTTGCCCTTGGATCAGTCCTTTAAGGATCAGGTAGTGAATTGAGTTTCATAAGAGCAAGGAGATAGATAAAGGCAGCATGGAATGATTCAATCAATCAGGAAGGTAATAATCCTATAACCAAAGGAAAGTCAATAGGTTATATATCACTGGCAGGCTATAAAGTCATTACAGGAGCTTATGGGACTGAGTCACACAGTTAATTGCTGAAGAAAAATCTCGAGGTTGCAGTAAAAAAGTATATTTTGAACATATTGATACAAGGCTGGTACTTTTGATGAACTTTTCCTGGAAGATAACTAAGCAACAACAAAAATAATCCCGCAAAACTGAATCCCCTCAAATTACCAAACCATGTGGAAGAAGCTTTTTCCAAGCTGTTACTGAAACTTCCTTCTTCCAATATATATTTTAGGTGGAAAAAAAAAAAGACCTTATGAATTTATGAATTCTATAAGGACCAAGCTGAACCTGGTTTTCACAACGAAAAGAAATGGGTGGGATCAAGAACCCCCTATAGAAACTGCAAAAATGAGGAGAAAAAGCAAGATTCTGCAGAAATTTGGGCAATCTTGCTGCCAGAGTACAGATATTAATAGTTTCACGTGCCTGGTTGTGAAAAGCACAATGGGTTTGAAGAGCTCTCTGAAGAGATTTCAATTCAATGAACGTAAGAGTGAGGAGGAGCTGAGCAAAAAGGGCTCTGATTCAGAGCCTCTGACCCCTCTCAGGAGAGTCATCAGCGACTGCTCCAGGTCTTATACACAGAAATATAGAAAAGAACCCCCCTCTCAGTTTAAAACCTTGATCAATCGATCCCAAAACCAAAGAGATTTAAGCAAATTCAACCACGAGACCCCACCTCTGCCTCCCGCTGCAGGTGTGAGGATTTTGCCTCATCCGAGGGGGTTGTTTTTTCCACTACAAAAATTCTCACGTGTTTTCCTTTCTCTGAGAAGTGATTAAGTGACTCATGGATGAGCTCTAGAAAATTGATAGTTGTCAGAGGTAAAAACAATGATCAGTGCAAAAGGTAAGTTTACCATAGAATTGGGATTTTAGTCTTTTTTCATGTTCCTTGCCTAGTTTGGAACTGTTCTGGTTCATAACAATCAGCTATTGTCAGCTGCTAATTATTAATTTCTCTTGGTTTAACATCTTCTAAGCTGAAATGACATTGAAAGGTGGTTTGAAAAGTAAAGTCATTCAACCTTTTCTGAATTCTGGTTAAAAACATGATCTTTAGTAGGACTAATGGTTGAATTTCCCTCTCTAAATTGTATTGCAATACTTTGGCCCTCGAAAAATCCAGGTTATTTTGCAGGTTAGTTCAACTTTTAAGTTCGGATTTCCAGAGAAACATTTACAGAGAAACAAATCTGCATTAACATGAATGATAACATACGAGGTATTTTAAATGAACAGTAATTAAAATTTAGTAGGATGATAATACGCTAATTAAATATCAATTGTTTGCTCAGGACCACTTATTGAGTTTAATAAGTATGTAAAAGATATTAATCTAGTTGTCATGCAATTACCTCATTGAGGGGGAGTGGGAATATGTGCGTGTGTGTGGGAAGAGCAAATCATGAAATGCAAACTCCAGTTTGAAATCTGCGTTAAGGTTGTGACAGAACTAAAGAAAAAAAATTAATAAATTGCTCTTTCTTTCCTCCCTTGGAGCTACTGGGATGTTCAGAGGGGTGAGCTGTGGGTATTAAAAGGGCTGAGGAAGGGATGTGCACGGGGGTGGCAGAATTGTAGGACCATGGAATGGTTTGGGTTGGAAGGGACCTTGAAGCCCAACTCATTCCAACCCCTGCCATGGGCAGGGACACCTTCCACTAGACCAGGTTTCTCCAATCCCCATCCAGCCTGGTCAACCACAATAAACCAAGGCAAACACAGCAGTCTAAAGGTTTAATTTTACAATTAATGCACAGATGCTCTTTTAAGACCTCCACATCTTCAGATGTCGACCATCCCTAAAGCCCCTCACTGAGCGCTCTAAAGAATTATTTACATTTTTGCTTGCCATGGGCTGCTGTTGCATTAAGTGCCCCATACACAAAAAGGAAATCTTTGGCCAGTTCTCTGGGATTTACACATTAATGAAGTTTTCTGCAAGGCTGTTGTGACAATTGTACATGGACTTATCAACTTCACCCCCCTAAATAAAAATAGGCACTTTTTTACCCCCTGGATCATAATTTCAACCTGATGGGTTTTGAAAACAGGAGATGGGATGCTCCCCACATTTTTCTTATAAATTATCCATCCTTTCTGCAGCAACTTGGAAAGCAGTGCCAATTTTTTTATAGCTCAGAGCAGTTATAAAATATTAACCATATCAGACTTTATTTTTCCACAGCCCTGTGTGGAAAAAGGCAAGATTTTTCTGCTCCCATATTTACACAGGCATTAGAAACAGAGAAAAGTGGTAGGAAATTTGAGTTTATTTCCCTGCTAACCAAGAGGAAGGAGTTCACCTACATTATTTCCAGCAGCACTTTGACAAACCTGTTGACAAAAACTCACTGAGGAGAGAAGCCCTCCTTCCTAACAGGGCTGTCTTCATGTTTAACCACCCTTTTTATCCAAAATCTTTGCTGCAAAAGAAGCTAATTCCTTCTTTTCCTAAACCCAACAGAGAGAAAGAGATATTGACTTTTCTGCCGGCAAATCCAGCTCGTTCAGCCCTGTCTCCAACCCACTGTTTCTGAATCTTTCATCAGTTTTGGTCCTTTTCAGGGCTCTGATTCCTGCACAGCATCCTTAAAGATCCCTGTTTAAGCAAGGATGCTGCAGCACCCAGAGCCTACTGTGCCCCCAGGCTTCAGAAAAACAGCGCAGGCAGCTTGGAAAAAATGTTTGAAGCACAAACAGAAACGAATATGAAGAAAAGCTTCAAGATAAATTACAGGGGACAGTGTTTTTTCCACCCCCTCCCAGCACCGCTTTGTGAAGACCCCCAGTTTTAGGAGCAGAGGGCAGAGAATGGGCAGCAAAAAAGTGTTTTTCTCCTTTTAGCCACAAACCACTAGATTATCAAAAAGCTTAATATGAAGAGGGAAGGAAAGAAAAGATGAGAGAGGTAAGAATTGGAGTTTGGAGAAGCTCTGTGCAGAAAATTCAACCAAGTGGGTGTGAAGACTGGGGTCCCACCAGTGGGGTCAGGGCAGCTCCGGGGAACCTCCCAAGGGAGATTCTCTGAGCCTGGGGGTTTTTTTTCTCCCAGTTGTCCCTGCAGCCACACTTCAGCACATCCACGTTCTGAGCCTCTCTAATTAATTAAAAGGAGAGCATAATTAATGCAGCAACTCTTATTCTGGTTTAGGCCATCAGAGGGAGGGTGGGAGGGGAAGCAGGGGGCAGATGCACCTGAAATGGAGCTTTTTGGTGATACAAAACTGCTGCAAACCCAACGAAGAAGTAACTCCAAACAATTCTAATATTGCTCTGCATCCTCACAGGCAGCTGCAGGACATGGGGGAGTCCAACCCAGAGAAATAACAGAGGTGGAAGCCTTTCTAGCAGAGAAAATACCCCCCCTAAACATCAGCAGCTTCTGCAATAGCGAAGGCTCAAATATGTTGCTGGGCCACCTCACTTTCACAGCTCACCCCACAGATATTGGGAAGCTTTGCTGTGCCATATGTGCATCCTTATTCTCTTTCAAAACCATCAGTTTTCGAGAGATAAAAATCCAGAGTTGTGTTTGGGGGAGAAAAAGCAGCACACACTGAGGCTCCAAAGCAGGGCTGGCGTTTGAAGTGTCACTTTTGGTTTTGATCACCGTTTTATCAGCACTAAGGGAAAGTGCTGTGCTGCACCCAGAGAGCTGCCTCAGCCAATAACCCGTTAGGAGCAGCCTCTTTAGTGTGGGGATGGAAGCAAACACGGGGAGAGATGGAGGCAGATGATTAAATGGGCTGAAAATCCAGGCTGACACCCCGGGACCGATGGAACAAAACTGGGGTGGGGGGAAGGGACAAGAGCACGAACAAGAGCTTAAATTATCCAGCTGAAATTCCCACCTTTTACAACACACCACTGGCTGATGGCAGTGGAGCACCTTGAGTTCATGTCTGGCTTGTGCAGATCAGGCAAAAACTCCCAATTACAGGCCTGCAGTTGAGTATTTCCACAATGACAGGATTATTCAGCAGCACATCACCACAGGGCTATAAAAGTGTGTTGTTGACTCAGCCCACTGGGCCAATCCTCTGAAACGATTTCTTAGGAGATGTTGCTCTCCAATATCTCTAAACCTACTTCCAGATTTTTTTTTTTCTTCATTTGAAGATCACTGACCTGGTGCAAGAAAATATTTTCCCTCCGTAGGAGGCAGACCTCTTCCCTTCCTGTGACTTTCAAACCACCAGAACTTTGAAGAATTTACTGTGCATCTCTTCCCACTCTCTAGAGCACCCAGTTCCTTACCCAGGCAGACCTCCTGATGTTTTCCAAACATAAATAAACACTATATGCATTCAAATTCTCCATTTGCATTTATACCTGTATGTGCTTTACAGATTTCTCTCCCAGCCCACTAAACCCATTTATTTTTGCCAACCTTTATAAGCAACAATCTTTTAATTCACAGGATTAAAATGGGCAAAAATATTTTTAAACTTCTGCTGTTCCTTTAATATTGGATCTGTGTGAAGTTCCCACACACTTTTAGCAAATAAAGGCTCATTCCTATATTTGTCACAGAATAGCAGGAAGTTGGAATTTCCAACTGCTCTGACCTGGACTTAGGAATGGTTTTTACATCATTATGTAGATATTTAGGACTATAGTTACATAGAGCTGGGTGGTCCAGGTAAGTCTGGTTATGATAAAAGGCTGGTGGAGAACTAGAACTCTACTAGACTGGCTGTTTTGGTGTCAAGGATTTGGGAATTCCATAAAATTCAGGACAGAAGAGGAACTATGAAGGGGTGAATTCCAAAGTTTAAAGAGCAAATTTTCACTGGACTTGAAATCCAAGTGGTCGAATCAGGTCATGGATGTGGCACATCCAAAAGAACCAGACTTCAGTCAAGCATCCAAGCTGTGGAATACAAAAACCAGCTGGAAAGACCAGCCCTTGTCAAGGCATCACCACCTTTCAACTTGGAAATGTCCTTCCCTTCTGTGGGAATTTCCATGTATAATAATGAAGGGGAAAAAAAAATCTTTAAAAAAAGCTACCAGGAAAACAAATTCGAACTTTGTGGTCATTTTCTATTCTAGTGCCTCTCCCTCCCTCGGGCTCTGCCCACACAGCTTTTTATATAAAATATGACTGTGGGGACACTCTGAGATGGTCATTTCAGCTTCCTGTTGGGTCGTAACAAAAACATTCCTAGAAATAAAGGCTGAGGCTCACAGCATCCCCTGGGTGGACACTGTTGGAACATGGGCTGATGAGGGTCCTCCCTCAGCTGGAGGGGTGGGTCAGGGCTCCAAGGAGCTGCCGTGGAGGGATGGGATCCATGTGACTCCTCCAGCTATTCCCAGCTGGCACAGCCCCTTCTATCCTGCTCAAGATGGAAGCTAAAAGCTGCTCACAGACCAGATCATTCTTTCTTTCACTCACATTTTAAAAATATATAATAAATGTTCTCAAAAATTCCAAAAGGGGCTGATCCTGCTTCATTAATAGCAGTGCCTAAAGCAGCAGATGGACTGTGGCTGCAGCGCTTCAATATATTCATTATTTAGGCCATTAATTTCCTTTGCACCGAAAACATCTGGCTTCTGATGCTCAGGGGGGAAAAAACAACATGATCCAAAACTAGTTTTAACTACAGGTTCATCTTCTACGAGGGCAGGGTAAAATCACAACCAAGGAAGAAAAAAAAAAAGCAAGAAGTTTATTCGCCGTTGGAGAGGACAGAACAAGGTATAAATTTTAAGGGATTTTTGTGTAAGGGGAGCTCACTGGATATGATTTTTTAATTGCTGCCTGCAAAACCCACGGGAAGAGCTGCTTCTTTTCCTTTCCTCGGGTGTTTAGCACAGGCAGAGCTGTACGAGTAACTAACGCTGTGGAGAATCCCAGGCTGGGGGCTCAGAGCATCCCTGCTCCCCGACAAGCCTCTCCCTGAAAGATTCCAGCCCTGGCAGGGACTCCCACACGTTCCTGCTTCCCTTGGACCCTTTCCCCACGACACCAAAATGTGTTTCTTATAAAACCAGCAAAGCCTGCACCGATGTAGGTTTTTAAAACCAGACTTTTGTCAAGATTACTGTCTTAGGCAGAGATATTTCACACATCAGGGAAGGCAAATCCCACCTAGTGGCACAATAGCCTTGAAATGAAGCGGGATTTTCCTGCAAATAATCTCAAATGGAATGTTATTAAAACACAGCAAAACCAACTATTTTTTCAGGCTCCTCCACAAGGCAATGAACTGCCCCACGGAAACAGAACTAAGGTTTGGTTGTTTAATATACCAACAACCCCAGGGAGGAACTATTAACCTGTTTCCAGATTGTTATCATTTCTTAGACTCTCCAAGTTGCATGATCTCAAGCAGGAAAGACAGAAAGAGTAATCCAGTGGAATTAAAGAGAACAGGCCTACTGTCTCCTGCTCCTCATCTCCTTCCCTTGCCCAGCTGGCCAGAAGCTTGTTATCAAGTTTTTCTGCTCTCTCATATCAAGATGAGCTTGCTAAACCTTACTGTTTTTACTTTTTACCTCTCAAATGACAGAGGTTGCACAAAAAATTTTGAATTTCAGAGCCAGTGTGTGCTTTTTCCACACACGTTCCTAGTTCGTGAGGTAGAAACAAGCCTTTGAAGAGAGGTGACATCTCCAGCCACACACTCTGTGTCAGGGACCCCACAGACTTACTAATAAACCACCTTCCTAAGGACCCACCAGGTTTGGAGAGAAGGGCTCTCAAAGTTTGACCAAAAAAAAAAAAAAGAATCACTTCTTTAGATCCCTGGTTTTGTAACTTTTTCATAATTTTTTATGAAATTGCTGTTCATTAAACAAGGAAAAAATCCAGATGAAAAAAATTGTACTTTCAACCCATCATTTTGCAATGATGGATTTTGCTCTTTCCACGTCTGAAAGGTTCCAAACATGGAATGTGAAAAGGTTCTTGAGTGTTTGTGGTTACAGATGAGCTTATTTTTAAGCTGCTCACAAAATGAGAGAACTCCACTAGCCTGTAAAATAATTATTGCTGCAATGAGGTGGATTATGGCTGAGAAATATTTCGAAGGTTAGATTTGACTCCTCCTCAGGAAGTACTGCTTTAAATCTGAAGTTGTTCTTCAGCTGCAGCATTGCCCAAACTTTGGTGCTGGCCTAAACAAGAACAGATAATTCTAACAGTTTCCTGCCCAAAATGTTTTACCTTTGAGTTACCTGAAATTAAATTCATAATGAGAACTTGGGAGAACATGAAATGGAGGATGATGTCCTGAGGGAGAACTTTGAGAGCTCCTCACTTCTGCAGTGGGTATCCTTTAAAATCTCTTGTAAAGGATTTATTACTTAAGAAACACCAGATGCCAACTTGGTTACTCCTCACATGATGTTAGAATTCAGCTGTAACTGGGACAGAGACAATTCCCCAACAATTCCCTGTGCACCAAGGAAATAGTCAACAATGCTGCACTAACCAAAGTGAACAGTAGCTCTCATTAGATGACTATCTCTGCAGAAATAATGCACTATTACCTGTTTAGGTTTAATTAAATGTAATAGAGAACATTTTCTTGTAATAGCTATAGATGTCCATACACCTCTGTCATACTTGACTTCAGTAATTCATCCATTTTCCTCACATCCCCTCATTTGGACAATTTATCTTATTGTCAGACCACTAATATAAGTCATTTATGAGAAAAGTTTTTATAATAATTTACAGGCTAAGTAGGAATATCACAGTCACTGGAGATGTTCAACACTCCTGTAAACTTGCACTGAACACAGTAATTCTGATGGATAACTAAGTTGATAAGGAAAAACAGGGACGATCCTGTCACAATGAAAGTATTTTAGAAGGATTTAAGCTTGAATTCTCCAACTCTCACATCAAGATTGCTGTGCATGATGAAAACCCTGTTTCTTTTCTTTTGCTTTTTCCCAAAACACAACTTTGCTCGGCCTGGGACAAAGAGTAGCTCACACCTGAACTAAAAGTTGGGATTTGCAGTACAGGAAGCTGCAAATTCGACAACCTTACCAAGATTTAAAAGATGTGTGGATGTGGCACTTGGGGACATGGGTTAGAGGTGGCCTTGGCAGTGCAGGGAGAAGGGTTGAACTCACTGACTTAGAGGGCTTTTCCTAAACAATGCTGTGATTTCATAAGACTGTGCTTTGCTCCTTTATTCACTTATTTTTGGTGCACAAGCCCTGCTGACGGATTCCACGCATCTCCAATCTCTGGGCACTTGGAGATCTGGCTACTCTCAGATTCCTCGGTGTGGAAACTCCCCAGAAGGGCTTTTTTTGCCTTTCACAGGGCTCACCTATTCCTGCAGAAGAGTTTCCTCCATCCCTGTGCTCCTTGTGTTCTGGAAGTCTCCCACCTGCCTTGTTTTGGGAGCCCAGCTGCAGACACAGGTCTGACCCACCCCAGCTCTCACCCCACCTGATTCCTGCCAAACAAGCAGAATTCCACCTCCACTCTCCTACTCCCCACACCAGCATCTGCAGATCTGATTTCGCTCTGTAAATAGATGATATCCAATATTTATAAAAAGATTAAGCTAATCTGACATTTAATTAATGGAAACGGCGATGTTTGACTTTTTATTTTAATAAGCAACACCCTTTGTTCCCACAGAAATCATTACTAGCAGGATGTTAAAAAGAAAATAAAATAAAAAGGCAGAAAGATTTAACAAAAGGTTCCATTAAATTAGAGAGCAATAAACAAACACAGCCAATTTATGCGGCGGAGTCATTAAACGTGTATCCTCTCCAACACTTCCCTCACAGACAGTACTTAGGGCTGGTGGGATTGATCTGCAGGGAGCAGTTACCTTAATTATAAAATGAAACACCTCTGCTAATGCAGTCCTGGAGCCCTGGTAGTTTCCACCCCAGCCATGTGGCTCCAAATGCTAATTCCACGAAGGCTCCGAGGGCTCGGAGGTGCCGCGCTCGGCAGCCCGTGACCCTCCCGGGCTCCTCTCCCCTCCCTCCTGCCCTTGGGGTGGAGATAAAATGCAAGAACTCTTTGGTCCAGCTCAGCATGGACTTCTGAATGGTTCATTCATGGGCAGCCATTTGGACAAGAAAGCCCTTTTATCTGATTATCTGCCCTCATCCTTAGAGCTTGTGCCGAGATGTGATGAGCCTTGCAGGAAAAATTAAAGAAGATGTAAACAGTAAATGCAGACATTTTGCAACATAGCTAAAAATAAATTGCACTACAGGCAATTATGCAAGTTTTACTGGATACATTAAAAAGACATTAAATGCACAGCTGTTTTAAGTGTCTTTTAAGCTGATAAATTAACTGTCTAATAAATTGTAAGATTTGTCAGCTAATAATGCTATTTTATCTGCTTTAACATATGCCTTCCTAGTTCATGAAGCATTATTGTAAGTGCCAAAAGGAGATAATGTGCATTTTACAGTGTTATGTCTTAAGTGGAATGGATCATTGGCCATGAAGAAGTGTGTTAATAAATCTCCTAGGCTTTGTTAATTGCACTCAATGAAGTGTCACTGTTAAAACACAAAAGATGTGAGAGAGAAAGCTGAACATAATGTCTTTCAGTTTTACAATTAACAGTTCACTAGGCAAATCGACCAAAAAGACCATAATTTGTTGAAGCCTTATTAACTTACATTTTCCTAGTCAAGGTCATAATTGTGAATGGCTCAAAGCTATCTTTTAATGCTCATCAAGAAGAGCAACCTTGCTAGAGAAAATGAACTTTTCTGTCTTTCGGTAGCACTTCTCACTTGCTTTGCAGGTAGAAGGCAAATAAAGCTGAACTTTGTTATGCAGCCACCTCCTTCAGTCTCTCACCACCAATGAGAGCCACTCATAAGGGGGGAAACATGACTTCAAACATCTTTTCTCTGCAGCAAATTAAAGACTGTGAAAAATGCAATAATAAAACGATATTTTTGAAGTGTATAAGCCTATCTGAGCTGTCGTAGCACAGAATGAAAGCTGTTAATTTTCATTTGAAGGATTACTCATCAAGATTTGAGGTTTTCCCCTGGAAACTGAACTCAGGGCAGAAAAGGAAACAAATAACCCACCACGCTTCACAAACAATCATCAAAATCGAATACAATCACTAAATACCCTTCATGAGGAAGAGCTATTTCCATATTTCTTATTAAATATTGATTACTGAACATATTAACACTTCACAGCATCTCATCAGATCGGCGCTACTGGGCTTTGTTGCAAAATCTTCCCACTTAAGATCATTTTGTGGTGATGTGAAGTATTTTCTCCACCAGGGGAACCAGAGTAAATACTGATGATGATGTCTTGGCACCCAGAAATACAGATATGTGATCACCAGCTTACTAATCCACAGGAAGCCATGAGAGCACATGATAGAAGAATAATGACCAAGCATTAATTGAAGTCTGTCATTTCTTCCTAAAACCCTCAAGATGCAGAACACGATGATTTCATGGAAGTCTCCACGTATTTAAATCCCAGACTATAAATGCCATCACTTGCCATTATTCCAACCATTCCTTTGTGCTGTTCTACTTTAAGTTTGATCCACCTGATAACAGTTGTAACACTCTTCTTTGGGTGATAATTTTCACCATTTACCCTGAGAAACAATGAGGTTGAATCGATACCTGCCAGGGATTCCATTCCTGGGGACGAGGTACAACCCAAAACACAAAGCAGAGCTAACAGGCAGCAGCATTAAATAACACCTGCCAACAGCCTGGGAAAGTTTCTCTACATTTTTAATGGCATTGCTTCAGTTGTTCAGACTTTAAATCTGTTTTATTTATGCAGAATCAGAGGGGTCACATCTCTCAAGTGAAGTATCATAGACGAGTATGTCCAAAAAAAGGCAGCTTGGGGTTAGTCTGAGACTGCACTGACACAAGTGTTACAGGAAATAAAACAACTATCAGAAAACAAAGAGAATTCCTTCTTTTCCCATAAGGCTCTGCCTTAATGACAGGATTATTTAAACAATCATGGAATTGTTAGGGTTGGAAGGGACCTTAAAAATCACCCAGTTCCACCCCCTTCCGTGGGCACCTTCCACTAGACCAGGTTGGTCCAAGCCCTGTCCAACCTGGCCTTGGACACTTCCAGGGATGAGCTGGACAACCAGCAGTGTATGTTCATAGTAGGGAATACCTACAGAAATTAATATTTTCAACTATTACCTCTGAACATGCACACTAGAAAGTCCTCCAGAGGGCCGAACTCATCCAACCAGAAAAGTAAAAATGAATATATCATTTGTGTCCAAGCAAAGCAACCTGCATTTCAAACTCCATAGCTCACACTGAGGCCAAAAATCATCCTTAAAAACTGTGCCATGAATAAGTCTGCATAATTTTGAATTAATTAATACAATCAGTGCAAGACTTCAACTATAACTTAATTGAAAATGGTATATGATATAGAGATGTGTACATACACATGTATAGAATGAAATAAAAAGGTATACACATAAATATAGTTCAGACTCACAGTTACTCCCCAGCTGACAGGAGCAATTTCAAGAGATCACATTGAAACCACTGACACCAAGATAACACAAAATAGCTGAAACGCCGTGTTTTGTAAATAAAGAGATTTATGTTTGCACTACAATAACTCAGCTACATAAGGAGTAAGAGCTGAAGGGAGCCATCCTGGAAAGCTGGGAAACCCTTAAGGATTTGAACATCACACTTGCAGCTGGTTCACTTTCTTCTTCACATGCATATCAACTAAAGCACTGGGACAGGAGGACAGGCAGGAATTCAGACTCTAATCCAGCACAGGGATGTGTTGCTCTGCTCCCACTGGATGCATCCCCACGTACAAGACTTGATATCAAGGCTCAGACTTGTCCCTGCCCAGGTATAATCCCGTGTTTGATCTGCTAGGAACAGCCAGGGGAATGCTGTCCCCCAGCTACCCCCAAAGAACTCCCACACCTCTTACAAGTTGCTTTCTCACGATTTTAAAAATGGGAGTTATGAGGCCTGTTATTTGTCTTTGTGTACTGTTTCTAGAAACATGATTAGCAAAAATGCCCTGAGGGTTTGTGATTTGATTCTGTGTGCAAATCTTGCAGGCAGAAAAAGAACTGAAAGCTTTGCTCAGTCTGAGGTTTCCTACCCTGCTTTGAGCCACCTGATCAGGCTGTACAGTCACATTCCAACTCTTTAGGGTGAAACAGTCCACTTTGAGAGACTGTATTTGCACTTTATGATGATGCAATTCAATGAAGGAGAATCTATTTCTATTCATGGACTCTTGGTATGAAACCACATTGATACAACTAGTTTGGCCTTGGCAAATTGAGATCCCTTGAAATTTCAGTACCAATCAATGCTTTGAGAATACAGTGGGGAGGTCTCAGCCCTCCTCCATCGATCCAAGCCCCACAAGCATCCTTCAAAAGACATATGGCACAAGTTTTGCAGAACTCAGCTAAACAACCTCCTAGAAAATGTATAATAGTTCACTCTTCTGACCTCAAAACATTTATCTTGAGTAGCAGGATTTCCTGAGATAATTATAAATTGCTATTCTTTAGGTTGAAAGAGGATTGCAAGACTGGGCACATTTCCTGGGCCAAGACCACAGACCCTGGAAACTACACTGGAGTGGAAGGGTCCCTGTGATTCCCTGGGAATGACACTGCCTCTGCATCTTGGGAGACACCCATACAAGAGCAAACAAAGCAAATCTCAAGGTGTTCTGCTCTACTTTTTGTTTTTTCTTTAAGTTGGGTTCAGCAGTTCCTAAAGAGTTCTTAAATCACCTTGAATTTAATTTCTCTGAGCCACGTTTAAAGGGAAGAATTACCATCTGTCACAGTTGGTTAATCAGGATCCGTGTGCTACAACTCATTCACTTTTTATTAAAAAGTAACCTCTCAGTTCCTAAACTTTCTGGGATCTTTTCCATGAAGATGCAAGTCATGCTTATCCCATGGGAGCTCCTGACAGCACTCACAGAAGTTAACTCACCTATGAACCAGCACAAGGATGCTGATTTATATAATGTTGCTACATCATTTTTATTACTTCTGTCTGTACCAGTGATTTCTTTTTTATTTCTCTAGTCTCTCATGAAGCTCAGAAAACATTAACATATGATTCAGATAAATGTCCACCCCATAGAGAAGGAAATTTTAGAAAGTGGAGTCACCATAACAATATTAAGATTGTAAAAATAAATGTTCTGCTGGTGTCAGTTTGGAAACAAAATACTCCAGGAAAAGCAGTAAAAGGAAAAAAAAAAACCAACCCTGCATGCTCCCAGATTAGTGGATGTGAATGAATCCAGAGAAACCTGAGCATTGGCTTAACCAAGCATGGCTAAAGCTGGAACAGTAGCAAGAAAAGATTGCAATTTTCTCCAAACTGGGAACAAAAGATCTGGACGGCGGCAAAAAGCAATGAATCCTCTTCATTCACCAAACCCAACTAAGTGGGAACAAATTGGGAGTTTCCAGTTGGAGACAGTCGGGCAGGAATAATGATGTGGGACCTAAAGGCTGGTTTAACCCTTTCTTGCCCCATTTCGGGGGAGCATTGGAGGGAGGACAGGGCTGGACACTGCGGGACCCACAGCACAGTACAACCCATTTCTGGGCTCACCCTGCTGAGAGAGCAGGTTCCCAGGGATAAAAGATGGGATCCCAGAAAAAATTAAGGCTATATGGAGCATTCCTGCCTTTTCCTGGTGGCAGGGGGAAGCTGCTCTGACTTAAGCAGATGCCAATCTGAGATATATTAAAGAAATAAGAAAGCTGAAGTTACTTAAGCTCAGAACACTGGAAGGAACAATAGTGGCTGTAGCCTTTTCTTCCTCTAACATTTCAATCCCTCATTATTTAATTTAATAGCAGCTTCGTGAGCAACGCAGTTCTTAGGCAAAAAAAGGTAAAAAACTAAATGAAAAAGTACCATTTTACTGAGACATGACACAGGATGTTTTCAAAATCTTTTGTTTCAGGTCATACTAAAGCACCCAGGGGGGTATCCCACAAGTGTTCTGAGATTCTGCTGGATTTCACATTTAAGATGTTACCTTATCAGCTTCTAATAAACATTTAGCAAGGAGTACCAATAACAAGAGGTTTTTAAAGCACCATTTTCTGAGTCATTTTGTTTACGAGCCGATTGTTTCAGACACATCTGTTTGAAAGCACATTTTGTTTTGATCCACCCTTTGCAGCCTCACAGAGAGGAAGAAATGCTGGAATCATTTGCAAATGAGAATCATCTTCCAGAGACTGTAGAGAAGGCAGAGCAGAAATTGCCAATCTGAACAGGAATTGCCCAGCATAGGTATGCAATTAAATTTCTCGCTGAAAATAAGAAGAAAAAAAATCAAAAACTATCTGAAACGTGAGATAGTTGAGCTCAAAATTTTGGCCAAAAGCTACATAAAGTCAGGTCTGATTTTTTAGTGTGGATCCAGAGCTGCAGTGGTTCTGAATTATGGAATCACTGAGGGTGGAAAAGCCCCCCAAGATTCAATCTGTTCAATCAAAGTTCAATCTGTGCCCAGTCCCCACCTTGTCCCCCAGCCCAGAGCAGAGTGCCACGTCCAGTCCTTCCTTGGACACCTCCAGGGATGGGGACTCCACCACCTCCCTGGGCTGCTCCTTCCAGTCCCTGACCACCCTTTCCAGGAAGAAACTCCTCCTGATGTCCAAACTGAACCTTATTTCTTTCTCTTCCATAAGGTCGTGGCTACCCTCCAACATGACTCAGGCACTTTCTTCTGTCTCTAACTCAGGTAGATTCATTTGCACTTGGATTTAAAAGGAATCTCTAAATCAATCATTGGTGCATTATTGGGTGTAACAATATAATTATTACAAGATAATTATAACAGTGTTATAGCATTATAACAATGCTATAATAATTATAACAATAATACTATATAATAATAAAAATATATTAAGATTATATACCTGTGTAATGATACAATAATTCCAAACTAAAATGCCTACACTGAAAAAACCTTGTCAAAGCATCACACTGCAAACCCTCCCTGCACAGCTAAAAGCCCAGTTATCCCAAAATTCCCACTTCTGGCAGCATTACTTTTTATCATCCTGTAGTAGAGAAGCAGGTGTTATTCACACCTTTAATTCATAGAGGTGATTTATTAAAAGATCTACTGAAATGCACTTGCCAAGGGAGGATGGGGAATTTACTTTTTCCTGATTATGGCCCATTCTTTAAGAGCTCAGTAAATATTTTCCTCATCCCTTTAACACACATTTGAAGGATAAACAACCCAAAGGAGGGAAATCAGTCAGATGAAAAAAAAAAAGGCCATGCAGGTTTCCATCAGACTAAGGATATATTTTGGTAACAAATATAACAGATTGCAAGAAATGCCAGGAGACAAATGCACAAATTTGGGGGAGATTTGTCTATTAGTCTGCTCACAACACAGGGAAAGCAGCCTCTCAGCAGCCTCCTCACTAGACATCAGGATATATATGTGCGCATTTTATGTATAAAGGGCTATAAATAAAAGAAAAGAAGGGGTTTGCTGTTATTTCAGATGAGATAAAGCAGAGCCCACCTTTGGTGTTTATATTGTCTCATAGAATTTTATCACTCAACAGCTTTTCTCAGCACTGCTGCTCTTGCAGGTGTGCGGGGATGTAAAGCCCAGGGATGTATCCATGGGGGTGGATTGGGAAGACAAAAGCTTGGAACACCTCATTTGGGGGTCCCACAGACCAGGGAAAGGGATTTTCTGGCCAAATGTCAGAACACAGCCTGTTCCCTGCACTCATCCTCTTTTCCAAGCCTGTATTTGCACACACACACACACACACCCCCCAAGGAGAAAACCGGAAAACCACAGCTTCTACCCCCCACCCAAACTTACCCAATCTCAAAAATTTTATTAAGAGAGACTAGCAGCAGTAAAACAAATTCCAGACCAATCTTTTATTGATCTTAACCCCTTCTGAGTCCTTCCTATAGGACTTACACTCGTTATTCTCCATGTTTCTCACCACAAAAGCCAGACCTGCCTCCTTCACGCCCTGCCTGGATCAGCTCACCTGCTCTCTCAACCTTTTCTCAGTTTTTATCCAAGTTTACCATCTTTTGAAGGCAACAGTGTTTTGGTCTAAGATGTAAATTAAATGTGAATATCTGTCTTTTAATGCTAATTTAAAAAATAACCAATGCTGCCTTCACACAGTCTTTAAAAACTGTGGCAAAGCTTCAAAGTGGGGTTTTTTAGTTCCTTATTAATTCCATCAAAGCCAGAAGATTTCTGGTGCCGGGAGTCAGGACTAAAGAACACCAAATCACCTGCTTGGTTGCCATCTCCATCAGACCTTTGCACAGGAATATTTAATAACATCCTCAAATCCTGGAAAACTCACTGAAACCCCCTGTCAGCCTCCACGAGCGGTAGCAGCAAGATGCTTAAAATAAGAACTCAGGTTTAAACAGCAGTTCTTGACCTTTGGGTCTAAGCAGATGAGCAGCATCAATCTCTCAGTCACTCAAAATTGTTGTCAGCTTTTACTCATGTGTTTTCCATAAATCCCCAGTGAGTCCAGTGCAGCTGTGCTGGAAACGTGAATCTGGAGTAACCACGGTCCCAAATCTGACCCTCTCCTCAGCCACCAGCCTGCTCTCTCCATCCTTTTGCCCCACTTGTCCCAGGTAATCTCCTTTAAACAGCTCGTTGCAGAGGGTTAATGTAGCTCTTGGTACCTTCTGGGGGAATTTCAGCCCCGAAGTGTTTAAGAGCTTAAAAAACAAACAGCAAACAAGCCCAACGTTCCAAACAGAGCTTGTAGCAGACAGCAGGATTTACCATGGGTATTAGGGATGCTGTGGTGTGCATATGCCAACCCAGTGGCACACAGTGAGCAGGCAGCCCCCCACTCCCATCCCATCTCCATCCAACCCTCCAGAGCTCGGAACTGCATCTCTGATTCCATTTTAGCAGCCACACCAAGCAACAAAAAGAAATGCGAGTTNTTTTTTTTTTTCTATATTAGGTTGACATCTCGGTGTCAGGGATAAACCTTCCACTCTCCAGCTGCTCCACCCGCTCGTGCTGCGGAGGGGAGGTGGCAGGGAGCCAGCTGGATCGCTCCTCCTGACAACATATTTTTGCAGATTATGCAAAAGCGGCAACATTTAGCTCTAGAGGAACATCACAGCTGTTCCCCTTCCCCTGTCAATCCCAGGCTCAAACTCGCAACAGGTTTCATTTAGGAAAGGCCAAAAGTGCCCCAAAAGTGGGGTTTTCTTCACGTGCAGCCACGAGGTGAGAAGCTGAAGAGCCACCCTTCAGGGGCACAACCAGCTCCAGCAGAGATATCACAGCCTGCCAGGGAAGGGACCAGAACAGAGCACTGATCTGTGTCATCACTTGAGGTGCTTGTGCCAGATTGGCTTCTTGATGAATTATATATATTAAAAAAAAAATACAGTATCAGGCAAACTTCATTCATTCATTCTTGCACAAATGCTCAGAGCCCAGAAGGCTGCTGCTTCAACCCACAGGCTGAACTCAGAGTCCTTCAACCACAGAGGCACCTCCTTGGCTCTGCCCAAGCCAAACAGGGCTCCCAAAGAGCACAGGATCACTCCAGAGGGAGAAATCAGGCTGAGACACCCATTAACAGAGGCAGGGAGACTCAACAATGCACATTAAGAGGATATTTTCATTTTAAAACAGGAGGGAGCTCTGCACTTGCTAGTGCACAAACTATTACAATGCTCCAGTCATCCATAACCCCTAAACTCTTTGGTTCATGGCTCATTTTGGACCAAGTGCCTTCACGTGATGCTAAGAGCAGATTTTTGCCCATCAGCAGGAGGCTCATCTACTTATTAATGCATTGCTCCTAACAGCAGTACATGATGGTTTTTCTAACATATTTCTAAAGGCCCATATGGGAAAAATAACTTGTGAAAAACTTGAATATTAAGCCCATAAATAAAATTAAACATGACATCTTATTGCATGATAAACCAGCTGGAGGTGACACTGAATGTGTAGGTGTGTTCAAAGGGAGCAGGGATGCAGCAGAACAAGCAGCATTAAAGTCTCAATATATCTCCAAACACCCTTTAAAGGAAGCACAAAAGTTTCTGACGCCATCAAACCCAGTTCCTGCAGTAACTTTTCACCCTGTGCGGAGCCTGCAGATCTTCCCATGCAGAAAGAAGCATGATAGTCCCCATAAAAAACCAAAAAAACAAGTTAATGTGAGAATTGTAGGTAAAAGTGAGGTCCCAGCCTCAGTTTGCTCAGGTATCAGCCTGTTGTCCCCAGTGTGGTTGCACACCCTGGGTTTATTTACACCAATTCCTGCAGAGGGACGTGGGGTTGGGTCCTGCCGTGCTCCCTCTGCTCAGCTCAGGGTCTCCAGCCCTTCCTGCTGACACAGCTGAGATCTGATGCCTCTCATTGATTATTTTTTATAGCCCATTAATGCCATTTCTAGATTTCTGACAGAAGCCACGAGAGGTCCCAGGTTTATGGGACCTTACAGAGCTCAGCTGTCCTGAGGGACAGGAGCAGGGAAAGGGAGAGCACTGCATGGCTAAAATCATTAAATTGAGGAAAGCTCCATTGATCTTTTTATCTTACTGTTGTTATGATCTACCAAGAGTCCTCTGGAAAAAAAAATAAGAACCATCAAAAGGCTAAAAAACATTGAAGGACTTGAAGCTTCATGGCAGAAGTTCTTTCATTGAACTCCAAACCAAGAAGGACAATCACAGCCTCCTGTGTAAGTCTAGAAAAAGGTGTGGTCAACTCCAAAGCATCTGAATGGTGGTTTTTTTCTCCAATAAGGAGTTTATTCCATGGTTGATTGTTAATGGCAGCCAGTAGGGAATGGCTGCTCTAAAGTAACTGCTGATAAACCAGAACTAGAGGATTTTTAAGGTCCCTTCCAACCCAAACCACCGCACGAAGAAAAGCCAGTGACCATGTATGAGTTCTTCTCACTTAATCACCATGATGCAGGGCAAGGTTGTACTTCCACAAAGCCCCACATCCTGTTTTAGGTACATTTTAATTACAGTTTAGGTTTGATTGTATTACTAATGACAAGCCTAGGATTTGGTAGGCTGTACAAAGAATCAGAGGTATATTTTTCTCCTGCATTTCAGCTAAATCTGCACTCAACAAAACACATCCATCCTCATTCAGTGGCAGTAGGGATATCTGAAAACACCAGAAATGTAATGGTTAAGTTAAACTTGGGCAGTTCTTCAGAGGTATTTGAAGAGAGCAGTGGCTGTGAAATGGAGCAACACACAGGAGGAAGGGAGGGGGCTGCACAAAGGTTTGGTCTCACTTGCAAATTTGCAGGATTATTGATGTCCTCACTCCCTGTACTCGAGGCAGAGAGTTGCCAACAGCTGCATTTGATGGGCAAGGGGAGTAATGAATTTCTTATCACACAGAAACGTTATTTCTCGGATCTAATCTTCACTGATATTGGCAAGGAATTTTCACAGCCTCTTCATCTACTCAGCTGAAGTCCTGGTCTTAAAATAATACAGGAAGATTTATTTTTAGGAGAAGCTGGGAGCAGGCAGGTTGTCAGCCCCGGTTTGCCCAGCGATGGACATCCAGGAAAGGTGCAGTTCAGAGCTGAACCTCAGCAGTGATACCCCAAGCAGGTGCTGTCAAATACCTCCTGTGAGGCACAAAAAGGTACCAGGCTGGAAATTTTGTGCTAAATAAACCTGTGATCCCAACAGCAGCGAGCATGAAACACCAGCCTGACCACTGCACGCTCCTAATACATGTCAAGGTGTGTAGGAGGTCTCAGTGCAGTGATTTTCCAGGGGCTGATGTTCAGAAAAAAAAAAATCTCTTCCCTTTCTCTGCTAAAACCCAGCCAGGACTGAAACAACCCATAAGGGGATTTGAGGGGTTAAACAGTTATTTCTGCTCAAATGTGTTGCAAAGGTATTTGAAGGGGCTGCTGAAAGGAATGGAGGTGGTCTTTTTTTTTTTCTTTCTTCTTCTTCTTATTGAGAGTTGTTAAAACTAAAATTTCCCATATACTCTCACTTCCCTTTCGAGGTCTACTGGGGTTGGCTTATTCCTCTGCTTTGATATGCAAATGGGCAGCTTGCTTTCCTGCAGGGGACACTGGCTGGGGGCCAAGGAACACAGAGGAGATGTCCTGTCAGGAGAGCAGGGAACGCTCCTTGGGCAGCCCCGAGAGCCAGGCCTGGGCTTTGGCTTAAAAATAAAATACCTTTGTTAATAGTTTCTCCTTCCAATATAAATGTTTGTGTATTTACCCTTCTAGTCATCTCTGCTGGCCAATAGCAGGAGCACAAGGGTTGAGCTGTTCCTTTCGGGCCAGCGCTCTGCTAAACTCATGTCCCCCTTTGAAGACATTATTTGGAGCTGCCCTTCATTTAAGTCATGGAATAGGGGTTATTTCAGTAACATTTAAACCACCCCACTGCAGTGAACAGCCATATTTTTATAGAAACATGATAAATTTATTTCTACTGGGCAGTTTTCTCCTCACTCTTCAATCCAGCCCAGATTTGGGCGAGATTCAAGAGAAAGGACATTCCAGTTTCCGTTTCCTGGTCCCTTTAATTCCACTTTCTCACTTTCTTGTTTTTCTGCCTTTTCTTTTCCCTGACATAATGGAGTACCTATAAAAAAAGATTAAATGGGACCATAAAGTTTTATTAATGCCTTACATCATTGATATCGTCTCTGTATTGATAGTTCCACTTCCATTATTGCTACTTAGGCATTTAATTAGTGATTCATACAGTATGTTGTAAACTACAGTATTAGCGTTAACCATCTATATAAAAGCCCTCATTATGTAAAAACTCTTCCCAATATCATAATTGGAGTATAGTTATCCACTTTAACTGACTTGAATTAGATTATTATAGATTAATTTATAAAAAGTTACTTGTAAAGGACATTGAAGATCATGGAATATTAAGAGTGAAACTTCATTACAATAAAATGGACTTCAAGAACAATGGCACTGTCTGAGTTTTATATAAATCCATTACAATCTCCTAGTAATATGAACAATAACTGTGTTATCTGGCAACTCACTGGTACTTAAGGATGGAAAGACAGACTTAAAAAAAGAAGTGTGCAGAATTAAAGGAGGATGGGCACTTAAATCCTGCATAAAGCAGCAGAGAGAAAAATTCTTCTTTGCAGAGGAAATCTGGGTAAGAGCAGAAGATATAACAGATGTCTAACATGGAAGAAGTGTATGGAAAACCATATTGTCCAGAGCATAAAGGTTAAATATTAGAATCAGTTAAGATTAATATGAAATCTGAGGAAACCTTTGATCCAAATGGAGTTATTCCCTATTTATGTCACAGTAAAAAGGAGCAGAATTTGGGCCACCTCCCCAAAAATCTATTTATGTTTTTATCTTTCTTCTCTCTGCTGTCACCACCCACGTTGTTCCACTCACCTCCTGAAATGACATGGTCTGGAGCCCAACTTTGCTGGCTTGGGAAAGGAAATCCTGAGCTCAGGCCACAGTTTAACCCCAGTATCAGGGAAGGTGTTGAAGTTCCCATAAATGGAGGAACCTCCACTTGCCACTGAACCCCTTCCAGTCAAGCAGGAAGATGCAGAACCTCCTTTTCTGCCCCAGCTTTGTGCTTTATCCTTTACATCCAAGCCACCCACCCTTGGAAAAGCCAAGAGAATACCAGGTTGCTCTTTGCTTCTGAGGGATATCTCAGAAAATCACCTCTACTGGCTTTATAGAGGCTTGGCACCTTCAAGCCCCACAGAAGTATTCCAAGAGGCTCTTGGTTTTTGGGGCTGCTTTTGTCTGTAACCAGCCCAGGCTCTGGGATGTGCAGAGTCATTTCTCCTCGGCAGTTTTGCCCTTTTCAGAGCAATATCACTTTTTCTGACAGATACCACGCACAAGAACGTTCTCTCAAGTTTCCCACGCCAGTTTTTATGTGGCTGAGCATTTCCCTGCCTTCCAAAGAGAGGGTTCTCCCCATCTTTCAGCTTTAATATGCACAATATGCCGTGGGAGAGCAATACCACATTTGCTACCTGTGTATTTGCAGAGTCCCTGAAGGGCCACACTGCATTTCAGCTGGGAGGCAGGAGCTCCAGAAATCATTTCCCTGAGTTAATCAACCAGCCTTTCCAGCCTTACCACCACCTCTTGGATACTATTTCACAGGCAGCATCACTGGGAATGGTACAATAATAGGGAGGGGAATGATGTTTAGAAATGGCAAAGAGCTGGAAAATACCAGAGCTCCAGGGGGATGAACTGCTCACCCCAAGGGCAAGCTCAGGAGAACATCCCATGGTGGCAGAAGCAATAGTGTGCAAGCAGGGTCTCCAACTAGTCTTTGACACATTCAAGTCCTCATTTGTTGCATATCTCTCACTTTTCTAAGGTTTTGCCACAGAACTGCTTCCTTCAGGGTTTTGGGGTCTTACCCACAACTCACTTTAGGTTGCACACCATTTAGATTCCCTCTAGAGAGTCCAACTCATCTGCTTGAATTCAATCCTTTATGTTTTCTCCTCTGATTACCACTCCTGCACAGACACAGGGGTGAAGCTGTTGGTCAGTGGGAAATGTCCTTCAGCACACAACTTGTCCCAAATGCACCAAGAGAAGCCTGTCAAACCTTGCCTCAGCTCTCTGCACTTCCATATAACACAGACTCAAGTCAGAACCTTGAACTACAGCTTTTATCTGGCTTTGGACCACCATGCACCAGAAAAAAAGGTTAATATATAAAGGCTGCCCAGTAAGTACTTTCCCTGGTTCAGTGAGACTTTCTAGGTGTATCCCTGTGGGACACGACTTCCTTGGGAGCTGCTGGAGGATGAGAGGTCATGGGTAAAAGCTCCAAAACAGAAAATAAACCACAAGAATCACCACTTTACAGGCATAGAATCAGATCCACGTGTTCTCCAACACCAACCTGCCCCCTCTGCACAAAGAGGGAACCCCCTGGGTCAGACCTGTGGGCTGTTTGTGCAGCTCTCGCTGCAGGAATCACCTCAGAGAAACAAAACCTGCAGTATTTGGGGTGGTGGTTGTGGAGGTTAATGCCCAGCTGGAACAGGACCCAACATGGTGCTAACAAGGACAGTGAGGAGAAGGGACTGGGCTGGAAGGGCACTAAGAGCACTCCAGAGCTCTAATTAACACCATCCACTGTCCCACCGCTCACTGCCCTGCCCAACACCCTCCTCTCTCCTCCTGCCTTGGTCCAGGCTGACCAAAGGCACTTCCATTGCATCCCACTGTTAAAATCACTTTATTAAAGCTCTCCTAAGCCACTTTTTTCCTGTCTCTGACACATCTCAAACCCCAAAGCTTTGTTTTAATGCAACTAATCTGGCATCCTTCCCCAGTTGCCTCTTTGCTCTGTATTTCCCTGCCCTTCAACTCTTCCCAACCCCTATATTTTTAAAAAATCTGAGTGCAGTACAGAGAATACAACTGGCTGCCCACACTGTTCTTGCAGTCTCTCTCTGGCCATAAATTTTGTAGGAGAGCAATAGAATGCAAAGCACATTAGCAGTAACACGCCGAGATCCCTGTGCTACAGGGGAAATAGGAAATGGAACAGCACATTTACAATTTTGGCCAGCAAAGTACCAGCACTATTCATTGATCTCATTAAAGACCAATCTACATTCAGGGAAGAATAAGATTGATGAGCTGTTAGACTCTTTAAACACAAAAAAAGTTCCCAGCTACACACATGTGTAAATAGCCCAAAGAGAGGACAAGGGTCTCTCTGCCCCTTCAGACTAATGGAAATAATCACTGTGTGATGGAAGTGGAGCCTCCTGCCATTCCAAAAATTGCATGTGAACCTGCTCTGCCTCTTTAGAGTAAGCAGTGCACAGAAAATAGCAATATATTTAAATTTAATTGATCTTGGAAATTTAATGCTTCATTTAATTCTTATTTTAGCACAAAAGGAAAAGAGAAAAATATTTTTCTTTAGATCTTTCACTAAGCATAAACAGGTCTCAACTGCAGCATCTTCACCCACACATCTCAGACACTACAGGTACTTCTTTGCAGAGACCTGAATCTTTATCTCAGCCTTTGCTCCCCTTGGAAAATGATTTCTTTTCTTTCTAATCCCAAGTTTCACCAACTGAAAAATGGGAATGCGACTACTTGCACAGCTTTGGAGCCCAGAGATGGAAAGCACTCCATTGGTGCAAGGTATTACTGTGTTGATGATGATGAAATAAGCTTTCATACATCTCTAAATTATTCAGGAGCAGCTACTGTGGTTTCACCCCGGCAGTCCCAGAATGCACCTCAGTGCCATTACTCTGCAGGGAACAGCGGTGGTGAGTAAATGGCTCTGAAACTCATATATTAACCTCACTTGGTGGCTGGAATATTCATTTCTTTTGGAGTCATTTGAAGCAAGAAAAGAAAATCTTCGCTCGTAGAAATCATCTTTAGCTGACACTTTAAGGAGCAGAGCTGAACAAATAATTTCCAATGAGTAATGTGATGAATTTATTTTCCTTTCCTCTGTCCCCAAGCAGACTGGGATTTCCTCAAATGTATTTGTTATTCAAATGTATTCAACAACTATTCTTTGCAGTGTTTTTCTGCCGTGTTTATTGTGCCTGAATGTGCTTAATGCCCTTCTTTCCTTTTGCTTTCAGCTGTGGGGTTTGCTCTGGGAGTTTTAGGGGGTAGGAGGTGGGGGATTGTTTTCATTAATCACCCAGGTGTATTTAAGGGATGAGAAAACAGCAGATTTTTGGTGTCCTGATCATAGGCACAGTTCTGAAGTACAGCAGATTTGAGTGCCCATGGCAACACCCCTGCCCAGACCTCGCTGGGGTGCTGGGGGTGTTTTTGGGATTTTGCAGTGCCCTGTGTCTGGCATCTCAAGGAGCAGGTGAGGCACTGCACGTTCAAAGAGCTGCCCCTGAGCTGTTCCTCCTGGATCACCTGCCATGCAGCATCCCAGTGGAGCCCTGCAACTTCCACCACCACCACCAAGGCACAGACTCTGTGACAGAAGGAGAGGAACTGCTGAGGATTTTTTTCGCAGTTTGGACAGCCTCCTAATGTGTTAAGAGAGACATCTTGTCAAGGATATTTTCAGTTTTGTCGTTTTCTTTATCCCAAGCCCTGGAGTTGGCACATTTTGGAGCCATCCTAATGTATTAGCAAAAAATATGGCCTTGGCTGTTATCCTTAACTCTGCTGTAAACCTGGCACAGGACATTTCCCTCTTCCTGCTCCAAGTTTTCCTCTCTAAAAGGTGGATTATATCACTTATATTGGAGAGAACTTTCAGGACCCCCTGACTCAGGTATTATGGTCACTTATAGGTAAAGGAGAGACTTCCCAGCAATGAGTGCCCAGAGATGTATTTCTGGAGTTCAGTGAGTAAATCAAAGCTGTAGCTTGTGCTTAAAAAAAAAAAGTCTGAGCCCATACTACATATTTTAGCTGATTTTACTACCCCCTGATATGTCCCATGGTGGCTCCTTTCTGTACCAGAAGATATTTGAAGCACAGTCTTACCTATCCTCTTTTACCATGACTTTGCCACTGAAGAGACTGGCTGTACAAAGGGGAATATAGCAGATAATCAATACACTGAGATTGTGATATATTAACAGGCATCCCCAACCATTAGCAGAGAATTACCCATTATCAGATTAATAAGCAAGGACCAGCTGGAAAAAAATACGTTGTTGTTGCTTGTAAAGCAGTGCTTTTTTCCCCTTACAGCTCAATTCAAAACAAGCAGCCAAATTTCAACACAAACTTAGAGGTCACTTCTTCCAGAAAGCTTCTTCTGCCTTTAATTAAATCAGCAGATTCTCAAGAGCCACTCCTACCAGAATGAGTCATTGACAAAAGTTGCCTCTTTGGCAACTGAAATTAAAATAATTCAATTATTTCATTGAAATAACAATATTTCAGGCAGTTGCTGGCCCGTGCTCAATGCAATCTCCCTTCTCCAAGTGCTGCCAGAGTGTCCAGACCCAGATCTGTGAGGAGAACTGGCGCTTTGTACCAACCACGACAATATTTTATTTCTTTTTCTGACCCTCCTATTAATTCCTTTACAATTATATGCCATCGAGCTTAACCACTTGGTTTTGACTTTCAGCAAGGAATCCACCCAGGAATCCACCAGGAATCCACCCAGGGGGATTTGGGGGTTCCAAAGCTGCCCCATCCTTGATGGTCGCCCAACACCCACGGGAGCGGCTGAGAAATGCCATTTTTGTGAGAGGTTTTTCTGAAACATTTTCCTTATTGAAATAAACAGAAACTTCAGTGCCTCTTTTCTGCCTTCCTTCCCAGCCTCCACAGCTCCCGAAGCCTGGGGAGTGGGAAGGAAACGTTTCTTTCAGCGCGATGCCTGTTCCCCCCTCGCCTTTGAATTCTTAAAAGAAGAATATTGTTTCATACTCTTCCAGCTCTGCTCTCCCTTCCCCGACTCTCACCTTACCTTCTCTTCCTCCCTCTTCTTGATGACTATTTTCTTTCTTCCTCACTGTTTTTCTTTCCCCTCGTCTTCTCCGAGCTCTGCTGCTCCTGTTTCACCATCTGGTTCTGTTCTCCTTATCGCTCTCCTTCCCTCGGACACAACCCTCATTTTCCCCCTCTCGCACCTTCCCCATCTCTGTTTCTCCTCGCCTTTCCTGTCTTATTTCCCCCAAGGTTTTCAAAGGGAAGCACAGCCAGGGCCAGCTTTCCCTTCCTGCCTGCTCCTTAATTGAGCATTTCAGGAATCCTCACTTCTGGTGGTGGCTTTGCAACTTCCCAGCTCGCCCTTCAACCAGACGGGGACGGCACCAGAAAATTCCCAACCAGAAAATTATCCCGGAGGATCAAAGCCACAGTTCCCACTGGGTTCTATTTTATTTTATTTTATTTTAGCACTTGCCTTTTTTAATTTCTTTACCATTTTCTCTGCTTCTCGAAGAGGCAGGTTGGACTTTAATATGCAGTTAAAAAAAATCTTATCAAGAACCTTTATACATATTCAATGCTGAAGCAACAAGTAACTAAATTGGGAGCCTTTTTGTTTCCTTATCGAGCAAATCTACTCCTGAATGCTGACAAGCAGGTCTTTATATACTTTGTCCACTTGATAATAGACTAATAATCTTATCATGATGTTTTCTTGAACTTGAACTAGGTGTACAAAGTTAAGGCTGGAAATATGGGAAATTACTAAATTATATAACGTGGCAGAGACATTACAAGGAATTTCTTATATTGCACAGCGAAATATTGCCAATTATTGTAGCTGTCAATTTAACAATGGGCTTATTCACTATGGTGTTTGATTAATGTGAAATTATTCAGTTGGCTACCTTGTAGTTGGCCTATTTTTGTGTCCAATTAGTATGCTAATAATGGTAATTATGTTCTATACTGCATGTCTCATCACCTAGAGGGTTTTTAAAATGATAAAATAATGAGAATAAACAAGCTGATGCTGACATTCACTGGGCCATTCTAATTACTTACTGAGAGCACACTGGGGAATCAACACTCAACCAAAGAAAATGATTCTTGCTTACTTTGTTAAAACTACTCTTTTCAAAGAGCATTAATAGTTTGCTGCTGTTTTCTTTATTACAAGGGACTGCACTATTTTCCCTTTTATTTGCCCTGTTAATATCCAGTACCAGGAAAGAGGAAAAAAAAAAAAAAAAGATAATTTGATTATGTTTGACTGAAGCGATAACTGTTTGCAGGGGGTGTCAGTAAAAAACAAATAACTGTAATTGCTGAATTATACACCTTTGTAATGGCTCCCATTTGTTTCTTGGCTGCGTGATAAACATACCAGCACCTTTCTCACCAAGGGAACGGGGCATTTTTCCAGTGCCATGGGATGGAGAAGTGCCAGGGACAGACCTGAGGGTGGGATGCCCGTGGCATCCAGACCCGCTGCCTCTGCTTCTCCTCCCACCCACTTCCCCACACTCACAGACCCCTCAGGGCTTGTTTTTATATATATATTTGTAAAGATTATGCCCTACAATTTTTTTTCCTGATAAAAGCTTTTGTGATGCACGAGGGGTATTCTCAATAAATAAGAGCACATCCACTCGTTTTTAGGAACAGCTTTTAAACAGTGCTGAGTGTAAACACAACACCTCAGATCCACACTGGGGCTTTGAAAAGCCCTGTATTACTTAGTCCTGCCTTATCCAGCAGCAACAGTGTCTCTGCTCACTGGCTGCTTCAGGAAAGTCTGCCGAGGATGGGCTCAAACATCTGTTGCACTGACACCGGAATAAACAGTGGGGATTTTCCAGCTCCAGCACAAAAGAAAACTGAGTTGGGCACAGAGGGTAAAGCTGAGCAGGGCATGTGGGAATTCTGAATCCTTTATAGATCAGTTCGGGGTTTATGCACAGCTCTATTTTTATTTTAAATGAAAATTCAAGTGATGAATTATGCAAAAGAAACAAACACTCTAAAAGGAAAAATATTCTTTGAGAAGTTACCACCCCAGGTACGAGGGAAGCTGTACAAAAATTCAGGATACTGGGAGGGATGAAAGGAAGCTGCAGACCCGAGGCAGACAGAGAGCAGTTGGTCAGGTATGCCCTCAAATTAATTGATTGTGTGGGAGATGGATGCTGAGATACCTCCAAGGTTTGGAATCTGGGCTGCCTTGGGAAGCCTATTTAAAACTAGCTGTGATTAAAAAGGTTGTTTGAATGGAAATCCCTACAAAGACAAAAATAAAAATTTAAATTTAAGAATATTTTACTCCACATACTACTAAGCTCTAAGACAATCCATCACAAAGCTGAGCTGGGGGAAGGCTGGAAATGCTGTTTGCCAACACGGAGCAGGGGCTGGTTTTAATAAAGGATGTAATACGTGACATGTTAACAGGCACTCATTTGTGCCCCGTGGATTGGTTACTCCTGTCCTGTCATTTTGAATTATGTCTCAATTTATCTCACTTGCTAAAGCAACTAACTACCAGCAAACAAAAAGTTACTATAATCCAGGAAAAGTAACAAAAAATGATGGAGAGATAAGGCATTGCAAAATACATTTTCTTTGCAAGATAACATATATCCAACAGAGAAATCGGGTTGCAGTGCTGAACAGAAAATTTGTGGATATTCACCTTAGAAATAAGGTTGCAGTGCTGAACAGAAAATGTGTGGATATTCACCTTAGAAATAAGGTTGCAGTGCTGAACAGAAAATGTGTGGATATTCACCTTAGAAATAGAGTTGCAGTGCTGAACAGAAAATTTGTGGGTATTCACCTTAGAAATAGAGTTGCAGTGCTGAACAGGATGTGCCGGATCTCCCTCCCTGACAGCAAAATGACACCCTCATCTCCTTAAATATGAGTTTAAATTTTTGTTTGGTGAATAATCTCAAGTGTTTGTTTTCCACCTCACTGTACTGGTGTTTGTGCAGTCAGACAGTGTTTGAAGAGGCTCAGGAATATTTGGAATTGCTGTTTGGGTTCCGCAGCGTTTTGCACCGACCTGGGAAATCTCCCTGAGAGTCACTGATTATTTTGGGCAGGATTTTTTATTTCAGAAGGGCAAGCTAATGAAAAAAGGGGGGAAATCTGCAAGTTGGTTTGAAATCAGTGATTATTTGTGTCTTTTTGTCCTTAAGGGAAATCACCGGCGGTGTTTACGCCCCAAACTGCTAAAGAATTATCACTTTAATCAGAGCCACAGCTTCAGTCTGAGGTGTCTTAGAAGAGTTGAACGTGGAGTTTGAGTCAACAGTGCCCAAGATAAATTCAACAGCCTCATGGCAAATATATTCCATAACCTTAAGCTGTTTTTAAAAGCAAGACTGAAGCAGCAAGGAGGTAATTTCCAAGTGAAAGCCGGGAGTGCAGGAGCTAATAATTAACTGCTGTACAAAGGTGATCTGGATCAACTCATCTGTAAATCCTGGAACTTTTAGTAAGAGTAGAGTTGTTATAAATGACAAATTATGCCAAGCTGCAGATACCTTCTACTTGGTAATCTCAGCAATTACCACCTCTCAGCAAATTCTAGGGTGATATCTTTGATTTAGTGTGGAGTTTAATGCAATATTCATCGTTACCTTTGTGAGTTTTCCCAAATTAATTTGCCATTAGGAAGCACAAATAAGTACATTCAAGTAATAATAAATATGTGCATTTGTATATAACGATTATACAGACATTATTTATAGAAATATTCTTGTGTGCACATCTTTGAGGAACAGGGGGAAGGTCATAAGTGAGGAAAATCCTTCACCTGACTTGTTCAAATCTCCAGGTTTCACTGTAAAGGTGAACTACTAATGATTTGTAGGTTCACTGGATTATACTGTTCAATAGGCACAGTGTTAGAAAGCTGGTTACTTTTATAGATTCCAGTCAGGCTGGAATCTGATAAAGAAAAATACAGAAAATGTGAATTTAGTGGGTCTGATACTTCAGATCTCACCAGCTACAGGAGATTGATCTGTAAAATCCAGATTCCTATCTTGGCTTGGCTGCTGCTGTAAATTAGGGATTTTCAAATACTGACTAGAAAATGTAGCTGCTATTTCTCAGAGCTGCACTGCTAATCACTAGTTGTTGAAATTTTGCAGGGGGGAGAGAAATTGCTTTTTTTTTGCTTTTATCATGTGAGATTTAGGGGAAAAAACCCCATATTTTTCTCTTGCTGTTTGCTGAGCACTGCCTGATGAATTATCTCAGGGGCAGATTTTCCTTTTGTCACCCAAGGGTGAGGTTTGGTTGTTTTTTGTTTCTTTTTTTTAATTCCTTATTTAAATTTGGATTGCTATTATCAGTTGAATTTCTGACTACTTTTACAGCTGAGATAAGCCCCTCCATATCTTCCTGCAAGTCTGCTCCCTGTTAACAATTTCCCTTAAGTAAAAACTTAACAGATTCCAAAGGGAAAAAGTTAAACGACATGATTTAATTCATTCTTTCCAAAATAAAGTATCCACACGTTTTAAATCCCTCATTCCCTTCAGGAGGGATAGTTTGGGTTGAATTAGCCTTTCTCCCTGGTAGTGAATACCTCTGTTGGAGATATAAGGAAACACCTGAATTTCACACCCTTCTCAGCTTCTCTAAATTGCAACAGAGATGAGTAAGGAGGAGACTGTATTTCCTCTGGATCTTCCACTCACCAAAGTCAAAGGTAGAGATAAAAATAAAAAAAAAATCCAATTTATCAGAATCTGGATAGAAAAGGACAACAAAGTACAAAAGAAAGGATGTGACCCTCAGCCTAAAACCACCTTATGAACTGCAGTCACTCACTGAGACATTTATGTTTCATGCCATTTTAAGCCTGGCCTCTCATGTATTTTTGCACTCTAACATCTGATTTCCCAGCACATGACATCAGCAAGAAGTGGAATAGATAAGTATCTTCCACCAAAACATAGTTCAGTGACCTAAATTACATATTCAGCAATGGGAACGCTGCGAGTCCTAAATCTCACAACCAGCTCTCTGGGATCAAAGGCTCTTTCTGCTACGGCAGCACTTTTGGGATGAGGAGCAATTCCTTCCTGAACTCAGTCTCTCCTCCACTTCCCAAGATCAGCCATAGCAGCACAGTGGAAAAGGCAGTGCAGACACAAATAAATTACACATATTCCATTAATTAATGTAAGTTATAGGCAAACTTTGGATGTTTTCTTGTGCAAGAGTAGTGCAAACATCGGGGTGTTCTGTTCCTTCCCTGGGTTGGTTCTCTTAGAATGAAATCAAAATACTTTTGTGTATGTATTAATGTATAAATTCACTCCTGATTCATCTGCACCTATAGTGCTCACTTCAAAACGTGCAGCATATTATTACAGTTAATCACTTAATTATTAGCTAGTGTTGGGTTTTTCTCCTTTCAAGCCTGAAGGGGTAATGCATTAAAAGTACCATTTTCAGTGGATGTGAAAGGCTTCAGCTCCTGGCCTTCTTTTGCATCCCTGATATTAAGATACTGAATTTATCCAAGAGATTTTGGACGCATTTAGTGCTGTCCCAACCAAGTCACTGTGCTTGTCACCACTGCACCACACCAGCAGTACAGGAGGCTCTGATTTATGTTGTTTAATCCCCCTACCCTGGTGATGGGGTTGGAAGATGCATCTTTGGGCCACCATGTCAGTAAAACAGAGCAAGGAACGTTGGTCACTGCCAACCTTAAGTTGTGAAACCTGTATTAAAGTTTATCACAGCACAGACCTGTTTCACCCCACCTCAGACAACTCCTCTGCTCCACCAAACATCTCATGTGCACATTTACAGCTGGGTAAATCACTCCAAAAACTGTAAAAGCTAAATTCTGAGAGACTGACCCTCTAATAATAAATGCTCTACCCACAGGTAGGGCAAAAACCCTGACAAGGAGACTAGACAGAGCAATTTCAGTTTTATTTTCGTTTTAGAGCTTATTTGTTTTTAAGATCCTTCTGTTTCCCTGTTCCATCTTGGTTTCATCTTGCAGCAAATATTTGCTCAGTTAGGAAGTCTCCCATCCTTCTCCTCAGCCCTGAAACCCAAACACTCTCCTCTGTCCCCCTCCAAACCCGTGGCAATTAGTTACACAATTAAAAACACAACTGCTCTTCCTTTGCTGGAGTCAGGCTGTGATTTCTGCTACTCATAGACATCACTTCAGTGCCAAGAGCTCCAACCTATTCTTGGCTGGGAATGTGCTGCTGGGGAAGCTCCTGTCCCTGCAGCATCCCAAGCATCCCTGCCAAAGCAATTTGGGCCAGGGAGTACCCAGGCAATGGGAAACCTGGGGCTGCACAAGCCACTGGAAAGAGAAAATCAAGTCTTGCAGCCATTAGTGAGTTGTCGTTAATTGTTCTCCTGGTGAACGAAGGAATGAGGATCTTGGAGGGAAGAATTCCCATCTTCTCCCAGTAATAATTATTCCTGCCTGCCTGCTGTCTCAAACCAGGAAATTCACACAGAAGGAAACAAATCCCTGGTTTATTCTGAGGGTTGTTTAGGCTTTCATGGCACTTCAAGTATGTGCTGTGGAAGTGGGTTAAGGGGGAACTGCCAGCAGTTTTATTCCCTGACAATTATTCCTCATGCACAGCCCTTCCAACACATCATAAACAATCGGATAAAGACTCTTCTGCATTATAAAAATCCCATTTCTCACCACTGACAGCCCTCAGATCCCTACAAACTCCCTGTTCAGCCCAAAGAACTGAACCAGAGACAGCAACACAGACAAAAATTCCCATACGCAGCACTTTAACCCTAATTTTAATAACCAAACACAAATTTTCCCCTTAAGTTATATATGAAAGGGATTTGTAATCAACACAGAGGCAAAATAAAGACCTTTTTTGGGGGTTGGGAGAACTCTCCTCCCAAAGATTTGGCATTATTGCAGTTTATTGAGTGGGAATATTCAGACTTTGGATAACTTTCTTGAAAGATGCCAATTAACAGACTGATGCCTTGGCCCCAGCTGACCTTGCTCTCTGGTTATCCATGGGCTGTCTCAACCAACAAAGCAAAAAGATCTACAAGTAGCACTTTGTTTGGCTTTTTCCTCCAACAAACTGAAAACACCAATTCCCAATAAATGCCAGTAACGAAAAAACTCTACAAAGTATAGAAGAAAAACTCTCCCCTACCCTAAATATTTCACATTAAAAAAAAAAAAAATCAAATAGGAGGTGGCTCAGAAGTGCAAAAATCTCAGCTCTGAGCATCTGTTTGAACAAACCCTGAGCTGGGGCAAGCAGAGAGATGATGGTTTATTATTTCTGGGCTGCTGTAAGTGGTGTTTCAGGAGCTGCTGGCCAGGCTGCCCCAGCAAAGGGCATCCAGCACGTGTGTGAAGGACGTGTGTTTGCAGCTATATTGAATATTGATCTATGCAGACTCCGCTGGCAATAAACTCCATAATATGTACTTGGAAATTCCAACTCATACATCCTTTCTGTGAAGGCTCAAGGGCAGGGGGAGGCCTGATTGCCTCTGTTTATGGCAGATTTCTGCATGTGTTTCTCAGAGTTAAACAGGGCTCGATATATGATCTGCCCACAGGAGGGGAAAGCAAAGAGCAATTCTGCAGGTTTTTAAAACCTATA
>NW_021940896.1:902658-910099 GCF_001715985.3 Manacus vitellinus | reverse complement strand
AGGGAGCAGAAACCATTCCTGGGAGTCACATTCTCCTGCCTTTTCTGAGAAACTACCAAAAATCAGGAGGAAACAAATGGTGGGAAAAGCATGCAGAAAAACAGGATGTCTAATCCTTCCCTTAAACCTCGTGTTTAGGTCCAGGTCAGCCTCCAATGGCAGAACATGATGATGGAACAAGTTGACCTTCTCTGGCATAGACATGATTTCTCAAGCAAATTAACCTTTTTCTCACCTACAGACAGAACAACAAAAACAAAACAAACAACCCATAAATCAACCAGTAAACCTGTTATTTTGGAAAAGACAGAGTAGTGAAGTAAATTCTTCCAATATGCCCTTACATCATTCATACAGACAGAAAAACAATTACAAAGCAAATCAGATCCTTTCTTTAATTGATTGCACTCAAGTTCTTTCCTCAAGAAGAAAAGTTGCCAAAAAAATAAAATAAAAATCAAACAGCATTTCAATTCCAGGCATCAGGGAAAACATAACAGCCTCTGGATTGCTGGCTGGCTCTGCAGCACTTTCTATGCTACAGGAAAGATTAAAACAGTCTTTCTTAATCCCTTCCAAAAATGAAGCTTCTAAATGTTGCCTTGGATTATTACACAAACATAAGAGATCACAAAAATTGCCACGTGTAGTTTTGGAGGGGGTGTTGTGGGTGGTTTTTGTTATTTTGGGGTTTAGGAGTTCTCTTTTAGCAACAAGAGGAATAGAAAAATTAGAGGAAAATAGCAGGTTAAAAAAAAAAAAAAAAAGAAAAAAGAATCAAAGCCCTCTTGTCACCTCCAATTCCAACCCTGGCCATGCCCTGCTGACACTGAGCTTCAGCAGGAGCTGGGGAGAAGATCCTCCTCCCCAGCAGTGACAGCTCAGAAACCAGGGTGGACACAGGCTGGCTGAAGCAAAACCCAATTAAAGCCATAGGAAGCCTGGGTTTTCCATATTTAGCACAAAAAGCAGAGTCAAGCCATGCTCCTGCAGAGTCTTGCACTTGTTCAGTTATTAAAGATGTATTAATTCAAAGTTTTTGCCCTTAAACTTTTGTTTGGGGAGTCCAGGTCCAGCTTCCAGCTCACTGAGCAGCTGTCACTGTCCCAGCACTTCAGTCCAAACATCTCTGAAAATATCCTCAGACACTCCTTGAAAAAAAATACATACTTGGACCTGCACAACAGTCCTCTCTGTTCCTCCTGCAGAATTTTCTGGGGGAACCTTCACCCCTTTAATGCAGACTCAGCCTGTCACACCCCCCACCCCGTGCTGGAAAGGCATTGGAGATGGACTGTAACATTGCTGTGCCACTGTTGACACCTTGTAGGACTGCACTAGGAGGGCACTGGGAAGAAGGAAAACAGGTTGAAGTCAGATTTCTTCATCATTTGAGGTTCTGTGAGTGTAAAAAGAAGCTACAGCAAGCTTGCAGCCCTAATTAAGAGTTCTTCTCTGAGATACAGCTCCGGTGCCCAGAAAAGCAAAAGATTTTTCTCCTGAGAAAAATAACCTCTTCCCCTCTTGGCCCTTCACTGTATTTCAAAATAAAATTCTTCTCCTGATCTGTCCAGTCTCTTCCCATAACTTGCTCAAGAACTCGTTTTCCTTCACTATTTTGTCTCTTCCCCAGGTGCAGCTCCCAGTCTCACAGGCTGCCTCTCCAGGTCTGCCTTCAATTGCTTGCTCTTATCTTCTAATTAAAAAGAGGCAATGGTTTGGATTGAAATCCTATTGAATTACCTGACACAAAGTGGTCTGATGGAAAGTGCAGCCAAACCCAGAAATACTTATGCTGTGTCAAGTCCCCGATTGTGGATCACAAAGTGCTTTGGCCAAGCTGGATGTTGAACTAATGACTGAACAAATACCCAGGCAAAAGCCCCCAGAAAGTGCTAATCCTTTTCCTGGAGCTAGTTCATCATGCTGGGGTAAGGTTAGAGCATGGCAGAGATACCAGATAAATCCTTTTAAATTATATTCCACTAAATGATTATCCATTAAGTGGAAGAGGTATCTCCTGCACTAAAAGCCTTAGTACTCAATAGAACTAATGATAAATGAAAGCTGACCGTGTAAATAAGCAAGATCTGGGCTGATCTGATTTTGCATTTTACTGAGAAAAAAAAAAAAAGTGACAGGTGAATCAATTCAAATTCACTACAGAAATATTTATTGTGAAATGCAACATTTACATTGCTCCCCCTCCAAACAAATACTTATTTGTGAGGATACTTTTCCAATTTGAATGGAAAGTACGTGTTCTGAATGCCAGTTTTCACCTGAGATTAAATGCCAAATAAATAAAAAGATGTTTAAGTTGTTTTCATTTAACACAAGAAATATTCCTTCTTATTTTTGTCTGCTGCCTTTCAGAGGGAAAAAGCAGTAGGTGGGAAATAGAAAAAGCAATGAAGGTAAAGACATGTTTTCATGTTGCACTTTATAAAAATTTAACTACACCCAGACACATCTTTTTACTGCTCTTGAAAATGTTTTTTTCAACAGCACTTGGCATTTCAGCTTTATTTTCCAAAATATATGTACTCAGAATTTATGATAAACAAATGTATGTGATCATTCAACAGAGAGGAAAAGGAAGCATTACGTGATAAAAAACTTAATAAGCTGTGACATTGATGAGGTCAATAAAGTCAATATTAAATGTGTTAATTACATATAACTTCAGTATTAGACAAAGGTTTGGAAGAACAAGACAAACACATTTAGAAAGTTTCAATGCTGAAAGCATTTTCTATGCATTGGGAATTGATTTTACGTGGGTATAAAGAAATACTTTTACTGGAAGTGGCCACTGAGAGTTTCCAAAAGATAGTTTTGCAAGTCTAGAAAAGTCCAGAGCACATCTGGAGTCTGTTTCAAGACTTTTGTTGCTTAACATATTTATTAACATGAAGAGTTTGTGCTTATCAACCCAAGTTGGTTCTTTTTTAAGGAAGTTGATGGAAGTGCCATAACTGCAGTACTTGTGTTGAGACCCACATCCCAGTTGCTTAAAATTAGGCAGAAGCTTAAATGTTCAGCTGAGACCACATCAGAGGGAAAGGCTAAAATTTGGAGGGGGGAGAAGATGTGAGCAACACTTGTGGATGTCGGGAAAAACTATCTCTTTAACGTGCAGGGGGTTCCAACTGCAGATGTTATTTCCATCATCTGAAATATGGCTGGGAAGAGGATGGGTTTCTGTAAGCAGTAATTCCAGCAGCAATTAAAGTGGGATGTGAGTGTGGGGGAGACTCAGGGCTGCAGCCTTGAAGGATTTCACCGGGATTAATGTTCAACCAGAAGTTAGTAAACAAGTAGATTAGATTTTAGGAAAGTTGGGAGCCCAAGTGCAGGGTGACATTCGGCATGATAAAGCTGGGGATAGAAAGGACCCAGAGGAAATAGCAAATGTTCAAAGCTAAATGAATGTATGCCCGAGGGTTACGTGGGCCACCTCCCAGTAATTGCACAGGGAATGTTCAAGTTGGTTTTGCTATTTTTTTTTTCCATAAAGCCAGTGTGAAGGAACATCATAATGTAAAATAATCAACAGTGGAAGAAAAGGCAGCCACGAGTTATAAAACATCAAGTACAGAGCAGGGTTGGAACAATTGCATAATGAAGTTGAGAGCATAAAAAGCGATAAGAAAAGCAAAGGCACTGAATGAAAAGAAACTTTACAGGGAGGCAAAATAAAATTAGAACTATTTTCAGGTACAGTACAGAAACAAGAGGTTGGAAAAGCAGCCCAGGTATCTGCCACAGTGAGGGCAAGGTGTTATCCAAAGGAGAGACAGTGTTAAAAGCCTAAAATATTGATTTATGATTTGGAAAGTAACTAATATTTAAGCCATCTCGTAGAAGATGACATGGAAGAAATAAGTCCCAGTGAGTTTTCTGTACTGCTGGTGATCAGTGCCCCTAGGAACCTTCCAGCACAATGGTGGCTCCTGGGCAAACTCTGGAATGAGCTGAGCTGGTCCTGAGGACCAGCTGACAGGAAAACACAACCCTTTTCCAGGAGGTCTCCCAACCTCAGTGAGCTCAGACAGCCACCACCGTCCATCAGGCACACACAGCCCTACCAGAATCCAGACTTCTCATGGTAAGTCCTCTCCTCCAAGTCCTAACACAAAACAGGTCCCAGAGCAACAGCCTGCAGAAAGGGCACAGGAAATATAGGTAGTTTTTACAGAAAGAAGCTGGAATTAGGCTGCCTTGGTAATTCTCAACCCCAGCTGGAAGAAACAGAGTTTGCATTTCACTCTGAAGTCACCAAGTTCCTCCCTGGCTGAAGACTTTCCAATTCATGGACTAACGCACATGACCTCACAGGTCAGGGGATGTTTCCTGTGTCCCAGGGGACTCCATGCATGGAATAAGGTGCCCTACAGACTCTGACCATATTTAACTCCTTGGGGCTTCCCAAGGCAGAGCTCTTCACTCCCAGAGCCCAGCTGGAGCTGCCCAAGGACGCAGACAAACTTAAACACATGGACTTGTGTTACCACTGCATGTCAAAGGAAATCTGAGCTGCACCCCAGCCATACTGGGGTTGGGGGTGTCTTACTGGATTTTCTGTTTATAGTAGCTGAACATCCTTTGCTGAACAGTATTTTCAGCATTAGAGCTTGAAGGACACATACTCCCTGAATTTAAGGTTTAGTCATTGAGAACACGTGTGGGGTTGCATTTTATATGTCAGAGGAACACAGTGGCCTCACATAGGATTCAAATGCCCACAAAGACAATTCTCTGAATATCCCCATCCCTCCACAAGTTACCCAATGTCAGGCATTATTTGCAGGGAGGGGTGCTGAGCTAGTTCCAGCAGTTATTCCTAAGTGCAGTGTCTGCTCCATGGTTCTGCCAACAGGACAGAGCAGGACACCGAACTCATCATAATTTTTGTTTATCAACTTGCCTCTGTTGTACTTTGAGCCTGGAGGCCTTCTAAAAAATTAAACACCCCTGTTTCAGTATCTGGTTTTACAAGTATTTCCATGACTAAGGAGAACCACGAGGCAGCTGCAGATATTTTGTGCCATATGAATATTTCTTTGAAGTTGTAAAAAACCAGCAGCTTTTACCTCATGTGATTTTCTAAAAAAAAAAAAAAAAAAAAAAAAAAAAAGAATGAGTCTACCTGGTCCAAGAGCTCTGTATCTCCCTTTCTGCTGCCACTAGAGGGAGAAACCTATTCCTGGGATCTCATGGCTTCCAGGCTGTTTTTTTTGGAATAGAATCAGAATTATTTCCGTTAGATGGGAAAACGTTTGTCCCTGTGTGATAAGCACGGGGAACACAAATAGAGAACCTCTAAAAATGAAGTGGCATAAACATTTCCTCCCCCCACCCTCAAATAAACTCCAATTACAATCCTCAAACCTTGTGAATTTAAACACTGCTGCAATTGTTCTTCTTTGCTGGTAATACAAATCCTTCCACTGTGTTTACTCCCGTTGCATCCAGGGCAGAGGAGGCCAAACAGGAAGAAAGGAGAATACTGGGTTTCTATCAATATAGGAACAAAGGATGTTTTCTAGTGGCTTAAACTAATTCTGATGGAAAACCCATAAAATTTCCTATTAGCTGTAAGAAACAGTAGAAATTCATTGTGGACTGAAAAAACTCCCAAAGTAGCATTTAAGTAAACCAAAAATCCTAGAATTCCAGGTTGGCACTCCCCTCATCCTAATTCAACTTAAAGAATCATATATTGTTGAATAATTCTTATGTCACTGTATTTTAAGCATTTGAACTAACATTGATTGGTTTCGATAAGTGTTTATAGCAGTGACAAGGTCATTCCCCTGGTTTAGAAAACATCAATGCAAAATGTTCTCAAATGTGGGTGCAAACAACTTTATCAATGAAATCCACCCTCCCTAGGTATGAAATGTCTCAGCCTCAGACACGCTGAGTAACCCCCAAAATGTGCTTTCAAACACAGGCTGCTGGTGGCCAACAATGAGCAACCAGACCTGGCTTCAGGACATGAACATGACAGTCTTGGAGGAGGAAAAAGGCCATTTTCCCAGACAACAAGGCAGTTTAGAGGCTCAGGGTTTGACCATGTTCTTTCTGGGATACTCATTGTCCTTGTTCTCTCCAAAAAAGAGCTGCAACACTGATCCTTAAGGTCTTCAAGAATGAATTATTGCAGATCTTAGACTTAACTAAACTGCAAGTGCCAACACCACCATAGTCCTGGAGAAAAACTTACCCCAAACCATTCCTTCCTATCCTTTACAGGGCCTCAGGGTTGACTAAACCCACACAAATAGGAAGATGTTTTCATGGTTCATCTGTCCCAAATTCCTACTGCAGTGGCCAAGGCTATCCCTCCTACATCCACAGTGTTTTATCCAAAATATTTATAAGTATGATGCCTATGGTTTTGAGTGGAAGCCCTTTGTGAGCCTGTCCTATAGCCTAGAACCAATTATCTTAGAGATTGTTCCTCACCAACACACTCAGCCAAGCTAAACTAGGAAAACGTGGTTATTCCCATTGTTCTTCCAATTCTCTTACAATTAATGGTAAAATAAATAAGAGTGAGATGAGCAAGACAATGGAGGGCTCCCAGCTCAGTGCAGGGGCTGCCACTGAGGTTTGGGGAGAAGCACATCCTCTGCCATCAGCTGCACACCTGGGGAGCCAAAGCATCAAGTACAAGCAGCTTTTCTTTTCCTGGTGCTTTACTTGATGTTTTCTCAGACCAGCTGCAATCCCTCCCTCACTGAATGGGAGGTCACTTCAGCACTGTTTCTCTAAGAGAGGCTGGACTCTAAAATTGGTGTTAAAAGTTCAAACTCCTGACCCACCACATCTCCGGTGTTTTGTTGTCGCTGTTGTGAGAGGGGCAGGGTTTGGGATTTAAAACCTGCAGCTATATTTGCTTGATCCAAGTGATTTTCTTCTCCTGTGATGATTTCATAGCCGAAAGCTTAAGCCAGCATTCCAGATTTTCCACCCTTTGCTGTGCATGTGTCTATGTACACGCACACTTATATATAAAATAGAAAACATTCCACAGTAAGTTTTCCCTTCTGAGAGGATTTTCAGCAGCCTTCCAGAGTAACAGCATATGCAATATGTGTGTCACTCAAACATTTCCTTTCACTGCAAAGTTTGTGTCAAAATCTGTTCTGGAACAACCCCACAACGTGCACTTCATATAACCCTGAATTACAGGTTAGGCTGCGTTTTAAGTATGAAATATTAAGTGAGATCATAATATCTAAATCACTCCACTGTCACTGCACCACTAACCCAGGTTGGCAGAGCTCAAGCTCGATGATGTCACCATTTCTACCTTGCTGCAGTTGCCAGCAGAGCCCAGTTTGCATAAATTAGCTTTGATCGATGCAAAGTGTTAACGTTTTTTATTTTTACCTTGGAGCGCACTTGGAATTATCGGTTCCTTTTCAGT
>NW_021940896.1:842330-902058 GCF_001715985.3 Manacus vitellinus | reverse complement strand
CAAGATGTGCCTCTGCTCAGTGCCTCTTGGGTTGGGAGGCTGGACAAGCTTCTGAATTCCCATGGAAAACCAACACAGCCCCAGCACTTGCTCTGATCTTGCAGGAAACCTCCAACAGGACCTACAGACATGTGTGGAATGGAAGCTGCATCAAAGGGTCTTCCAGAGCCCTTCACTGGGTCATCTCTTGTCTGTGTCTCATCAGTTCTTACATTTATAAATGCAGTGCTTAAATCCTGACCAGGGTTAAGCTGAGGAACACTCAGCCTTCCTCCCCTCCATTTCCAAATCTTCACGGGTCAAGTGAAACTTTCCTCACATCCACGAGGTTGAAGTCAGGGATGGTCACACTGAGTTCACACAAATCATAAAATTATGGAATGGTTGGAGTTGGGCAGGAACACTTTCCTCTATCCCAGGCTGCTCCAAGTCCTTTCCAAGCTGTCCTTGGACACTCCCAGGGATGGAGCAGCCACAGCTTCTCCGGCCAACCTGTGCCAGGGCCTCCCCACCCTCAAAATAAGCTCTACTCCACTGCTCCAACAGCTTTCCATGGTTTGCCCCAAAGCAGAAGAGATTGGAAAATAATGTTTCATTTTTCTCTTCTTTGATATGTACCTGATTTCAAAGGCATTTGGAGGGAGACAACACCCCCCTCTCCCTCCATGGGCTGAAGCCATGAAGAGCTGTGATGCTGCTGGGACTTCACCCAGGTTTGCTTTTCAATCCAACCCCACGAGCTCCTCTGCAGGAAGACCTTGGGCAACCAAAATGCCTTATTGTCCCACACTGCCATGCTTTTTAAATTCCCTGAAACATTCTGAGATGGAGGGAAAATATCTGTGGCGCTGGAGCTGCACAGGCTGAAGGCAGTGACAGGAGTCAAACACTGCACTGAGCACACACTTACAGCCAAATAAATGCAGGAAAGGTCAAATCAAAGACTATCCCCATTCGAGGTTTATTTCAGGACCCCTTCTAACACTACTAGGGGAGCCACAACCCTTTCAGAAACAAGCTGTTCCTGCTATTGCTGGCTTTGGACAAAAAGCACACTGCTGCTAACCTCTTACATAAAGTGAGCACACAAACAGCTGAAACACTGACCCCACATGGCCTTTTCCCTGGGATTTGTGGGTTTGCACAAAGAAGCCAACATTTTACATGCAGCCCTCGATGGAGTCTGGAATTGTGCAGAAACACTGCTTGGAGTGCACACTCTTAACCCAGTTGTTTGTGTACGATGTTCCTCCTCTCTGATGCCAAACACTGTGGGTCTCTGGGTTATTTTCTATTTTTATGTTGTTGTGTTGTTTTTTTTAAGCTGCTTGGTCATGCACAACTTTGAATCCCTGCATATACCTTCACTGCCACTCTTATTGCAATATAATACAAACCTGCACTCAGGGATGATTCTCTTTGTTAGGATCTTTTTTTTTTCCCCTCAGCTGAGCACTCAGAGCTCACTAGATACGAGCTCCAAAATTATGAAACACTTCTTGGCTGTGATTTTTCTGTGCAGGCAGAGATATACATCAGGTTTATTTTATGAGTGGGAGATATTTAGCAAGAGCAGTTGACTCAATCTGCGTTGTGAGTAAACAATTCTCTTCATCCTTACTTGCAAATTGGTTGATTTAAGACTTTTGTCAATTGGCAACAGATATAAAACACCCATAAGGAAGTGCCACTTGCTTTTGAATGGAGAAAAACCTCAGGCACGAGGTGAAGCAGCACTTTTCCATTAAGGCAGAGGCTACACTGACTTACACTGGGATTTGCTGGGCAGGGTATCCAGCCCTGCCTCCATGAGATCCATGAAAACCACTCGAACACCACAGGAAAAGCTGGAGCAGAGTATTCAAGGACCACCCACCCCCTGCTACCAACACATGGACGTTTAAATCATCCCCAAGTAACCGAGTCTTGCATCTCTGAGGACGAGAAAGTGCAAGGGATCCAACAGCCCAAGTGATGTCTGTGCACAAGGGAAGGATGAAACACTACAATACTCGAATTCAACAGCAACAAAACAGCATTGAGGCACCACAGCCAGCACAAAAATCACCATTGTACACTGGGGTTCCAGCCATTCCAGCCCTGAGCTGCTAAAAACTCCAGTCTATCCCACTCCCTACTCCTCAGCTGGGCTAAATCCAACCGTTGCATTCTTGTTGGAATTCAAAGACATATTAATTGTTGTGAAGGCACAAAGTATTACCTGGAATAACACTTGAAATGCAAATTAAGGACTGTGTAAAATTATTGCAGCACAAGAGGACCGTGGTTTATTAGCAGCAGATTTGCAAGGTTAATTTTCAATTATGTATTTCTTATTAGTTTTCTAGCTGTCTTGCTATTATTAAATTTAAAGAGGAAGATACTTCCAGTGTGTCCAGCTTCTGTGGCATTATTACTGATAATTATTCCTATTTTCCAATTTGTGTTACTCTCATGTCTTGCAAAATTTGTAATTAATGAGCAAATAATTACAGCAGCACTTACTAGAGCTGCTTTGGTTAAAGCTGTGTCAGCTTTTGTATTAGGATCCCCATTTTTCAAGGGTTTATAACTCAAGCATAAAAATTCACTCTGGGCAGAGCCTTGTCATAAGAGCTGTCTGCTGAGCATGATTTTTTGTTTTTAAATGTTTCTAAGTAGCATTATTTCTTTTTATTTTCCATTTTCTAAAGTTATGGACATATTAAAACATCTTAAAGCTTCCAGGGGCATTAAGTTTACAGCGCTGCATTTTTCTATGCTCCGACGTCTCCCAAAATAAAGACATTTTCTTTTAAGGTGAAGGCATTCACCTTTACAAATATGAAACAAGATGCCTCAGCATCTCCAAAGAGCAGAACAGGGGTTTTTAATGCCTGCTGGTCATTAGCTTTACAAAATAGCACAGAAGAGAGCTTGACATTCAGGGATGTTTGTGCTGCTCCCACCCAGCTGAGCATTCATGCACAGCCCCAATTAAGGCACATGAGTGGTCCTTAGGAGTCAACAGGCCTGGCCAGGCTCTCTGGGATGCACAAACATTCACTGCCCCGATTCAGCACAACAAAGAGTTGCTTTTGACTCAAGTTTGAGGCTGTCCCTGCTCCCTGCAAGCTGCTGTCCACACTCTGGGGAAAGCTGAGCATCACAGGGATCAGTTCTCCAGGGTGCTGAGGACCTGGAGGGCTTAAACAGCTCAGCACCTTCTCAATGAGGGGCTCAGCATCACACATGGTCCTGTCTGGTGCCAGCATAAAATTTAGCACAAAAACTGGTGCTTCTTTTGTTGTCTGGAAGAGGAAACCCAAAGGGGAAAAGCAGCTGATCCCAAGTCACCAGGTGATTGTGGCTGGTGCCACAAAACAAAAGGGGAGTGACAGTTCTAGAACAGGCATTCTGCAAAATTTAGGCTCGACCCAAGAGCTCATCACAGCTGACTCCTCTAAACATCCAGAAAACATAAAACATGGGACACATCCCATCATCACTGCCTGGCCTTCTGCATCCCTTCTCCTGCAAAAAGCCTTGGAGCAGCCACACAGTCACTGTCAGAATTCTAAAGGTTAGAAGAAACCTCCAAGATCATCAGGTCACTCTTGGAACTGCTTGACCTTAATACTGAGCTTAATTAAAGCAAGACCACTGTAACTCAGCAAACAGGGAATAGCAACAAGTCAGCAGGGCTGTGCATATCAACTTTTCTCATTCTAGCTTTGAAGAGTAGGATGGATTAAGACACTTCCAGCAGCAAACTAACAGCAAAAATTCACACCAAACCCCCAGTTTTACTGGGAAACGCAGTCAGAGATGAGATAAAACCAGAAAATGATGAGGCCTACCTGCATCAGCCGCAGTCAGTCATGGAAAACGAGGATAATCCTCTTCAAAATCCAGGGAACTTGTTCCTTAAAGCTCCTCATGGGGAAAGGAACCTGTTGCCTCACTGCACCTTTTATTTGCCTTGCTTTGACTACCATCAGCTGAGTTTTTTCACACCCTCATTTGCCCTAATTATCTCCACCTGTTTGAGTTCATTGCTAATGAGGGGAACCCATTTTTTAATCTATTATTCAGCCCCAAGCCATGGCACTGGAACCTTTTACCACAGTGACTGAGGGGACACCAATGTCCCTTCTCTGGTGCACCCCTCATGGCCAAGCCATATTTTGTAAGCCCAAACATCATCAGCAAACCCACCAAACATTTGCAAACCTCACTTCTGTGTTCCAGGAATGTTGATGTCTTTATTTTTGCACATATGCAGAGCCTGGCCCAACTGTGGCTGATGTTCCATAAACAATATAATAAATATGATAAACCCCTGCCATAGAAATGAACTGTTCCTCCTCATTTTAGGGGCCTGTTTATCCTTCAGGTAAATATTTTCTCTCATATGAATTTTCCCAGTCAAGATTGGTTTGCAAAATGGACCCAGAGGAATCCATATGTGCTGATATTCCCTGGTTTCTCATGGCTTCCCGGTTTGGCTGTAACCATGGTACTGCTGGATTTCTCATGGCTGCATGGCACAATGTGTATCTCATTATTCCTGGCAGCTTTGGATAGCTTTTATGTAGCTGTAAAAATAATTTACATTTCTTGAGCATCTGAAATAAAGATAAAATAGAACTATGACATCGCGAGCTGGAGGTTTGATGCAAATTTATTTATAAATATAAATCACATTTAGAATGCAAAATTACACAAACATCTTCTACAAATTGCCCATATCATAAAGAAATTATTTCTTTCCTTTTTTTTTGAGGATAATACCTTAACATATTATCTATATATTAATGATGTAAATGGAAACTCAGGAGAAAATCCAAAGTGACATTTGGGTGCCCTGGGCTGCTGATGAGATCAGTTATATGACAAAGAATTTTTTCAGTTCTACATCACTGACTTGAAGCTGCTCCACCTCACCTCCATCAGCTGCTCCTGGCCTGGGATGAAATTCCAGCCCTTCTGAAGTCACTTGGGTGCCAAAGGATGTCCAGGAATCACAGTGACATCACAAGTCCACCTTGCAGTGCTCCTGTGAGTTATATGTGCCCATATAACACATCCCCCCCCAAACACCTGGGCCAGAAGTTCTATTATTCAAATATTCCAGAATAACATCCTGGGGAAAGCCCAGCTACTTGTATTAATTCCAATAATCCCAAGCATCACAAATCCAGGGGTTTTCACTGTCTTTTGGGATTTCAGAATGGTATAAAGTGTTTTTTTAAAAGTGGGATACAAGTGTTGGGTGTTTCCTGGCTATAAAGTTCCTTTGAGCAAATAATGTAACTAACAGTAGTTCTTTGGATTTCAAAACAAGCACAGATTTTGAACACAAACAAGGCTTCATCAAATCACTTTTACAGATTCTGATAATTTCTCTCTGCTCTAATCTCAGGTTTTTCCTTTTAGTCCCTTCTGGGGCTTGGTTATTTTAACACTGTCTCCTCTAACACAAGATCTCTGCTCTGGGAAAAAAACTCAGTAGTTGTTTTCTGGATTTTCCAATATATAATCCATATGATGTCTCAGTTTTGATGAAATATTTTAGTATAATATTTCTTCTACTTGATGAAAGTGATGTCCAAACCATCTCAGGAATCTCCATGCTGCCCATCCTGCTGCCACATGGAATTCTCCACTGAACAGTCCTACTTCCATTGCACTTTATCCCCTCAAAAAGGGGGATAATTGTTTCCTAAGGGGAAAAAAAAAGGTGTAAAAATATTACCTGCCAAAACCCTACTCTTTTTTCAATTCTACTTCCACATTGAGGTTAAATACAACTCTGAAATCAAAAGTAATACAGAAAATGACCTTTCCTTCAGTCAGAGCAGTTCCACGAGGTGTTTGCTCCCCTGAGCCTCTGTAATTCACACCATAAAATCACAGAATCATTAAGTTTGGAAAGATCTCCAAGATCATCAAATCCAGCTTTCAGTTGAATGTCCACTAAACCCTATCACCCACATTTCTGAGCCTCTGCTCACTGTTTTACCTATAAAAGCATCCAGCTGCATTTTGTTATGTCATTTTTGTTTTTAATTCCACCTTCTGAGAAACTGCAGAGGGAAGAAATTCAGGAATTACAATTAAAAATTTCATAAAGTGATCCTCTGGAATTCACCAGGTTAAAAACTTTCTGTCAGTGTTTTTGACCATCCCACAAAATTCCTTAGAAAACACATAATTTTTGATTCAGTATCATGAACAACCTATAACACAAGTAAAGTGGATATTCTAGTGGATGAACACTGAGGACATGTTTCTAATTTTATACATTTAGTTTATCAGAAAGGCAGGACATTTTCTAGCCAAGTATTTATTCATCAACATACTCAGAAGGTGCCACGGTGTTGTGGGCAGAAAAAAATCATATTCCTTGAAATCACATTAATTTGGGCATTTGGAGGGCACAAACATCTACTCCAAAGAGTGATGGCTGTGGATGCTCAGCTTTGCATCCTGGATGGGACTGGACCAACCCCATCCGTCAGGGCATTGGAATGATGGAGAAATTAAAAAGGAAAAGGAAAAAAGGAAGGTGTATGGATGAGAAAAGCCCTAATTAAGAAGAGCCAAGTTAACTGGAGACTGGTTTAACGAATGTAGAATAGTTTTACACCTCAGGAGGGAATTGTGCTGTTACAACCTCAGGCAGGGCCTGAGCATTTAAGTGCTCCAGTCCCACGGCAGACAATTGGATTTAAGCCCCTGTTTAAGGACAAGGCCGGGCAGGGATGGTTTGCAAGATCTCTATAAAAGCACAACCTTCCATTCTCCCAAACCATATGGGTTTGACTTCCCATATGGAGTGACAAAATAAAAATATAGGCTAAAAATAGCTCTCAAAAAAATGCACTGGCTGAAGGCTGTTTCCTGTGCCACAATTTGATTAGCCTTGTGTTTTATTTCTTCGGCAGCGATTTCAATTTATCTCTGATTTGGAGCATGAAAAGCTGCTTTTATAGTCGCGAGCAGAGGAGAAAAAGGCATCCAGGAAGCAAATATAGAGAGCTCTTCTGGCTTTATAGGAGCTGCAGGAACAAGTAGAATGATTTTAGAGCAGCAGCAAACAAAGTGGTGCTGGGAGATGATCTATCTTTGCAATCTGTATTTAAGTTCGCTGTCAGCCCCTGCGAGAGTGCAGAGCATTAAAAATTCCGTGCAGCTCCGAAGTAACCTAAAGGAGCCAAAAATTGTCAGAGCAGAAATCCCCTGTGCAGAGGGATCCGTGCCAGCACGGCTCCCACCCCGCCCGGCGGCGCGGCCGAGTGGCTCCCTGACAGCTCCTTCTGGCCACCAAAGAGGAGCTGGAGGAGCCGCTCCCGCGGCGTTGACGGATGGTATGGAACACAAACATTCCCATTTGGGCTCTGCTGGAAGGTGCCTTCCTAAAAAATCATGGATTTATTTAGGGGGTTTTTTGAGGGGGGAAAAAAAATCCCAGCCACGCCTCAAATCCTGTGTTGGGTGTTGGGCTCCTCACGACAAGGATGACTTTGAGGGGTTGGAATGTGCCCAGGGAAGGGAACGGAGCTGGGGAAGGGGCTGGAGAACCAGGAGCAGCTGAGGGAGCTGGAGAGGCTCAGCCTGGGGAAAAGGAGGCTCAGGGGGGGCCTTCTCACTCTCTGCAACTCCCTGACAGGAAGGTGTATTTAGCTGGGGGTCGGTCCCTTCTCCCCGATAACAAGTGACAGGATGAGATAAAATGGCCTCAAGTTGACCGAGGGAGGTTTAGTTTGTACATTAGGGGAAATTTCATCACAGAAATGGTTGTCAAGGCCTGGCACAGGCTGCCCAGGGCAGTAGTGGAATCACCATCCCTGGAAGTGTTCAAAAACTGTATGGATGTGACCCCTGGGGACATGGTTTAGTGGTGAACATGTGGGTGGCGCTGGTTGACGGTTGGACCCGATGATCTTAAGGGTCCTTTCCAACCTTCATGATTCTATGATTCTGTGATTCTAAATTCCTTCCCACCTCAGCTGGGGAAGGGAACAAATCATCAGCCAAGCACCTGATCTGCTGATGGCATCCAAGACCTGAAACCTCTGGCTTTGGAGAAGGAGAGAAGATCAGTCTTGGTGGAGCCTCCTGCTACCAAGGAAGATGTATGTTACAATTTGAAGACACAAGAAGTAAATGTCACAGCTGCCTTTCCCAGGAACTACCCTCCCCTCCTGTTGGCATTGGACAACAGCTGGGGAATGGCAGCATGGCATGAACACATCAACATTCCTCAACAGCAGCTGGACCTGGACCAGACACCCCATGGGATTTTGTGTGCTGGGTTTGAGACTGACACAAGGCAGCTCAACAAGGATCCTTCCTTTGGGATCTGCTCTGAAGCTCCTGCGACTCCAGAAGTTACCTCGGGTTCCTGGGCTTTTCTGCTCCCTGCTTTATGTTGCTGCCTGAGGTTGGAGACCAGGATTTAACCCCCACTCATGCTCCAGTGGCAACATGAGCACAGGCAGCTGTCATTTATTTCTCTGGTCTTGCAGCTCTGCCCAGACCTCACCCACCCGTGTCACCTGCGAGACCCCACGGGGGGTAACTGTCCATTACAGACAGATACTTCTCATTATTTGTGTCTTTTGCCAAAATGAGTAAAGAAATAGATAGATGGCAGACAGACAATGGAAAAAAATCGTGTTCAACTTGCAAGGATGATGGAGAAAGTCACGTCTTGCTTTTCCAGCATTTCAGTTTTCCCACATCCATGAGCCTGCCTGGCTTTATGCAAATAAGTGTGGATTTCCTGCAGGCTCTGACCTTACTTTAATAGCACACACTCTGGGACAGTTTTTGTCCTGTTTCTGCATTAATATTTGTTGCTGTGGGTGAAAAAGTGAAATAAAACTAAGAAATAATGCTGTTAGCAAGCAAAGAGTGCCCCTCTGTTTGGCACCGGAGAGGACAGCAAGCCCTGGTGGGGTAGGGAAGAGTAAGTCCTGGCTCTGGTTCAGCCTAGAAGGAATAAAGAACCAGCAAAGGGCTAATCCCTTCACTGGGCAGGAATCTGGAGTGAGAAAAAACAGCCAGACCAATGGACAGGACCCCGCTCTGGGCGCTGGTCAGGCTTTGGACACACATCTCCACACCACAGAACAACATCTGCCAGAGTCTGGCATAAAGTTCTTCTATTTGATAATTTTCTCTCTTTCACCACTTTGTTAAAGCTCTAAGAATGACTTTTCCAATCTGAGCAAAAGCTCTGCATTTCCCCTTAAAAGTGATTTTTGTAATCTAACAAATATTAAAATCCGAAGGGGGAAAATAAAAGATATCTAGAGTGGGAAGGGGCTGAGCTTCAGAAGCTTTGGAAGAGAAAGGATTAGAAACCAGCAAACCAGCTTTTCTCTAAAGAATTTATAGAGAGAAAAAAAAAAAAGAAAACAGTTTGGAAACAATTATTTACAAAGTTCGAAGTACTTGGTACCCTTTGCTTTGGTAAGATAAGGGGCAACAAACAGCATCCATAGTCATGAGGAGTCAGCCCAATTACTTCTGTCAGCAAATCTAATTTTACAAAACATATTTCTGCTAGGAAGAACACTTTCCTTGCTTCACGTTCCTTTTTACATTGCTAATAAGTCTCTTAGCAGTAGATTAGAAGAGCCTCTTCAGCCAGGAACAGGCGGATGGCCCTGAGCGCAGCCAGAGGTCTCTTCTCCGGAAAAATGTGATTGAAGCCGAGGAGAATTTCGCCTGAGGAGGTTCCCTGCAGGTGTTTGGTCCCGTGTCTGTAACCTGTGTTGTTACAGAAACTGCTAATGATTAGGATTATTGCACTTACAGCCTTCAGAAACATGATCTAGGGCTGTTCTGACCCTTTTCCCTCTCCTGACCTGTGGAAATCAAGAGGGGTTTTTCAGGGCTCCGTGCCCAGAGAGCAGAGCAGAGCCCACCTGCCTGACAACCTGTGCAAGGCTCACAAACCTTCCAAAGGTGGCCAAAATGATCCCAAACCTGTGTGAAACCCTGCCACCTGCCGAGCCAGGTAAACCTTTTAAGGCAATGTAAGTTCAGAAGGATTTAATTTCAGTAAAAAGATGATGGATGAGAGATGAAGATGACCAAGGACAGCCCTCTCCAGGTGGCACCGATGGGTCCCACTTTCCCCAGCTCCAGATGTTTCCTGAGGAGATGCTGAAAAGCCCGTGGCTGTGCTCTCTGGAGGGGAACAGCAGGAGCTGCACTGAGGCAGGAAGATGAGCAGTGGGTACAGGAGACAAACAGAGAATTAAAACTTTTTGGCACATCACAAGAACAATCTGGAAAAAAAAAATTGTAGTCTATTTGTGGATAAATACAATTTTATCAACTCTGCTGAAGGCAATGAGAAGCCTCAGGCTGCTTTTGGCACCTCACCTGCACCTGGAAAATAAATGCAGTGTCTTGATTCCCCCAGAGAAATGGTCACTTATGCAAAGAGAACAATGGAGAAAAAGATCAGCTTCCAGCTTTTCTGGGCAACTCTGATTTGTGCCTGGGCACCTCGCTGAAGAACAGAGATTGGAGGTGTCCTTGGCCATCCCAGACATTATAAAATAGCATCTGAATCTAATTCCTGCACACAGAAAATGGGCTAAATTCATTAAATCAAATTATTCCGTTTCAGTTCCTTGCTTTCCACAATTTTTTTGTTTCAAAGGCTTTGTGGCAATTAATGTCAAAGAGCTAAGTAAATATTTTCTTGTGTTATGAGGAAGATGATGTAAGGCAGTGATGGGAGCGAAACACTGACTTTGTACAACTGTTTGTACCTCTGATAGGACTGACTCATATTGGGAGATTATAGAAAATGCATTCTGTGATTATATACTCCCCTAGAGGCCCCATGGAGGTGAGATTATGCAACTCACACTGTTATTTTACCAGGAAAAAAATGGACTAAGTAAATAAAAAAGCTGCAGGATGTGACTTCATCATGCACTATTGACACCTGCTTATATGATTTAAAGGATGTTACTAAGAATATCAGAGTGGCTAATGTAAATGATGAAGAAATCAGAGGTCAGTAATATAATAATAAATATTAACACAGGTTTCCCAAGGCCAGGAGTGCCTGAAATGGTAATTGGAATTATGATTTTGCTCTTGAATTATGTGCTACTGAAAATACTTTGTTCGCTGCTGCTTTCCTGGAACTGCTCCATTAAAGCCAAACAGAGACACTCTCTGATCCTTCTTAATCCAAGAAATAATGCCAGCTTTTCCTAAGGATGCTTTTTCTTTCATGTGGGCACCCACCTCACCCTGTGCATTAGGTTGTTGTGTTAGAGGGAGGTGTTGGGCTGCAGGGACGTGGTTCCTACAGCTCCAGGTGCTGCTCTGAGGATGCAGCATCTCAACTCTGTCATCCCTGTTGGATATCCCAGGGTAAGGTAGAAAACCAGGAAAAATTCCTCATAACTGCACTGCAGGCACAAAGGAAGCTTCTAAACCCTCCTCAACCACAAGCCACTTCCCTATGGGACACCAGAATAAAGTGCTCTCAAAATGCATTAATGCAATAGGCAATAGATTAAATTTGATGAAAGACTGGTCCAAACAATGTGGTTTCAATTGACAAAATACCTGCAGCTCACAGTACTATTTACAGCACCACTGAATTACCCTGGACACACAGAAGACACACAAAAAAATGTGGCTACAGCTTTAGAATAATTCATTTAGGGGTTATCTGGCAACACCTTGTGCAGCAAAAAATCAGCCCAGCAGCCAGGCTGGCGCTGAGGGGAAATTCCAGAGGGCGAGGGGCTGGCAGTGGCTTTAAAATCATTCTTCACCTGCTTTCTCCAGCCCTCCCTACAACGAGTTTATCCCAGAGGGGTCTGAAAGTCAGTAATTGGAGTTGCTGGGTACTGACTGCGGTACCTGGGGATTCCTGGCGGCCGCTTGGGAAGTGCTGCTCAATCAGATTTTTACAGGGAAAAAAACCCACCGTCTAATCCTGTAATGCTGTCTGAATATTGTTGGGCTGTTTGCCTTTAATGCCTCTAACTCCTTGCTGATGGGCAGCTCACAGGAGTCACGTTTGAGCTGGTGTCTGATGCTGGAACAGCAGAGAAATCCGGATCCGCCACGAGTGTTTCAACGCGGTTACGCAAAAGTCTAAAATTAGGTCATAAATTATATAATCCTGCAAGGAAACAACGAATTTAATGACTATGCCAAACCAGAGATAAAAGCTGAGGAAGGAAATAGCATCTTGCTCATTAAATATTAAGGATCAGATCCTTCAAACATTTTTCCAGTGATGAACTCTGTGGGAGTTTGGCATCTGTATTTGTGTGTGTTCTATAGAATGTGCTTATACATCATATACAAGTGCTGGATGTGATTTATGGAGCACACACACATAGTAAGTATATTTATAATGCATAAATACACTCCATCAAGAGCAGAGAAGGTGATTAGTGAGAGTTTCCTAAGAGGTTTAATCAGATATTTTGATGGCTTGTTTCCAGTGTTCCTCCAAAGGCATTTTTCATCACAGAGTGCTGGGAAGGAGCAGGTAGAGGCACCTCCTTTCACACTTACAGCAGCAGCAGATATCACAGAGCAGCTCTGCCTCCTCTTTGGGATTGAAAAACCCTGGGAAACAAGAAAGATTACCAAGATATAACAATGGATTTGAAAATTCCCTGCAACCTGTGAATCCCTCCCCTAATGCTGCTGTGCCCCAGCCTTTCTCCAAACCTTTCACAAGGCACATCTGGTTTGATCTACTTGAAAGAACACAGGGCCAGGTCTTGTGCATATTCCCTGAGAAGTTTGAGGTGATTCCCCTGGGACTGATGGCTGTGCTGATGTCCTGAGTATGTTACTGAGAGGGAATGGGAATCTCTGATGGAAAAAGGCAGATTGTGCTCCGGTCCTTGCTGTCGTCAAAGCCTCTCTGATAACCATGTCCTTTTCTTCAAAGATTGGAGTCATTTGTGGATTGACTATATAATCCTTGTGCTGAAGCCTGGGAAAACTGCTGTTGATGCCCTTGGCAAATTCTTAGCCTAAAAAAGCATGAAAAAGAGGACCAAGTAATTTCAATTCCATAAAATACATTAAATGCAGCACACAGGTATGTAAATGGGAAACTCCATAACTGTAATTTGCCCATTTAGAGCCTGATCTAAAGGCTATAAAAGTTAATTTGAAATCTTTTCATTGATTTTAATGGCCTTTAGATCAGGCCCATATTATTCACTGCATATCATGTTTGTTTCAGTGCAATACTGTATTTATGTAAAATGTAAATTATGCGGATTATAACACATAGGGAGCCACTGCTTATTGTGCAAGGGCAAAGCTTGTGAAGTTATTGCCTTTAACAACCCCCACAAAACATTAAAAAAATCCAAATAAAGTCCCAAATAATGATTAGACTTTTTAAAAGTGAGATCTAAAAAAAATGAGGAGGCCTTCTTTTCGTTAGATACTAATACAACCTAAATGTATTTTAAGCATCATGAAATCCAAATGGAATTTCACACAATTCCTCATTTCCGACTGCAGCGGCGCAACAAAAAAATTACATGTAAATGATTCAAAACCTCTTGAAGAAAGAGCACTTTTTTTTCTTTTTTTCTAATTTGGGGAGAGAAAAAAAAAAAAGGTTTCAACCCAAGCTCAGCAAGGGATAACAGCATTACAGTCTGTGCACGGAGAATTTAGCCCCTCATAATTCTAAATCCTTCTCAAACGCTTTATTGCTATAAGGTGGCTCATACCAGTCTCTACACAACAGGACTCCCATAGCATTAACCATGAGAGATAGGCTTCCAGAAAGAAACTATAGCAAAGTAATTGTAAATCTCTAATGATGCATAAAACCAAGCTGAATTGGTCCTGAATTCTCAGCATAAAAGAAATGAACCATCAGAAGAACCAATTCTGGTGGCAGTATAACACAGCCCAGTGTGGGAACTGTTTATGGGGTTTGCTGCAGTGGAAATATTCCTGCTAATATGCAAGTGATAGGAATTCATTAAAAATGCCCCAATGCTGCAAGATCTTGTGATGCCACGTGTGACATTAAAAACAACTCGTTAGCCAAAAAGAAAACCTCCTCTGTACCAGAACAGTTCCCTGCCCATCCCAGTCACTGCCAGATTTCTGTACCATGAGCTCAGTGGGTTCTGCAGGGTTTTAAACCCACCTTGCAAGATTTCCAGGTTTTGTGCACCGGGGTGGGTACAGCTGCACCAGGCTGGGCTTTGTTGGAACTGTGCCTACCAAGACATGCCCAGGGGCTGCATGGACAGAGCAAACTGAAGCCTCATCCCCCTCCCCTGGCTGTGCCCGAGAGGACACCTGGGATGGGACTTCCAGTGATGGCCTTCAAGGGGACATGACCACAGACAGTCAGGACAGGGCTGTCCCTGCTGGTGTGCCAACAGAAACCCAAAACCTCCTGTTTCCTCAGACAGTTTAGTCAACTCCTACTGGATAAGCACCCAACAAAATATTTAAATTATACCATTTAATTAATTAATTATGCAATCCGCAAACTCCAGCAATGAACCAGGTGCACTCCAGAGCCCTCAATGCACAAATTTGGATCATCACCCATTAATCCAAGACAACTTGCTCCAGAAGCAGATCAGATGGACAATCTGAGAGACCAGAAATCCCTTCCTCGTGCCCAAACCAGAGGTCCCACACGTGTCCCCACACAACCTCACCCAGGAGCTCCAGTGGGGCCACAAACCTGATTTTTGAGCTGAGAATCCGGTCGTACTTCGTGTCTGGGACATCTCTGGCTCTTTTTCCACACTGCCAAGAGGTGTTGCAGGGCATGCTGCTTTTCCAGCACCAGGGCATCTGTCCACTGAGAGCTAGATTGACAAGGCTGAAATGGTTGGGTTTGTCTGCTTGATCATTTCACAACTCTTCGAGCCAGACATCTGAGAGCTCGGCTGCATCATTGCACCGTGTCAACACTGGTGGAGGCACAGATTTGAAATCTGCATACGTGGACAAAAAAAGGGTGGATCTGAAATTAATTAACATTACCAGGCACTACCTAGAGAAATATTTACCATAATAATAAGCATGCATCAAGGAATGTCACATTCACTGCGTGGTTTTTAGTGAAGCTGCAGTTTTCAAGGCTGGTAGGTGGGACTCCAAGGTTTAGCAATAACTTCTCGATTTATAAAAGCATTTTAAAGAACTCTCTTACCAAAATATCACTGATTTAAAGTCAGATTAAAATGAAATGAAACACAAGTGACACACTGGGGTTTTCTATGCTTGCAGCTGGCATCTCTCTGCACCACACAGTACATGTGAGTTATAAAACATCCCTTAACTATGTGTAGGTGCTGCAGCCTTATCTATAATCCCCATGAAAATTATGGGAAGAAAAGGTAAACAATTTCACAAGGGATTAAAAAATAATAGTAAGAAGTGCATTGATCTCACTCTGTTTTGACTGTGGTTTATGAAAAAAAGGGGAGAAATGAAGTTTTTTGTTAAATATCCTCCTTGTACATATATATAATACTAAAGGAATGGGGAAATCAAGGCAAGAGGGATGAAAGAAATTACCTAATTCCCACTTCTGAAAACTTCCTTCACACTGGTGAGGTGCTGGCACTGTGACCTTCTCTTATTTCCCTGTGATTTAGGGCTCCTACCCTGTGAGCAATTCATAGATGCTCATTTTGGAGATAAAAGTCCAACCTACTGGACCCATTGCCCCAAGGATCTCACAGCAGGAAATGCTCTCCAAGGTGCTCCATCCGACAGTTCTATATTCCAAGGTACCCCCATTTTTCCCAATCAAAATCAGAACAACTCTAATTAAATCTAAACAAGAAGCTAAAGTGAGATGAATGGTTTATAGGTGCTTCATCCTTCCCTGCATTGATTAATAGATAAAGAATTCCCCCCTCCACCACCTCAGCTGACAAACCCTGCTGTAATTATTCCTTGCACACGATGATCTGGAAGCACAGTCACTCCAGCAGGGACACTCCAGCTCCCTCTACATACATTTTGTGCTGGTTGGCTGCACCCACCAGGTATTTACATTCCATTAGTCTTGTCTTTGTATTCAGAGTTTCTCAACACGGTTTTCACTCAAAATCAAAGCAGCAGTGGTCACCCTTGCATGCAATGCCATTACTTGTGAGCCAGGTTTGCAGTGTGGGCAGTGTCCCCGGGCTCTGCTGATTCCTGGTGCCCAAAGAACTGCTCTGTGAGTTTTATTTGTCCTTTTGTTTTCCCTGACGTTGTCACTCTGCTCTGTAAGTGAGCAGCAAATACAATTTTCTTTCACATACAGATGAAACTTTGCTGAAACTGTGCCTTTGCCCCCACAAAATCAATGCCAAAATTGCTCCAGAAGATGCCTGACCACTTGTGGAGCAGAGCACTACAAGAGGACACTGCAGGGGCTGCACCAGATATTTTCTGGCCACCCTGGACCAGATAGAGCCACCCAGAGATGGGGTCCAACTTTTGGAGAATGCACTGATTGAGCTTATTTACAAGGAGTTTACTCTTAGAATAATGCAGTTATTAAAGTATGAACCAGCAGCAGGCAAGAGATGCATCTTAGTCTCATCCATTGATTACTCTACAGCTGAAGTTTTGCAAGGGGCATCCAGCCCTTGAGATGGATATCCCTGTGCTGGAAAAACGGAAATCAATAAATCTATTCAGAAAAACATAATTTCATTTTGCTTCTTAACCAGAAATTGAGATACACACATTTCTCTGGCTTAAATATATCCTGTGTTACATAAGTAATTGTTTTGAACCCACTCTAGGACACAGTCAGAGACATGACTCCAATAACACATTATCAGTAAAACAAAGCAAAACAGTTTCATGTCCCTGCTGGGTTTGTATATACACTCTTAAATGAGCAGATTGTCTCGTTATCCACCCTGATCTGGTCATTGGATGCTGAGGCACAGCTGTCACAACAGGTGCCCGAGCGTCTCCCCCTTCATGGCACCGCGGTTGCTCTCTGGAGTTTGTTGTCAAATTCCTCTGGTGGCTTTGCTGTTCCCTGTCCTGCTCTTCCCAGGTTCATAATTACTTCTGAAATCACCCAGAGCTGGCTGACTCTGCATGGGATAAACCTTCATCTCAGGCATCAGTGCTTCTTCCCAGGTTCCTGTTCCACGTCCCACCACACGACACCAGGTTATCCATTAGTTTTGGCCATGGGTTTCTTACCTGGACCTTTCTCCATCTTTTTTGGTGCCTCCAGTGACCATTTCTACTGAATGAAATGCCCAACACTGTGTTGCAGGAGATGCTTTGGGACTATGCAGGGCTAGAGGCTGATTCCTCCACTAGATCAGATCATCTCCCCCCATGCCAAGCGACAGCAGGAGTCTCCAGTGACTTGAGAATTTCCATGGGCTCTTTTCCAACATTATATTTAATGAGAAAATTTTTTGAAAAATAACTCTTGTGCCCAAAGATATCACCCCCTCACTTTTGTTTCTCTTTAACTCCGAACCTGGTGGTTTGGAGTTCCCAAAATTGAGTGCAGAACTCTCCCCTCCTGTTCCTCTCCTCTCACTGCAGATTTATACATCCCATTTTCCCACTGAGCTCAGCACTCACTGGGGATATTTTACTGCCCAAAATCCTGAGAGTTCTTCAATTATCAGTTCTGTGCCACTGTGCACTAACAAAGTTTATCTGATACTGCAGCATATCAAACATTTGTAGTTCTGGAACAAATGTTTTCTTAGCTGGAAGCAAATCCCCTCTGATGTTAAAGTACCTCCAAATAAAGAGACAATTTTATGTGATTTTTTTCCCTTTTGTCTTCAAGGAATATATTGTAGATTGAGGGCAAAATATACACACTCCAACCTCTTTTATGTTTTGTAGACATCAGAATATAGAGCTTGATTTCCAAAGTGCTATAATCCATCAGTCTCACTGAATTCCAAAGGCTGGTGAGGGAGACAGATAGACAAAAAGCCAGCTGGGTAACCTGTATCAATGCCTTGAAGCACTGAAAGGACTGGACGAGTAAAAGCCAAAGATTTCTATAATTTTCCTACAATAAAATTACAAAGGAGCGAGGAAAACATCCAGCTTTTGATTTGCAGAACAAATAGACTCAGTACACTACTAATACCAATTTTTTCTCCCTAAAACCCCATAGTTAGGGGTTAAAACATGTATTTCTATTTCAAGTTTCATCCATTTGGGATTGAAATATATTTCCCCTTCTAACTTACCCTTCCAGTTCTGCCTTCCCTGTGTTACAACACAGTCCAACATCTACAGAAACAACACCTCCTTGAACTTGAGCACAAAGTATTACAAAAATCCTCAATGCATTGCCACCATTTTAATGCAATTTATCACTGAAAAGCAAAACTAAAGGCAGTGTCATGGGTTCATCCATATTTCTGTGGGTCAATTACACTTTAAGGAATTCATCCTCGATGTTGTTACACTTAACAGCTCTTTGGGTAGATTAATTATCATGAGGAGCTAAACTGACTGAAATTCTTGCTGCCTTAAAACTGAATAAATAATTCATCCTTCTCTTCCTTATTCTCCCACTTTTCCCATATTTAATATGAAGTAGTTATTGCTGGTGTGTGTGGCCTGACCCTGCCCAGGATGGGAAGTGTCCCAGGCTGGTGTTTGATCCCTCGCTAAACCAAAATGGGAGCAGCTCATTTGCTCTGCTGGGGTGAAAATATTCCTGAATTCAGGTACAGACTGATTTTTAAAGAAAATATAAATCTACAACACATGCAAAGAAACTCAGGGAGGCGAAAACTGATTTGGGGAGAACCAACCAGAACAGAAAACCAACGTGCACAAAACCAGGAATGTCAAGGAGAGGATTTTTGCCACAGCTTTTTTTGTCTTTGTTGGTTTTTGGGTTTTTTTGTTAGTGGTGGTGATCTCTTGTTTTGGTTTTTTTGTTTGTTTGTTTGTTTTTTCCTATATCTTGTTCTAATCCCTTTATTTTATGGCTTTACTTAACACACTTTCTCCAAAAATGATTGAGCAGCATAAAAGAAACCTCCATTTCTGCCCACCATGGCTGAAGGTAATGGAACACAATCCCTCCCATGGTTCAAAAAGCAGGAGTTTCAAACCCACTCTCAGTTTCAGCTTTTCTATAGCTATAAAACCTCCAGGTTCCATATTATTAACCTCTGTCTATTCAAGCACCCCAAAAAGGTGGCTGTGTCACCTGCTCAACCCGAAGTTCGAGACCTTTCTGGGTGAGGAGACATTTTAGAGCATAACAACTACAGAAAATCCTTATCAAAGCTTGGGGGAGGGTTGGAATTACCAGTGGTTATCAGTCAATAATTGTTAGAGTAACTGATGGACAAGGGGTAACCCTTCCCATGCAATTCTGCTGTGGGAATGAGAAAAGTAGCTGGAAGGAATTCATAACAAGAACCTTGCAGAGCTCAGAGAAATGTGGTGTATAAACAGATTATTTATTCCTGTGGATATTGATGAGGAATGAACTGGATTTGGCATGTCTGGGAAATATCCCCACACTCTAAGCCATCCCAGCTCCCTGGGGCTCAAGGTAAAAACCTCCCCTGTAACTTAGGAGAACTTGGGAAAAAGAAAGCACTAAATATCTGGCTGGCTAGAAATACAGAGGTTGAACATTCCCCTTGCACATTTTTCATTTAATTAGTATTTCCTGCGGGTTTTCAGTGTAATGAGTCATTGATTATTGCAAGGAGTGCTTTGTAGGGTAAATTAATTCATTTAAGAGAAACAGTAAGAAGCGTTAAGTAGCCAGATAAATAAATAAAAGGCAAAGTGTGTGGGTTGCAAGTCAGGCCCAGGGGAGCCCCATTTCTGTAAATCAGCTCCTCAGTGAGTACACCAATACCTGCCCTCCTCTTTACCTGCACCTACACCTTCTATAAAATATGAAAAATCCCTATAGATAAAGCAAATATAACCAAAACTCAGTTCCTCTGTTGAAAATTACATTCACTGAGACAAGATGATAGTTAATTACATGAGAAAATATATGCCAAAAATGGATTTTCCATTTAATTTAGAGAAAACTTCTATCTGGTGCATGTTCACTTAAACTAATAAATGGCCTTTTTAAAAAGAAAACAAAGAAGGAAGAGTAAAATAACTACATTTATGGTTAAAAAGAAAAAACTTGATGTTTGGAGGAGCTGGTTGTACCTGTGAAATTAATCTTAAAATATGGGCATGGGACAAGACTAAAGATATTTAAGTATATATTACCTGGCTTTTCCCAGTGTTTCCAAAAAGATTAAACTCTCATGAAAAAGTCATTGAAACAAGAAACACGTTCAATGCAAACAAAGATGGAAAAGGAGTCACCTTCCTCCTTGGGACAGCTCTGATTCTTCTTCAGCTGAAGTTATATCAGGTATTTATCAATGTATTTATGCAGGATGTGGTTTATCCAACAAGTCAGCAAAGAGTAAACGTGCAGCTCGATTTTGAGAATTACACACAGGGCAAAACTACACTAAAGCAACAATATAATCCCTCCTGACCTTGCCCTGAGACCAGTCCCACTGCCAACCAACTGGGATCAGAAAGGATTTTGCACTAAAATACCTTAGAGGTGGTGAGGTTATAGTTCATGGAGATCCCAAACTCCCTGCAGTGTTAAACTGTATAAATCCAGAGGAAACGTTGCCTCACATTTGGACTGCACACAGAGCTGCAGCATCCATGCCTATCTTGATGGTTTTTAATGCTGAGAAGGGTTCCCATCGTGCTGTGAAGTCTCATTTTGGCTCTGCAAGACCTGCCCTTTAGCCTTGGAAACCGAATTTTAGATGGCCAAAAACACGGCACGAACATCCAAGCGCACAAAGGTAACAACCCCCTCCGTTTCCAAATATTTCTTCGATTCAAACCACAAAGAAAGAGATAAGAAGTACCTTTATATAGGAAATTATTCATAGAAATCACACTCTAAGCGGGAGGAAACGCTAAATTCAAGAAATAAATTAGTCATTTATAATATGCACTCAGATCTAGCCTGAGATGTGCTATTAACTCATTTTAAGCTGCAAAACTCCAGGGACACAAGCCACGTTTTCCATGCTGGGACCTGCACAGGCAGATTTAAAGCCCATTAACGGTGTTCACCATCACCAGCACTGTGAGATGGCCTCACTGAGCCAAGTCTGAGCCTTGACAGAGCACATTCCATCTGTCTGAGGTCCTGCTTACAGCAGGGAGCACTTATCAGGCTACAGAACAGCCGACTTAAAAGCTCAATTTAAAATAGGGGGTGTAAAAAGTAGCACGGAGTCCTTTCCCTACCTGGAGATCCCTGTTTTCCCAAGAGATGGGTTCTAAGGAGCCACTGTGTATTATTTTCTGCTGGTCAATGAGCTGCCTGCAGTGGGACACAGCCTGGGGGCAGATCTGCAGAGGAGTAACTCAGCCCTGCTCACCGTGTCCAAGAGCATCTCCCAGGGAGCATCTCCCAGGGAACACAGGGAGCTCAGGAAGTTTCATTTCCTTGGCATGAAAAAAAACAAATAATGACAAGAAACCTGCCTTTCCAACGTCAGCAAAGAGGTGAGTGGGAACAGATCTACAAATTTTGGGGTCATTTCAATGAGACAAATAGGCTTATTTGACAACACAAAGCTGGGGGGTGTCTCTGAGGAGAATGTAGAGGTGGGAAGGCACTGGAACAAGTTGCTCCAGAGGAGTTGTGGATGCCCCATCCCTGGAAGTGTTGCTTGGAGCAGCTTTGTCTAGTGGAAGGTGTCTCTGCCCATGGCAGGGGGTGGAAGAAGATGATTTTTAAGGTCCTTTCCAACACAAACCATCCTGTGATTCCATGATTTACATTTTTGACCTTGGACTGGCTACAAGATGAAGTTGAAATGACAATTACAAGATGAAGTTGAAACGGTTGTTTACATTTAGCCTTTTTTTTCCAGATCTGTTTGATTATTAAAAGTAATCATAGAACCATAGAATGGTTTGGGTGTGAAGGGACCTTAAAGATCATCTGATATCGGTATGCAGTGGGAATATTCACAAAAAGAGCTGAGTTCTGCCCTATTATTATCTTGGTAAAATATTTTTTTATTTTCTTAAAGCTGCATATGTTGATCCTCTCAATACCTTACAAATAATGCATTTATCTATCATTTAAATCACACATTATAATTTATAGGTTAGTTATTTTATTTTGGTGTCAATCAAAACGGGAAGCTGTATGAAAGAGCTTAGATTTGGAGAAAGATTTTTCATGGTAAGCTTTAATAAACTCATGATGACATTATAAGAGCTATCACAGAAAAACCTGCCATCTAATAATAAGCTTGTTCCTGTTTATTTAAATGTTCCACCTTGTACATGTTTGTAAGAAATTAATCATTACAGCAGAGTTAAACCTACAGAAATAGGTGAGTGTGCTCTGGCTGAAACCAGCAGCACTGAGCTCTGCCTAACCTGTGAGAAGTGGGTTTGGGGTTTCAGCCCTTTTTATCGTAGAATCCAACATCCTTCTGCAGATATGTGTGATGTTTTGCCCAAATAACTCCTGTGTGAGGCAGGGTGGAGATGACCATCCAAGCCCTGTCCTCCCACAGCCCTGTCCAACCTGACCTGGAATGTTCCCAGGGATGGGCCATCCAACAGCTCTCTGGGCAGCCTGTTCTGGTGTTTTATCACCCTCACTGTAAAGCAATTTCCTCCTAAGCCTGTCTTGCCCTTACCCCACCAGGCTGGAAGCTCCGGTGGCTTCCAGCGGTCCCTGGAACGCCCCCATGAGATGGTGGAGGTCCTGCAAGGCAGCCACCTGCTCTCTTGCATTCCACAAACTAAATTACATTCAAAATGTATTCATCAAAGCCATTCCTGAGGAAACAGCTCTGCCAACACCATGAACCCCAAAGCATACCCATGTTCTGTGATCCCAGGGGAGCACAGTCATCCTGCCTGCTCCTCTCGCAGAGGCCAGGACAGAGCACAAGCCATCGACTCCTGGAGGTTGCACAAACACAACAACCACCCTCTGCCTGCTGTCTGTGCCACGGTGGTCAAGCACTGACACTCCTTCCTGCCTCCCAAGCACATGGCAGAGCTCTGGAGCTGTTGATAAATGAGATTTCAGGATGGGCCGTGTTAGATCCCAGACATTTGCGCTGGTAGCGCCGTGTCCCGCTGTGCTCCAGCCAACCACGGCCATATGGACAGTGGGAGCACCACTGGCTACATGTGCTGGTGGCCCTCGGGTCAGAACTGGCAGCAGCACTGCCCGGCCTCCCTCCATGTGCCCAGAGCCACCCCCATAAATCACACACTGCAACATGTCTCCAGCAGTCTGGAATCCATCCAGCTGGACCACGGGCACGGATCATCCACCTCTTGGCACTGTGGTGGAGGGCAACGGCAGCACGAGGTGCCAAATGTTCTCCATGGGAAAGGGATGTTCTCTGTGGGAATGGGATGTTCCCTTGGAGCAGTGCAGGGCACCAGCCCAAATCACCTCAAGACCTAAACAACCCCTGGTCTTTCTGCCACCCTGTAGAGAAATGAGTCCACCTCAACTGGCATCAGCATTTCTGCATAGAGGTGGAAAGCAAAATTTCCTCTTTCAAAGAAGAAACCCCCTCTCACACCCACCTCTTCCAGCATTTTTTCCCCATCCAGAGCAAATTGGTGTTGTTTTCCTGCAGAAAGGAGCAGGTCAGCCTGTCTGAATCAGAAATATCATTTGCCTCCTTCCCCCAACATGGTAAACTCTTCAGTTTCTGCCACCACTAAACATACAAATAAATCAAGATATGATCTGCTAACATATTCAAAAGGATGTTTGGCCAGAATATATTTTTTTTAGCTTCAAACATCAATTTCATTCCGTAATGAATACATATTGTGTCTCATAACATTTCATTTTTCATACATTTAGCAAAATTGCTTAACTGATACTATTTTTTTCCCCCCAAACAGCTTTATTCCTACACTAAAAACATGCAAATCAAAGCCTTGCACTCTTATATAACGTGCAGAATTCCCTACTGTTGGTTCAATCGCTAAATTATAAAATATTCATAATAACAGTATTTTTTTACAATATTAATTTGGTATCTTGCCTGTTTTATGAAAATCACATGAAGATACAAGGACAGGATTTTACAGGCCCCTATATTTCCATTTTGCTTTGCTCCCCTCTCCAGAGGGGACCCTCCCCAGCACCCACCACGTACTCCACACGCCGAGAGAGCCTTATCGAAGATGTGCCGAGGCACATCCAGCCTCACTTCCTAAGCTTAATGCCCTTTGCAATTCTTGTCTGAGCAGTTGTTAGCTGAAGACAAGACGACTTATTTCTATTCATTCCCTGCATAATCCACCTCATGAATTCACACCTCACCTACCGCACATTCAAGGGCCCAGAAACACACAATATTTCCTACTGTGTGTTTTAAACCCACATCCTCCTGGAGACACGATAAGAGCTTAATAGCTTTGACACTGCTCTGTTTTCATATTCATGCATAAGTTATGGATACAGCAACAGATCAGCACTTCTTTGTGCTTGGCAGTGGCTCTGCTTCGCTGCCTTAAACTGTCTGAGTCAAGGCCACGTTTTAATGCCATAGACGCCCCATTCAATACCAGTGTGACCACATTTTAAAAGCCACCCTGTACCACTTCATTGCCGCAGATGTCCTTTACATCTGGCAAAGGGCCGTTTCTCTGCATGTCAACAGTAATTCAGTTTAACAGCTGTCTCTTTTGACAAGCTTAGTGTCAGACTCTAAAATGACAGGGTGACAGTTTTCCTTTTCTTTAACAGAACGTAGTGCAAATTAACCGTTTGAGTGCGGGATCACCCGGCGCCTCCCCAGTGTGGTTTTCAGAGTCGACGGAACAGGATTAGGAACTGTTGGTATTGACAACCGAAAAGGAAAACCTTTAGGGCCTAACACTGCCCTGGACCTGAGAATTTTTACCTGAAGTCTGGGTTTCAGCACCCAGAAAAGCTTAAATTCAGTTGAAATTGATGTCGGAGGCAAACGCTGGGAATTTGCGAACTGAAATGGGAAGTGATTTTCCTGAATTGCATAAAGACACAGGAGAATTTTCCACACAGTTACAGAATCACAGAACATGCTGAGTTGGAAGGGACCTGTAGGATCACTGAGTCCAACCCCACAGGACCATCCCCAAGAGTCACACCATGTGTCGAGAGCATCAGCATTTGTTAGTGCAGCAACTACAGGAACCCCAAGCCTCAGCTTTCCAACAGCACTTAGTACACAAAGGTTTTCTCACAAATTTCAGGCACCCAAAAGCACCCCAGCATAATTTCTGTAGGACTACAACTATGCCTGAGATAATACTGTGCATCCTAATGATTGAAACCTTTAGCTCAAAAACCAGCTTATGGACAGGAACAAAGTGCCACCGTGATTTATGAACCACAGCAAATGCTACAAATACACTGCTTTCATCTGGTGCAAGAGTGAGCTTCATGAGGCTGTATTAGGCTCACATAAAAATGAATTTAAAAATATAAACCTTACATACATGTATTTAAACCATGTGCTGATATAAGGTATAAACTGAGTCACCTCCTTGTGTCCGTGTTCTACCAGGGCTAAGCAGTAAGGACAAAGGTTGCCTCCCTGATTCAGTTCTTGGCCAACCTCAAAGTAATTGCAGTGGGACTTTACTCCAGTTCACATAATTTATGTTATTTTAAAGAATTTTGAAAGCCTTTCTGTTGTTTGTTCCTGAGTAAACAGTTACAGCTAAAGCACTACAAAAAAAAAAAAAAGGTTGAAAGGAGGGTACAGACAATTTAAATACCTTTAGTAATTGCTTTTGTTTGCTTAGTTATATGCTGTCAGAAGGATAAAATTTTCTACACAAAACACTGGCACAGGTTGCCCAGAGAGGTGGTAGATGTCCAATCCCTGGACACATTCAAGGTCAGGTTGGATGAGTCTCTGAGCAACCTGATCTAGTGGAAGGTATCCCTGCTCTTGGCAGGTGGTTGGATCAGATGGCCTTTAGAGGTCCATTCCAGTCCAAACCATTGTGTGATAAATATTTGTATGTGCTGCCCCTCACTGTAACATCTGGGCACCTCATGACATTTAGAAAGACTCACACTCAGATGCCTGTGACTGACAGCCATGCTCACCTAGAGCAGCTGAAACGGAGACTTCTCATTTCTCAGTCTCAAAATACAGCCAAGCTCTTCCTCTTTTATTCAGCCTTTTTACCACGGAATTGGTCATGTCCTCAGAATCCTTCCCTGGGAGGGTGGGGAGGCCCTGGCACAGGTTGCCCAGAGAAGCTGCAGCTGGCCCATCCCTGGAAGTGTCCAAGGCCAGGTTGGACAGGGCTTGGAGCAACCTGGGCTAGTGGAAGGTGTCCCTGCCCATGGCAGGGGGTGGCACTGGATGGGTTTTAAGATCCCTTCTAACCCAAACCATTCTGGGATTCTAAACTGTCACTTATTCTCCACCACGTCTCTCATAGAGTAAAACTTGTGTGTCCCTGTGCTGCAGGAGCTGGGACAGAGAAGTTGAAGGTGCCACCTCCCTCCTGACTCCTTTCTTACCCACAGTCCCCATCTGCTCATTTCCATATCCTGGGAATTCATACTTCCATAGCCAGAGGTGAGTCTCTGCAAAGGGAACATATCGCTGGTGTTTTATTAATATCTCATGAAGCTCAGTTAAGCTGCAAACACATTTTTAGCACAACACCAGCCCCAAGGGAGCGTTCAGGTCCCTGGGTTTGGGAGGGTAGGTCGCTGTTATTGCACTTACAGCTCAGCCCCACAAAACACATAGAATAATTTAAAATATTTAACCATCATAAAATGTATCACAGACCTGAAACACTAATAATTCTATAAAGTTAAGCTGAACAGAGTACTATTCAGCTGTAAATTTTATGGCTACCCTCTCCACCTCTTATGAAGTGTGAAAAGAGGCTTCATATCTGTCAGTCTTTGCTCAGAAATGACTTTCGCTGATTACTTAAACTTTCGTTAAATAAGCTTTGCACAAGCTGTAAAAACAGAACACAGTAGGGAAAAAATTGGCTCTCTTTTAAAAGTGCTGTAAAGTCTCTTTTTGAATGAGTAATTAGAAATGTGTAAACTCTTTTATGGATATGTGAGAAGCACACACAAAAAAAAATTTGACATTCCATGCAAGTATTTCTGTGTGCTATCAAATTTCATTGTATTTCACAGAGACCCAAACTATACAGGCCCAAAATACACATACATTAGTGGACACGGGTTATTTGCCAAGAAGGAATTTACATACAGTACAAGTAAAACATCCTAATTTAAATCTACGACAATGGATACTCACATTCTTAAAGAGAAATCAGAGCTGTTTGTCTTTCCACTCATATTTATACAGATTGCAAAGCTGTTGACAGAGCACGATTCGAGCTGGGCCTTTCCAACTGCTTACTGTTGTTTTCATTGCCATTGTCAGATATCTTTTCTGTATCAGTAACTGAGCTGAGATGAGGAGGTTCTGATATCCCAAAGCCGTGCAGGAACACAAAGCCCCGGGTGGTCAGGCAGGGAGTGGGCACTGAGGACCCCGAGTCCCTCATTCGCTTGAAAACTCCCCAAACCCCCTGGTTAAACCAACACACTTTGCCATCTTCATTTCAAACACACACCCAAACCGTCCATCCCCAAACCACGCTCTGCAGGTGCTCTGCAACCCCCTCACACCTTCATTTTTTGGGTTCCTCTCCCTCCCCTTAAAACTCCCACTATTTTTTTGCTGAAAACTTGCTTTGACTTGGAGCCTCACGATGAGCTCCACGGCAGGGGGGGAGAGCATCTCATCTCGAAAGAAGTGAAAGCAAGCTGGAGATGGGGGGAGATGGTGGTACCCTGTGTGGTTTCCCACCTCCCTGGGAGAGGGGACAGGGCATCTCGGGGACACGGGGCTGGGAGGTGTTCCCCCTCCAAACTGGTAGGATGTTTGCTGGCAGAGCCGGGGGATGTCCCGCTGTGCACACGTACTGTGCACTATAAATAGTAATGTCTTCCATGCTCCTCTCCACGGAAAAAATCCACAGGAGGGGAAATAGTCTCAAATCTGTGTCGTTTTCCAGGCAAACAGAGCCAGGCTCATTCCCTCCTCGGCGGGGAAGCCGTAGGTGGGGGGTACTCACCCCCAGCCCTGTGGAGTCAGGAAAAAGCAGGTCCCAGCTGATGATTCTGGGGGGAAGAGCTGCCCCATCACCCACTCCCCAAACCTCTGGTGCCAGCATGTCCTGTAGCCCTTTGCCTTCCCCCTCCATGAGCAAACTCATGCCCCTCTCTGAGGAAGATGATTGTCACTGAGAAAGGCTCAGGAGGGTGACATGAGCAGGTGGCATTAACTGCTCCCCAAAGCACTGTGGTGGTCCCTGTGAAAGGTTTAGGTGATGACACTGATGGTCACTGTGAAAGGTTTAGGGGGTGACATAAGCAGGTGGCATTAACTAATCCCCAAAGCATCCCAGCCAGATGCTGCTCCCCCTCTGAATCCCACAGATTTCCAGCATGGAAGTGCTGCTGAGGACTCCCAAGGAGAGCAAAGAGCCCCTCAGTGTGCTCTCCCTAAAAAAATATTAGCAAAATACCTCCACAGTGAAGTTGCTACTGCCATTGTTATTATTATTATTATTTTAATCACCCAGAGAGTGATTCAGAGCCCACCTGCAAAGTGCAACAATCCTGTGGATAGCAGAGATGCCACCTCTCCTGCTCCCCACCACACTGCTCCGAGCCAGTTCCCTGGCACAGCATTCCCAGGCAGGATTTGGTGCCAAGGCTGTTACAAAACCAACCACGGCGTGAATGTTTCCGAGGAGAGGAACAAAAGTACGAGAAAGGAAAAGGCTTCACACATCTTTAGTGTGGAGAATGTACTTAGTGCTCCCAGAATCTATTAGATGGGGCGATCCAGGCAATTTATTGTTTTGTCAATACCTTTTATTTTGATTTAATAACTTACGAACCCTCCGGTCTATCTGCAGCGCAGCCTCAACTTTCTTTACACAACCCCACTTAACTCCCAAACACTTTCACTTTCAGGTCAAATCTCTGTCATATTGATAAATGGGTCTATTTAAATTTTTATCACCCAAGAATTCTCCCTGGTGTCTTTTTCACTATCAGATTTCACGCCCAAAATAACAGGACACTTATTATTTTTCGTTATCCACCGCACAAACGAACAGAGCGGCTGCAGAAAGCACAGATGTGGGGAAACATCTGCAATTTGTCTCATTCCTACAGACATTTCATACAGAGGGAGGTACAACACTTTCAAGAATAATGTGTGAAAATAAGGAGGGAAAAGCCCAGCATAGGATATATCCACTAACTGCAGTCTGCCCTGTGCTAACAAATAAACAACTCCAAGTATTTTACCCTCCTGAGTCATTAAACTGGGCATGATATAGAGGCCCTGAGCAGTTTAATCTGATTTGGCTGACTGTTGCTTCATTAAGCAAACTAAGAAAAACTGCTGCAAAGTCAACAAATTTTTAGGTGTTATTATTATTATAAATAATCACCTGGTTTTCCTGGCAATAGCCAGGATCAAAAAATATAATCCTTATAGCCCTAAGTAGGCTGTGGATATGTTTAACCTCTCCTTTAAATGGTATTAAACGCTGAACGCTGTGGCTACTGTAAAGATAGTAAAAACAGATACTGCAAGAACAGAGCAGTGTTTAACGACAAGTTACAAAGAGTTCCACTGAAAGAAAAGCAAGAGCAAAAAGGTTAAATAAACAGAAACCACAGTGCCTCCCATCTTTCTTACATTAACGTTCTATAAAGGAAAATTTCCGCTCTCCGTGATTTGATTTCCCCGATCTGTGCATTAAATATTTACTTCTAACTATAAACTTATAGGAGATGCAAACAAAAACTAATTTGCATTATTAATGATGCAAGAAATGTGATGCTTAGTCCCCTAAGATTCGTAATAAAGGAGGAAATGTTAGAGATTTACTTTCTTTTTCATTTTAAAAGGCAAGTTAAAAAGATAAAACTTATTTAATTAACAGAGAGTCTATTTATGAATTAGTTGTTTCTGCCAGCAAGAATGTTTAAAAAAAAAAAAACTGTCTGAAATGAGTCTGAGACTACAAAGAGTCCATTTTCAGCTTGGGAGTCTCAAGGGAAAAATCAAAGGGTTTCTTTCTTTCAACAGTTTGGGTGAGATGATATTTTGAGATGTTGACAGCTGCCAAACTGCAGCACCACTGAAGAACCACCAAATTGAAATCATTTTTATCTTTTTGAATTTTCCTCAATATTCAGCTCAACTTCCTTTCACAGCTCACCACTGACATTTCTACTTGGTTAAAAGGGGTTTTTTCCTGTTCCTTCAATGCTCATGTTGACTGCTCATGGACCCTCTCTCTTCTAAAATCAACCATAGATAATAGAGAACCATTATTACTACTTTTAGCAGTGCTTCCATCACAGTAATGCATTAATTGGAATCCTTTTCTTCCATATGTGCCCAATGCTGAACCAAATTTTAATGGTTCATCATCTTAATCATCTCTATCACACAGAATGTTCTCACTGTTTGCTTACAAGATACTAATAAAACAGAATTAACAGTCTTTAATAACCAAAGCAGAATTAAAAATCAACATTTAAAAATTGTTTTCTACTTTTCTGACAGAAGCTGCTTATAAGATTCAAAGCAAGCCAGCCTTTAGTTAATATAATAATAACTATAGTAATGATAATTAATAGTAATAACAATAAACAATGCTTTCCAGACAGCTCCTACTAGTTTTCATTTTCCATTTTCTTGGTAATTCCTGTTTCCACTGCTAAAGCCACCCCCCCTTTTCTAACCCCTTCTTCTCTATTGGTCCCATGACCTGCCTTGTGGTGGTTTCTCCTCTGCTTCAGACACCTGCCCATGTGTCCTCTTAAAGCCTCTTCCCTCCCAGACAATCAATCTGGGCTTTTTTGTCTTCATCACATGTTCATTGAACAAATCAAAGTTGAACAAACCCTTTCCTCTTATTACTCAGGCTTTCAGCCTCAGCAACAGCCTTTCTTTGTCTTCCTTGCCTGCTTCTGCCTCCCCCAGCCTCCCCTCTCGCTGTCACATCCGTGTCTTGAAGGAGACACCCCTTTAATCTTCCTCCAAGCCACCATTTCTTTCCAAACTTGTCCTCTAAGGTCTGCCCCAGGTGTCCCTCTGTCCTGTCTCCTGCTTTTCCCAAGGAATGGGGGCCATTCCTTGGTGGATCTCTGGTGGTTCCTGTCTCATTTGGGTTTGCTCCCACCAAAACCAGCTCAGGCAACACCAGAGTAAGCAAGTCAAGAGGCACTTCCTTATAAGACAAAAAGCCCCAACTTTATGTTTAATTAAAAAATAATTCAAGAACAGAGGTTCAAATGTTGGTCCCTGCAGACACTGAGTATCTTTGGAAACAGAAGTTTTCTTATGAATTATCATGAGAGCTTAATGTCCTGCAAAGATAGTTGTGAGAGAGAGAATAATATCCCCTGCTGTACTCACAGACCTCTTCCAATCAGTGACCCAAGGACTAATTCACAGTTACATGATGAATTAGAATGGATCTATATACATTTTTAAAGTTTGTTAGTGCAGGAGGCAGCACATAACTATTTTGGGAGACTTCCTGTCAACACTGAAAGAAAAATATTCTCCCCTTTCAAGGAGACCTTTCCCCACCTTTAGACTCATCAACTAAGACACAATGCACAAAGTCTTCCTTAACTCTAAAAATAAGACATATATATATATATACAAAGATTACTAATTCAGTGCTTTTAGGATTAATAAAATTATGTAGAAGCCCTGCCATGGCCAGCACAGGGCAGAGCACAGCCATCAGGTCCCAACACTCAACATCAGTGGGACTCAAAGAAGAGTNTAATGTCCTGCAAAGATAGTTGTGAGAGAGAGAATAATATCCCCTGCTGTATTCACAGACCTCTTCCAATCAGACCCAAGGACTAATTCACAGTTACATGATGAATTAGAATGGATCTATATAAATTTTTAAAGTTTGTTGGTGCAGGAGGCAGCACATAACTATTTTGGGAGACTTCCTGTCAACACTGGAAGAAAAATATTCTCCCCTTTCAAGGAGACCTTTCCCCACCTTTAGGCTCCTCTACTAAGACACAATGCACAAAGTCTTCCTTAATTCTAAAAATAAGACATATATATATATACAAAGATTACTAATTCAGTGCTTTTAGGATTAATAAAATGATGTAGAGGCCCTGCCATGGCCAGCACAGGGCAGAGCACAGCCATCAGGTCCCAGTATTCAACATCAGTGGGACTCAAAGAAGAGTTGTGTCACCTCCTGTTAATCCCCTGCCCCAACTCTGGGCATTTGCATTTGAAAACAGTATCTGTCACTCCCACAAACCAGTTATTGGTATTTTTTTTTTTTCTGTTTGAACCTGAATGAAAAAAAAAAACAAACTGAATCCCCAGGTGTCTGACATCAAAGCCTGGGAGAAGGGAACTACTGGGATGGTGTTCTGGCATTAACACAGCACTAGAAAGGAAGAGCAGATGGGCAGTGGGGAAGCAAATCCTGTTGAAATATGATTAAGTGACACTGAAGATAAGGAAAACCATGAAAACTAAAGGGCAGGTAAGGAGATTTTAAGTGCAATATAAAAGGGGATTTGTGGCATGTGTAATTCTTCCTTTAAGTGTTTATTAAACATGGAATTTTTTGCCTCTCAATTATAGTTACAGATCATTTCGGTTTCTGTCCCTGCTCTCTCCGAAGATCAGTGAAAGCTGAAGGTGTTTGGCACTTTTGTATCTACTATATGTTTATGTTTTATTCTCACTCACAAAATGCATTTCCAACCAAAGAGGAAAACGGGAGGCATAAAGGGAAGAACGTGCCATAAATATCTCCAGCATTCCGAGAAAATAAGCTCGGGATTTCATTGCAACAACACTCCAAACCAAGCTTTATCCATCACTATTTATGACCAGGCAAGCCTGGCTTCTGATCATCTTGTTTCTTCCCTGTCGTTTGCCAAAGCAGAAAGCCTTCTGTAAGTATTATGGGATTGAGAAACCTTAATTTTATATCCTTTTAAATTATTTGTGCTGATGCAATCGTTGCATATTTCAATAAATTACTAATTGTGGGCGAATCCTCATTCTTAGCACTAACAGAAATAGGTTTTATTCTCACATCTCTGCACATGCCCACGTCCACCAAACCCAGCCCTCCCTGTGCCGGGTTCCTTTGAAGCTCCTTTGCAGACCTGAGTTGGAACTCCAGCCCTCCTGCTTCCCAGTGGGACAGCCTGCTCCAGAGGTGGCCTTTCATCTCGTGTGCTGGTGTTTCAGCTCAGCATTTCACTATTTGTTGTGCCTCCCAGAGAAGAAGATTTAACTGAGTCTTTAAATTCAACAGGATCCCTGGTGAAGGGGGAAGACAGGGAAGGAGCAAGCAAGGGATGGATGGAGAGAGAGAGGAAATGCCTCCTGTCTGTTTTATGGCCAATCCTATGTATTTTACTGTAATTCTCCACAATCCTAAATCCAATGGGCTCCTCAAACTCCTCTGAGATGTGCTGCTCTGTCTGCTCCAGTACAAACCTGGGATGAAGAGGGAGAGGGAAAGGCAGGTGTGAGCAGACCCGGCACTCCAGAGGAGACCTTTGTACCAGCCCTGCCAAACTGACATTGCTCCCAGATAAATATGCATCATCCTCTGGATAGAAAATCTGCATTTATTTTTACTTTGCACTGGAAATCCTGGTTCATGCCTGTGGCTGGGACTGGGCACGTGTGGTGTGTGCTCATCTAGTATTGCTTGTGGCCAGTTAGAAAAATCATATAATCCACCGCAGGTTTAAAACATAATTTAAACCTGCCAAGTCTCATAACTTCCAAGAAGGCAAATTCACCCTAAAGAGGATGGTTTCCACTTACTAGGGTTTATATTCAGAACGCTGGCACATGGGCTTGCCACCAAAGAAGCCTTTTATGCAAGCACATAATCAACGGAAGCCTTCCCTTTCACTGCGGTTGGGTTTAATGTGATAATGAATATTCCAGTGTCAGCTCTGGGTAAACGGATGGGGTTTCACCTCAGATTCCCTCCTTTGAATCTCTCACACAGGCACACACTTGCTGAGTGGTAAATAATTCAGCAGCACCAGCAGAAGGACACCTGAGCTGCGTTCCCCAGGCGGGCGGATCCGCCTCGCTCGTGTTCTGCCCCGTGTCCCTGCTCTTGTAAACACCATCCCTGGAAAGGCTTTATTACCTATTTATATCTGTGCCTTGCAGAGGAGAACACGTGGAAAAATGCATGGCTGCCTGTGGAAAAACCTCCCTTGGGTCATGGTCACCACGCTTCGTGGTCCAAGGTCCACCACGCAGGGAAGTTTGGTGGAGTGTCCTGGATTCCAGCACCAGGAGGAATGCATGTTCCCTAATTAGCAGCACTTATTTTCATTATAAAATTAGCAGAACTACAGCTGATATTTCACATTCATTTGAGAGCCTCTCTGCAGCTTGCAAACATTCCCCCAGCCCGTGTGAGGTGAATTTTTTCCTGCTCATTTTGCAGCTGTGGAACACGAATTAATGTTCCTGTGAAACCCTTCCCTGCCAGATTCCCCTGCCTGTGTCCCCACATTTAACCCTCATTACCCCACCAGGGCTGCCTGGGGGAGCAGCTTTCCAACATAATTGTTGGGGGATCTGCTATTTCTTTGGGCTTTTCACCCATTTTCCAGTCATTGGTTGATGTTTTTCCTCTCCTTTTTGCCCGTTTCAAGTTTCCACTCCGACACCAAACGCTTTCCCCTTTTCCTACCGCTGTTAACACGAGGCAGATCAAACAAACACAAAAGTGTTTTCTCAAAAAATAATCATTAAGCAGATCATGGAGTTTAGTTCCAGTGACAGCTGAATATTTGTTTCATTAATAAGTCATTTGCAATTAATTCCTGGAGTCATTTCTAAAAGAACATTGTGATGTTTCCATGGTTTTAAAGTGGCAAGGCACGAGTCATTCTTTGACAAAATTTCTGTACAAAGTGCTCGTAGGCATCCACTGGAAAAATCCAGCCTCCAAGGAGGAGTGTCCCTGTGAGGTGGGAATGTGGCTCCCAGTAGTGGGGACGCACCTCCACAAAATATGCAAATAACTGCAGCATTTAGGGGTTGAATTTTAGGTGCATCGGTGCTCCATTCAGATTATTAGCATGGAAATTACTATATTAAGGAGTTTTATTCCATTTAAGGCTCATAAACAACTCTCCTCTACGCTGGAAAAATAAAATAAATATCCAATACGATAAGTGATTGGTATCCTGCCATCTAAAGGCTCAAAAAGGCTCCTGAGGCTCTAAAAATCACACCAGGAATTAAGGGCCATCCCTCCACTGGCTGAGCATCTTTCCCTGGATATCCAGGGGGCTCCATCCTCAAGCCTACCAAGGTCACCTTCTGCTTGGGATGGAACAGGCACCGTCTGCACTGGTGTTTTATTAAGAGTTAAATAACAATTTACCACCATTCACAATGTTCTTTCTAACCTTAAAACTGGCACAATTYGGGMWWAAWWAMMMMRGRAARKKKYYYYWAWYCYKGGSMMCMMYTYCMMYYMAAAGTCCCAAGTCCTGATACGTGGCCAGCAAAGACTAAGGACATTTCTAAGCTATAGAAACAATTACAATTGTTGCCATATCACCTTCTCAATAACCTTCCCCCAAAATTACAGGTTACAGAGTTGTCTGTGATCATTAACTGCCTGGAGGAGAAGCACATCACCAAAGCAACAAACCTCTAATCAAGGGAGTGGGAGCAGAGCAGAAGAGCAAAATAACTCTTTAAAAAGCAAGTTGCAAGAGGCTTTTTTTTTTAAAAAAAAAATCAAAATCTTATTTGGCACATATAGTTACCACCCCACAGCAGCAAAATTAAAACGCTGGAAAAAGTGAACATCATAAATTTCTGCCTACTTGGGAACATAATTTGCTGGAATTACACTTTTGGAGGGAAGTGCTTACAGGTTTTCATATTCAGCAGCAAGAGGAGTAATTATACTAATGAACTGACACAGTTCTGAAGTGACACAACAGAGAGCTGGTAAAAAACAAAAAGTCAAATGTTTAGTTTTCAATTTAAAACGAAGACAAAATATTTTTTAAAACTTAAAAATGCCCAATTTCCAGGTATTCTAATAGAGATGAATAGATAGTTAAATTGAGGTCTGGAAAGCAAAGTTCTAGACCTGCTTATAAAAATCTTTACATGGAAAGGTTTTCAAGTTTTCAGAAAATGTAAGTTAAAAATAATCTTTTAAATATTACAGCAATATCATAACTTATTAATAAAGTTGAGTAGGAGAACCTATAAATTATCTGGTAAGAAAAAAAATAGAAATAATCAGCTATTTTGCACCTTCCATCAAAACACTGTGAGTTACACAACTATTTCAATGAGAAGATGGGACTTTGCCTTGAATGCAATTTGTGACCTATTGGTTTGATCCAGTTTCCACTGAAGTAAGTGAAAAGATTACCATTAAATTCAGTGAAAGCTGGATTAGGCTCCGTTCAGATTCACAGTGGGAAAAAAAAAAAAAAACCCTTAATGATTATTTATGCCAGAAATTCCAGTGTAAAAAGCAAAATCGGCACAAATGTGTTGAAGAATTTGAAGAGAAAAATGAGCACAGTTGATATAAAATATGACTCCACTAAAAATTAGAGGATTACTAATTACTCTGAATACGTTTATAGAGAAGCTATAGATGTAATTTAATGGCACAAATATACTTGGAAATCCAATTATAGCAACAGAGCAGTGATTATAGAGTTGCATGAAGAGTTAAAATAAAATATGATACCAGATAAATGGGTATATTAGAAAGGCACTATTAGATTTTTCTTGCATTTATCCACTGAGTGCCACCAGGCCTCTGAGCCAGGAACAAATAGGAGGAAAAAATAGCAGAGAAAGATTGAGTTTTCTTGCTAAATATAGTCAAAAACAACTGAGATATTTCTACTAAAAAGGATATAAATTTAGAGATACCAGCTACCAATATGTGATTTATACAGCAGATCAAAATAGTGAGTCTTATTCACAGTCCTGCTGTTCCAGATTCTCAACTTTTGTAAGCACTGAACCAGCAAAGAAGGAAAACTTGAAAAGGATTTACTGCAGAAAGTTGAAAGATCTCAGAGAAAACACAATATACCAATAAAAGGCCAATTATTGCAACCATCAATATCCAGCAGTGGGCTATCAGGGAAAAGATATGCAGATTCCATTAGGAAAAAATACGGCCATGTCTGTCCTCTGGCATAACAACATTACTTATAAATGGGAAGATGGACTCTCACTTTATTTGCAGGTTTAAGTAATAATTTGATACTTTACCCATTGTGTCAAGAAATTAAGATTTAGAGGAAACAAATAAATGTCCCTTTCTGATTTAAACCTAAAATAAGTCACTTCTTGCTCTGCTTTCTCTTGTCTTTGAAATCCACATTGACTTAAAACATATATATTTATAGTACAACATATGTATTTATAGTACATACCAGGTTTGCAAACTTTTGAAACCCAAGGAAAACATTCACCAATTGCCAGCAACTTGTTTAAATCTCTTCCAATCTTACCTGGTTTTGACATTCAAGCTTAAACCAGACACAACCTGCAAGAGGTTTTGGTGAGAATTCCTCTCTGGTGAATTGGGAAATACTTCTTTGGGAGGTTCCCCATTAATAAACACCTGCATTTAGCCCCATTTCACAGTTTGTCCCTATTTTCCAATCACAGGGAGAGGGCTGGTAAAGGTTTCAATTTGTAAGGTCACACAGACCTGGGTTATTAGCATAAGAAAAAGGGGAGGGGGGAAGAATGAAAATAACCCCTAAAATCATCTTTTATTCTGCTTTTGCTGCAGTACTACAAAGACAAACAGAAACATTCACATCCTCAGCTCTGCCTTGGCCAAGCAAATCTCATAAATGTCTGAATTTCCCATTATGGCCATGATTTCTAGAGGGAGATGAAATCTTTACCTCTCTCTAAATTGATGGGAGTCTCCCTCCTCCCTTCAGATGCCAGAATATGGAAGTAGAAGACTCTCCCTCTGAAGGCTGTATTTTATAATACTCTGATGAGATGCCTTTTGATTTAGGGTTGGCATGAAGGGAGAAAAAAACCCCGTTGTAGTCTGCCAGCTCATCTAACCCAACTTTAATCACTGACTGTGGAGACAGCTCTATCTGAGCCAGTCATCTAAAATCCCTTTAAAGTCAATGGGGAGAAATAGATGTTTTTAGGATGCAATTAATTGATTGGAAGGAAGAGGGATCTATCACATATGGAAAAGAATTATGGCCCAGAGGGTTCTGCTTTTCCTCATTTACTTCAGAGGAGTTCACACATCTGCATTTTCACAGTCATCCAGGACAGGTGAGAAGAATGTCCCCCAATCACTATCAACAAATCTCTCTTGTTTGTTTTTGTTTTTTTTTTCATCTGTTTTACTGTTTCTTTTCCATTCTGTTCCTACACTGAGTCTCTCCCGGGACACCAGTTCAATTTTTGCATTACAAGCCCATTAACCCCCTCAAGGAAATGGGTTCAATCATCTGATGGAAATGAAAACTTTTGGATCTTACACGAGCGCTCACCTGGGCCAGAAGAACGGATCCATCAGGTTTAAAAAACACATTGATGGATAGTTTAGTGTCAACTGTCAGTGAAATATTCAGAATAGGACAGATAACAAAACACTTCCTATAGTTGTACCACTCTCCCAAGGACCTCTGGGCCCTTCAGCTCCCAGGGCTCTACATCATGTCCCGAATGTACCAGAAAATTATGATTACACACAGTCTGAGGAGCTGGGGTGATGATTTTCATGGAAACAAAGAAGAATATTCCCCCTCAAGAAGACATGGCATATCCGTCCCCTTGAACACGCAGCAAACGTTAAGGGGGAGGAAAACTGATAACTGCAGATTTGCCTTCATCAGTGAGATCCAAAGAAGTCGAGTTGAAATAAGTTTGGCCAGACTTGAACATTGCAGAGCCCCCCAAAACCCCCTTTTTTTTCCCGAGGCGCGGCCCTGTGCAATTTTGTTCTGCTCTCCCAAGCGGGTGAACCTATTTCCTCTCACCCACCAAAGGGCCACCATTGTGCTGGAGGACTTTGAGGAATCTGCTGCTCACTCTGACATGAGGGAGTAGGTTTTGTTTCATGTTTGCCTTGTGCTGGGACATTCATCTTCAAAGGGCCCCGCTCGCAACCGGGGAGCCTTAGAAGCGGATCAGGGGCAATTCAAAGAGCTGTGCACGGAGCAGGAGGGGGCTCCTGTTCAAAGCTGCAGCCTCGAATCTGCCACAGAAGAGCAGATTCAAACCCAAAGAGGTCACTTCACCTACCTGTAGTGGGATCTCGTATTCAGAAGACTCCAGCTAAAAATAAGGGGTATTTAGGCAGCGTGACAAGAGAAACCCTCGAGCGATGCTCTTCCTCTCTCTCCCTCACACACAGACAGGGACAGAGCAATGGCTCCTTTAGAAAAAAAAAACAAACCAAAACTGTAGGAGACATAATGGCCTCCAGAAACTTACTCACAGATCAGCTCCATCTGTAGCATCCTCCTGGCCTGAGCACAGAACTTCCCAACGAGCTGGAGCACCACAGACCTCTGTTCAAACTGCCTGGAACAGGGAAACTGCAATCAGCAGTTGCTCTACACATGATAAAGTGGTAAAAACACTGATTTCTTTCCATTACCCAGGTTAATGCAATCTAGAGGAAATATTCTGTTTGGCTCAGAAATCACCTGTTCTCTGGTCAGACCTGGGAGCCCTTGGACAACAAAAGGATTCTGCTTGGGTGGGCACTGTCTAAACACAGAGCAGTACAGAGCTGTTTTCCCCAGAATTCAGCCTTTACACAGGAAATACAGAGAAGTACAGATGAAAATACTCTTCTCTTCAATTTATACATGGAGAACTGAGACAAGGGGAGATGCAGGTTCATGTACAAGCAGATTTACAAATGTTTAATGTCTTTGATGAGGTAAAGAAAATCAGAAAAGGATTTTTAAGAGAAGCAGAAGCATAATAGTCTTGCAGATTATCTGCAGAGCCTTTGTATCAGGCACCTGACGTTTTTAAAAACAATTTAGATTAAATTTTTGTAACACCTGATTTTTTGTAAGATGTATCAGCTCTGCATCTGCAAGGGAGTCTCATTTTGCTACTGGGAGAGGGCAGTTGCATCTCTGGGATTTGATCCCTTTCCCTTGGGTTAGCAGAGGTTCTCCCTGCTCCCACTGCCATCACACACCTGATGTGGCCACTTCCCTCTTCCTTCAAACCTCCACTGCCACAGATACAAATCTCTGGGCACAGTTTCTACCTCCTGAATCGGTTCTTCAGTCTCAACTGTCTTCAAGGACTTTTTTTCTTTTTTTTTTTTTTTAATACTAGATTAAAATGCACACAATCCTGCATTGCTTTGTCAGACTCCTCTTATTTATATTATATTTTTATTAAAAGCTTTAAAGCCTTTGGGCCAGTCTGTGTCTGAATGGCAGTTCACAGGTATAGTTGCATTACTCCCCATATCATTATTATTTTGGTTTTTATTAGAAGCACTTGGGTTTGTTTTTCTTTTAACCTCAATTTAAACATCCCCTCCATTGCCATGCTCATTTTGCTGCAGTGCTGACTGAGGTGTTTCAGGTTCATGGTGCTCCCTCCAAGTTTGATTTATAACAGCAGGCCAAGATGGATCAAAACTTTATATCTGATTCCACTTCTTATGTGACATTTGTGGTTTTTATCACATTTTCCTACTTAGCAAATATATTATTCCTTTAAAGCACCTGATCAAATATACTGGGATGGGGGAGACAATGCTAAAATTTAATTTAATTGTAAAATTATGCTTGGCCTGCATAAACACAGGTACAGCCTCCTTTGGACAAGGCATCTCCCAGGAAAAGCCAAGCATTTTGAGACCCTTCCATACAAGACAGGTAGAACACACAATGTGCTGTACAACCTGCTCTCAGATGGTTTCAAACCCTGGTTTTGCCCTGTGTTTCCTTTTGTCCATATTTTATTCTCCCTTCTGCTGCCCTGGCAGTGACCTCACCTGGAGCAAGAGGCTGCAAGGCCCCGTAGCTCTTCACAGAAAGAGCAATTGGTTTGTTCCCCAAATGTTTCCCAGGTTGTAAAACAGCATAAAAGTACAAATGAGGAGCCTCATGATATTTTTCTTCCTGCTGTGTGCAATCAAGCCAGAAAGTATCCCTGACTCCCACAGAACCTGCAAATTACCTCGGCATACCTGACCCACCAGCAGCAACACAGCATTAGGACTATTTTCCCCCACTGATTCTTCTCCTGCTGAGCTCCTCCACGGGTCTGGGATGCTCCCTGCTTGCACAGTGCCTGGTTTGAAACAAAAATCCAAAACGTGGGTGAAATACTAAACCTTTGCCAGCAAAATATGGGAATTATTTCCAAAGAACTTCACGTCACTTTACATATTGCACAATTGACCCCATATATCTGCAGAGTCTGAAACTGAAGTAGATTCAACACAGCCAAGAAATAATCACAGAGAGCATTTTGGATTCAGCCAAGGATGAAGTAAGGCACTCTATTTTCAACAAAGCAAGCTGAGGCCACTGTTCGCTGCGTTCAACTACATCAATTATACAGAGCTTTACTGGAAAAGGATTAAAAAGTACAAAGGTAAAACAAACAGCATTGCTGCAGTGTCCAGCAGGATGAAACCACTCCCATCCATGGTAGGTATGATTACAGAAATGCTAAAAAAAGAAGGGAAGGAGGGCTGGAAGGAAGGATTTCATGGACCTTGAGGAGACTCACTGCGACAGTGACACAAAGCCAGGGCACTGCAGCACACACAGTTTGGAATTCAGCCCCCATATCCCTCGTGTCACTGCCAGCACTCACGTCTGAACTCCCTATTTCTGTATTTCCTCTTTACCTCTAGCCAGGGAATTCCACTATTTCACCAATGCAAAGTTTTAGATAATGTTGTGTTTCCTGAAGTCTCTTCCAGTTGTGTCTCCCCCGCCCCAGATCGTTGCAAACTATTTGCTTCACTCCGCTTCTATCCACACTGTCATTTCCAGGATCTGCTCCATTCAGCTCCATGTTCCTTAAAACTTTGATATTGAGTTCTTCATATGCCTAATTTGGGCTTAATTCCAGGCTGGGGTAAATCGTTACAACTCGGATGGAGTCAATAGGAGCACAGTGACTTACATCAGCTTTGTGTCAGTAAATACTGACAAGATTGATCTCAAACTTTTTCAGAACAAAAGATTTTCGAAGATGGATTAAACAACATAAATGCTGAGCTGTTTTGCTAGACTGCAAATGGCATAACACAAGCTTTGTGTGACATCTCTGAATTATCCCTTCGTGGTAATGTTGACATTACATGGTATTGACTCATGGAAGAAGCTTAAATACCCTTTTAAGTTTTCAAGACTCTTTGACAAAGCACTATTTCATTAACAAAATGTTAATGGAATCCAGGAAGCTTGACTCTACAGTACAGCCTGCTGCTTTCAAGAAGCTCTGACCGAGGGATGAGACTGCACAGAGCAATGTAATTCTTATTTTTAGGACAACAGAAAAGGAAGCAGGGCACTCATTGGTTGAGGGAGGAGGACCCAAGGGTACTTCCACAGTGCTCCACTGAAGGGCTACCACACCTTCTGCTGGAGAAGGTCAAAATAGCACAAATTAGAAAATACATCACGCAGGGCAAACTGGGAGAGACAGCAGTGTTGGTGTTTGCTTGGAGATAAGGCTTCTGCCTTGTGAAAAGGAGAAAGACCTGGAGAGCATTCCGGAGGGAATACCTGAACTGGGGTGAGATTTGGGAAAGGATAATTATGTATTTCCAGCTAAAATGATTGGTTCTAAGTACCCTGCTAATCAAAGAATCATAGGATCATTTAGGTCAGAAAAGACCTCTGAGTCCAACTGTTAATGACACAAATGGCTCTCAGATAAGTACAGGGTTTATAATTGATGGGTTTACTGCTAGGAACAGACCTTGGTTTTCAGGTTCTCGATCTGACCCAGAGAAGGGACTTGATGGAGAGCAAGGGGCAGCACAGGTGGCCCAGGTGGCCCTTGTCACCACCAGGACGACGGGAGGATGAAACCCCTCTGTGGGGAAACAGCAGCACACAAGAGATTGGTTTGCACCCCAGGACCTGTGCAGAGCAGAGAGCAGGTTCCCCTCCCTCCTCTGGAGAGCAATAGATTTTGTTTGTGAACAACCACCCACAAGTGTTTTCCCCAGTAACTCACAAATATTTATAACACTCCCTGCTCAGGACTGTGACATGGCCCCAGCACCTTTCCAGAGAGACACCATTTGTAAGTCAAATGAAAGGTGACAGACCTTCTCAAGAGGGAAGTTTTATCACACCTTGAACAGTCAAATTTTCAAGCTTAAGCTTTTCTACTGATTTCTAGATCTGCAGTTGCTTTATGTAATAAGGAAAGTTGTTATTAACCAAAGAGATTGGAAGGGATGGGCAGGGAAATACTAAACCTCTGTCCATTTGCCTGCTTTCTGCCTTTGACAGCATTTTGTGTGCCAACAACTTCCACATTTCCTCCTCTGTAGTTCATTTCATCTGTTCTGTGCACTCACATAAAGCAACAAGTGGAAGAAAATAATGTAAAAAAAAAAAGGAATGAAAAATTCAGCACTTAAAAGCAACACTTGACTGAGGTGCTCAAGGGCCACTTTGCTGCCTGAAACCACTCCTTTTCTTTTTTAATTGTTTACATATTGAACTGATAAAATCCACAGCAGTATAGATAACTTTGCCTGACTGCCCAGTAGAAGACTTGATGAGAAGCTGTCTGGAAGGGGGGAAAGTCTCTGAGATACATTTTTATGCATCCATGAAATATAAATAAATAAACAAGAGAGCTACATACACAAATAAGAGACTCAATCAAACATGGCAGAGCTGTGAAACACATCTGCACTTGGGCACTGGTGATTGGATTCAAGGGTGGAGTGACCAGGTGTTAATGAGCCAGGAGTGAGGGAGCCCCATGGCATTGCCCTCCACGCCTGCCATCACCTCCAGCACTGATGGTATCAGGACCAAGGGCTAAAAAGGGAGATGGAGATCCTCTGACATGTCTGAATGATGGACAAAAGGCTTGTTCCCTGGCTGAAAACAGGCATTTTGGTGCAATAGCAAAACTTCACACATCCACCCAATTCCTACATAACCAAGAAGTGATGCTGATGTCACTACTGTCACCAGGTTAATGCTCTTCTTAACAGCCCTTTGTCCTCTTGGGTTTGTTTGCTTTAATTCCCTGTGCCTTGAGAGGTGAACAACAGCCACAGCTTTAATTGCAGGCTGATCCCCCAAAGAGAAGACAAACACCCCTGTAGAAAGGGATGAAAGATTTTGTGCCAGCAGATGATTCATCTTTCCAAATACCTGGCTGCTTTCAAAAGGAGAGGAGGGAAACTGCACTGCCTCGAGGGTCTCGGCTGCCAAGGAGCTGCCAAGGAGCTGCAAATCCTCTGCTCAGGGGATTTGCTCCAGCACAAGGCAATCCCACCTCTCTGTTTCCCACTGAAACACAAGAGGAAAGTACCTGGAGCACACACTTGACAGGCAGACCAGGCCCTTGTCTGTCCTCCAGAATCCTTCTGCTGAGAGAGTTTCCTCAAAAACTTGCTGTAACTGAACTGAAAATCAAAGACTGAGGCTCTTCAAGGATGACCAAATGAAGTCCTGAAGTTTTTCTGGGGTACTAATGGCCATACCAGAGCTCAACCTCCACACAGGATGAGTGCAACCTATGAGCAGAGGATCCAGGTGAGATTTCAGGGCTCCATCTTCCTAAGGGTATGGAGATTCAATAACCTAATAAAAGAGAAAGGGAGAACACACGGATCATTCCTCAATAATCCGTTCCTGAATAATGCTGTAGGTTTCAGTATAAAACAATTTGAAGGACTTACAGAAAAATCCAAATTCAAGGGAACTCTGGGAAGAAAGACATTTTGATCTTGACTGCAAAGTGTGGCCCTCACTCAAGGACACTGAACTTTGTGGTCTCCCTGGGGTCACGAATTTTCCACATGAATTAACAGACAGCCATTGAGCTGCAGGACCAAGCAGGATTTTTCTCCTGGCTGAAGATCTGCCCCACGACATCCACATCCCACTGCCGGGAAAGCATCTCCCACCCTCCAGATAGCGCTGGTCAGAGCCCTCTGTGAATAACCACTTTATAATGTGAGACACTTACTATGCACTGGGTCACTGGTAGCAGGGTTGAGAAAGGGACATTCACATCTAAAATCACAAATCTCTACAGTCAACGCTGGAAAAATGAGCTCTGTCTCAAAGGCTCTTACAGACCCAGGAGGAGGAACACGCTCAAAGAACAGATTGCTGCAGTTCGTTAGCAAAGGTTAGGGAAAGCTGGAAACCTTAAGGTCTTGCAAATCAATCTGTGCATTGCACAGCTTCTCCCCTTCCAAAGCTGAGACAAATGCAGATTGTGTTTGTCGTGCTTGCAGAACAACCTGCAATCAAAATCCCTCGCTCTCGCTGGAACGAGGCGACAACACTCCGGAGACACAAAGACAACTGGAAGGCAGAAGTTCTGCAGAAGGAGCATTTTGCTTCTAAAACTCCATCCCCCTCATGATCACACAGATTTCTGTCGATTCTTTACACTTGTACCTGTCATTTGTCTTCAGCTGCCACATTGAACCACGAGTGCTGTGACCATAAATTAAAAAAAAACCCAAACACTTATAAAAAGGCCCAAACAAACTCAACAACATTTGCAACCGCATTTACATAACACTCACTGGACACAACTGGCACTGCACAGTAGGATTTTTCTTTCCCACTCCTAGGAAGGAGCTGAGTTAAGCCAAGCTTATCTGAGCTGAGCCCTCACCTACCCTCCCTCCTGCCCCTGAGGTGCCTCTCCCCAGCTCAAGGAGGACATTCCTTCCTCTAAAAGAAAAACACCTTTGTAGTACCAGGCACTGCTGATTTTCTTGAGGTAAGAGGGTATTTACTGTCTCTGGGGGACAATTCTAGGAATCAGCCCTTTTTTTATCTCTGGATGGATCTTTAAATCAAAGATTAAAGAACCGAGAAAAGATACACAAAAACTGATAATCCCAACCCAGAGACCTTCCAATCATAAATACTTGTCATTCTCAGCATAATATGCAACCTTCAATACACTGTTGTGTTTCAGGCACATTTAGGTACCCTACAGAAATGACTTTAGGCTGCTATTATTCCTGAAGAACTTCAGATGAGTTTGGATCCATCATCATTCATCATGTCAGCCCCTCTACGGATAGTTACCCACACCTTGTCTGCTCGGGTTTATCTAATAGCTAGCCCTGGGTTTTATTAATTTCCACTGGTTTGCAGAAATTACAGAGTTCCTACTCTTTTTTATAACTTGTATCTTAACTTATGTCCATTTTCCATGAAAACCAAGCAGTGCTTCAAAGGCACATGACCTCTTCTGGGGCTCCTACTCCCTTAAGAAGGGATCCCAAATCTTGCCTTGTTGTGGTTTGGATTTCTCTGATGTTTGTTTGCTGGGATTTTTTTTCATGCTGCTGATAAATAGATTCCCAAGGGCAAACAACCCATTTTTATGGGGGGGGTCTTTCTCTTCTTGGATGTTCAGCAGCCTGAGTTGACTTAAAATCTTTTACTCTTCAAACCATTTTGCATCTGTGGGACTAGTGAGCATTCCTATGTAAGCAGAGATAGAGGAAAGCTGAATTTCCCTTGTCATGATTCCCTTGGCCAGAGAAGCTGTGGCTGCCCCATTCCTGGAAGTGTTCAAAGCCAGGCTGGATGGGGCTTGGAGCAACCTGGGCTAGTGGAAGGTGTCCCTGCCCATGGCAAGGGGTGCAATGGGATGGTCTTTCAGGTCCCTTCCAACCCAAACCATTCTATTCTGATTTTATGATGACTGAGGAAATAAATTTCCTTTTGTACTACTGATATATACGTGAAGGTATACACAATATCTACTTATCCAGCAGGCAGGAATCACATCTTAAATATACATTTATGTGTTAAATCACTGTGATTTTAGTTTTTCTACTTTCAGTGAAAACCCCCACAGATCATTGTCAAAGCCACAATTGTTAATTTAACAGTTCTTCTGCAAAGAAAGAAAAGGAAAAGCAGAACATACACTTAGTGTATATACATATATATATATACACACATAATATTGTATATGTTTCCTCTAGAATGTTACTATACTGTATTTTATAGAGGACTCCTCTCCTCCTCGATGACTTTTTGCTCTGTAAAAGCTGTATAAGAGGCACAGTGGAGGTGAGAGCCAGCCCTGGTGCAGGGCAGAAAGGCTGCCCTGGCACCCAGAGCCCTGGTCATGAGGCACAGCCACCGCCCTGAGGCCACACAAGCCCCGCGTGACATCCACAGCCCCAGTCCCACGAGCCAGTGGTTCCAAGAAACAGCAGCACCTGCTCAGGATTTGGACACCACTGGGGTATCTGGGGGTCTGTGACTCCCAAAACCCTCCCTGACCCATGGACACCCCTTGGCTCACCTTGGGTATCCCTGGAGCTGGAGCTCCTCTCCCCCCTGGCAGCTTCACGGGTACGGAGAGTCCCGGAGGTGATTCCCATCTCCAAACTCTTCCCTTTGGATCACTTCAGCCACCTGTTCAGCACAGCAAAATATCCAACCCATTTAATGAGGCTTCTGGTAAAATTCTTCCTTTGAAGTCCCTCAGACCGTGACAGCAATTAACTCCAGCCCCATCTTCACTGCTGTTGTTTTACCTCATATCACTCGAGATCAACAACATCACTGATGGTGCAAATTATTTCCCTGCATAAGCAGTGAGGGAATGTCTCACATCCAGCACTTACTGTCAGCTGGCAAAGTGACCTGACTGCAATTACAGCCACAACATTGGGGTGTCTTCAGTGTCCCTGGGCTCCTCCAGGATTTTTAGTAATTTTTGCAGATTTAAGACTGCGAGGAAATTCATTGCATTTACGGCTGGCAGCGTTTAGAGATGAACCTACTGTAGGTACAGGGGAGGTGGGTAAGGAGGGCATCACAGCAGAACAAAGCACACAGATGGGGTCAGGAACTGTGGCTCCTCTTAACAGAACTGTCCCCAGGCTCATCCCATCCACTATCACGTGTACATGTGGATATTCAGAAACTTTTCCCCGAATGTACACAATGGGGATTATTTTCATTGCAAATGGTTTGTAACAAGGCACATTAAAAAGCCAATATGACATCGAGTGGACTATAAATAATATCAGTTTAAAAGGCAAAAGGATCTAACTGAAATATTAATTTCTCCACATTAGAAATGAGAGAAATAAGAAAAGAGGAAGATCACAAGCAATAGACACACAACCAAAGGTAGCTATTTAAAATTGCCCTTGGAAGAAACTTTTTCAAGGTTTTCTGTTTGTTTTATTTCTGTTTCTGGGTTGGGGGTTTTTTTCTCTCTCCTTTTTTTTTTTTTTTTTTTATTATTTGCTTTGGGTTTTGTTTTTAAAGCGAGCAAGAATAAGGATAAAAGGAAACTAATTCCCCACTAAAGGGCCTCCTGCGGCCGGAGCGGGATGACCTGCTGGCTCCATAACCTCTGCCAGGGGAGGGGTGTCAGCACACACAGCCCCTCCAACCAGCTCCAGACAACAATGGCAACACAGGGAAAACAAAACAGGATCCCAGTCCTTCCCCTGATCTGTCTGAGGACATCACCTACACCTTAATCCGTTGGCCAAGGTTGCATTTCCCAAGCCCCGAGGGCAGAACACACCACTCCACAGCCACAGCCCAGAATTCCTGCTCTGTGAGAAATTCCAATGTTTTCCCTGGTTCAGAAGGCTAAAGATCCTTAAAAGATCTGTAAGATACTTGAAAACATTTTGATGAAACTGAATTTGTGCAAACATTCTATGAAAATGTTGTGGTTTAATGATACGCCGTCGGCTGGCTGCAAATGGTAAAAAAAAAATACAAGACAAAGCATATGGGAAACACGAAAAGGATTAATTAATTAATTAAAATGAACCCTGAACAAATTAAACCATTCCAGCATCGCCAAAATGAAACACTTCAACGTTGTACCAACAGAGGTGAAAGTCAGATGACGCGTCAGAACATGTTTTCTCTCAAAAATTATTATAATCAATAAAATTCCAGTTCCAAATTTCATTTTTGTTCTGACTAGATTTTGGATTCTGAGCTGTTTGCACATGTTTTGACCCCCCTATACCCAAGCAAATTGCTGCCATCCCAACCTCTTCTGCAAGGGTGGTGCAGGTAAATGGAAGAATATCACTGATTCTTATGGAAGGAAAACCTAAAACCTGTGTTTTCTATAAAATTGGTGGGTTTGGCTTATTTCTCAGCAAAAAAATGCCTTAAGGAGAGGTAAAGCAAAGCTATTGTTACCAAGACTTTCTTACTGTAAGAACCCATCCTACAGTGCATTTCCTGGTACGCTCTGATATACCATAAATCATCCTGACAACGTGATACTTGTCAAAATAAAGGCAGAAAATACATCTCGGAATAAAACATCCTCAATCATATTTATTTGTTTGCTCACTCGTGCCATTTGGCTTCTCTCAGTGGGTTTCCCAATCGTTAGGGTGAATTAGTGAGATTCTGCTGGAAAAACAGCCCCATGTGCATATTCACAGGCTCACACACACACGGAATATCTGCCCGTGGCACTGAACACTCGGGCAGGAGAACTGAAAATAATAAAGCTTGCAAAGGACACTTCAGTTTTCCTGCCTTTTTTTTTTTTTCTCCCCTTTTCCAGCTTTTTTTTTTTTTTTTCCCCCCATCCCCCTCACCAAATATTTCACTAATGCTCAATGGTGGCTTGGTTTAAGGGAGTCCTGCCTGGAAAGCTCCTTCAGCTGCTCAGCCCAACAGCATAAATTTGATCTCGTAATTAGTATTCAGCTCAGCATCTTGGATAGAAACCAATGTTACAGCCAAGAGGTGGTTTAAATCACATAAATCATAGATCAATGACAGAACTCTAAGCACTGGATAGATTACAAAAGTAAGCTTTAGTTAAAAATAGATTAACCATTTCCCTGCAGGAATTCCTTCAAAAAAGCCCTGAATATAAAACAAATAAAATTAAATTTGATAATTTTTTTTCCTAATGCATGCATATACTAGATGAATTGTTCTTTCCCTTGACAGTTACACACTGATTAAAGAAATGTGTTAACATGCTATTTCAATGGAAAATATTGTAAATTGTGGGGACTTTAATTTTTTTAATGAGCCTCTAATAGCCAAAAAGCAATGTTGTGTACAGATAGGTTTATAGCACATCACAGCAGCTAACAGATACTTCTGCAGTTGCTGTTTTTATAGAAAAGGGCAAAAATCATTCCCCAAGCCAAAAAAAATGTTTTTGAGGAGTGTTTTTTAAAGTATTTTGTGTTTTAAATTTTAGCTAACGAAGCTCCCAGTCGTAAGGAGCACCACGAGCCCTCAGTTATCCTGATTTAAGCACCCGTGGGGGTAGTCAGCATCTTGAAGGATTGAGCCCCGAGATCCCCAAATTGTTAAAAGTTCAGGGAAGAGGAAATATGGGGCTGAATCTCTTCTCCCTGACTAAGGGATGAAGGAGGGTTTGGCTCCTGTGAGGAAATTCTCTGTTGCTGTAGACCAGTTACACCAAATTGGGGTGCACCAGAGGACACAGAGTGTGTCAGCCAGGAATCTGCTCTGCAACCTGAGAATCTAAATTAAAAATATAAATTTAAAGTATGAGCTTGCTCCTGTACATTGTACCGTGATAGCCTCCCATGAGGTCGCCCATAACTCAAAAGAAGAAAAAAAGGAAGAAAAAAACCTAAAAAAACCCCAACTTTTCAGCATCTGAAGGACAATTTGCATGTCTGTTTTCTGAGCTGAAGAACTGAAAGCCAGAAATGCCTGAGCAGCACCTCAGCCTCTCCTCAGGCCAGGGAAGTGCAGATTCCAAGCCATCGTGGCTGGAATAACGGGCTCGGATTCCCTCCGGGCACACGCAGGGACTGAGGCAGCTCCAGCCACAGCAAAGAGAGGAGAAGCAGCCTGAGCATCAGGCACAAATCCTGCCACCTCATCCACCCTTTCATACAACCTTCAAATCCACCTTCAAATTAGTGAGTAAATAATCAAAGTGAGAGAAATCCCACGTTGCCTAGCCCTGGACCGACAAATTATGATCAAATGCAGAACTGAAAGTACAGTGATTCACCCCAATAAAAAGTTGCACAATTCTTGAACTGGTAAATAACTGCTACAGCCACAATACAATGAATTCAAACTTCCTGAACACCGGCATCTGCTTGTGTATTTAACTTTCTACAGATGACAAAAACATGAGTATAATTGCTGTTGCCACATCTAGAATTTTAAAAAGTAAGTAATACTGTTCCTAGAGATGTTCCCATTTGTTTTCAAACACTCCAGCTCCATCAAAAAGAACATCTTTAAACTTTTAGTGCTTAATGGAGATGACTACTTTCAATTTCCAAGGATTTTTTTTTCCCCGTCACAAGAAATAAAACAGCGAGCTGCTCCATGGCTATTTGAGGAACAACACTGAGATTTCCAAAGTGCCTCCCTGTGTGATAGAAGACTGCAATATATGCAATCAAGAGATAGATTCAAACAATAATAACTAGCAGAGGCTCCAGGCATTGCAGAACGTGTCATTTACTTCAGACCCGTTCCTTGAAACATCAGTCCTGCGAGTAGTTCAGTGGAAAATAGATGGGACTGCTCCTGCAAGTACAGGCTGTTCGTACAGGGAACTTTTCAAAGGCTCTGCATTTTCTGAAGTGCTGAAAAATGCATATCAAGTTTAGAAAAACTAAAGAAGAGGAAAAAAAAAAAAGAAGGAAGGGGAAAAAAGGATCTCTTGTAAAACACCGAATTGTCAGAGAGATGTCAGGGTTAATTTTTAAAGGCATATTTCCCTCCAGCAACAATTCTCTTTAATTATTTCAATGTGAAACACATTATCAGACATGTTCCTTCCCTGTTCTCAGCTCCCTGACACAAGATAGGTACAAGATGTTAAATCTCTGCCGACGCTCACACACGTTGGCTGGGCAGCTCCTGCTGCACCTACAGCCTCCAGCTTCCTCTACCAAACTTTTGGGGCCACCTGTCCCTGGTCACAGCACCAAAACAGGGCAGGAGGTGGTTGAGGAAGAGCCCCAGGATTTCAGAGGGTGGCCCTCAACACCTACAGGGGCACCAAGAGCCGCACGGAGCAGACACACCGGTTTAAAAGTTACAACCATAACACACATGGCAGCCTTCCAGCATGTTTGAGTGGGAATTCATCCAGATTTGGGGTGGTTTTTTTTTTTTACTTAGAGGTCTAACAGTCATATAGAATAGATGGTACAGAACAGGCAAAGTCCAGTGAGGAAGCTCCTGGAGTGTCACAGCACAAGGAGCTGCTGCAGGACACGGTCATGTCAGACACTTCTTCAGGAATTTATGAGAAACACTTTATGTTCCTCCCAAGTGGTAAAGGACAGTGCCCAGAGACCCATAGTAAAATATCAGCTCAAAATCACGAGTGACAGCAGTTTCACATTTAGATCTGGAGAAGAAACCTTGATCTAATGCATCGGTTCAGTGTCACAAAGCACCAAGTTTGGTCGAGTATTTCAGCTGCTGAAGGAGGTTTGTGTTTTCCCACATAACTTCCAACTGGACACATATGTATTCAGGAGTCACATCTATCTATTCAACCCTTGTTTTGGTGCAAGGAAAGTCTAATCCTTTTCTGGGGCAGGAAGAGGCTTCAGACCAGCTCTACCAGATCAGCTGTACCCTAATGGACTTTTTTATACTACCCCCAGTAAAACTCACCATACAGCCAGTCGTGAGATTAAAAGCTTTTTAAGTTGCTATCTTGGGAAATTTCTTTCAAGGAAATTACTACAAAGCCTTGTTTTAGTGTGTTCCCCTACTGTGAGTCCTACTGTGTTTTTTTAATAAGGAAAACTATCCATCCATGGAGGTGTATCCTGTTCTCCATGCTTGAGTGTCTAACAGCAGGCACATACAGTAGACACTCTGATGTTTTGCCTCTTTAATTTTCACTCCATAATGTTGGTGCCTGGTTTTCCTGACTGCACCTTTCAGAGCAGTTTAATTATGGGCGTGCACAGAATTCCGAGAGGGGATTTTCAGTGATAATATTCAGATGTTAGGGACAAGTTTAATACATAAAGATATTCAGAATTCTTTCTTTTAACCATAAAACAAAACCCTGCTATGTATTTATCACAGGATGGAAAGTGAGATAATATTACCAAGAGGAAAAAAAAATACAAATACTTCAAGGCTAAAACAGAAAGGGGTATAGAGATGCTTCCTTTAGTCTTTAAAGGATGCTTCATATAGATATAGAGATGCTTCATGCAGATATAGAGATGCTTCATATAGATATGGAGATGTTTCATACAGATATAGAGATGCTTCATACAGATATAAACATGCTTCATTTTGGTCTTTAAGAAGACAACCTTATGCTAAATATGAAAGTATGGCAGATCTATCACTGCTTTCAAGCAAATAGGACACAGCCAGAGGTTTCCATCCATGCTCAAGCTCCCACCCAAATGAAAACAGCTCATGCCACTGAATTTATTAACCCAAGGATTTTACCACAGATTTTGATACATATTTTTAAATCAAGCCAAGCAGCTCCCTGATAAAAGGTTACTGTACCACTCAGATATCAGGCTTGAAATGTGGGGGGTTTTTTTTCCAATAACAGGCCAGGTAGTGGGTTATAAACGAGCCCTGCTCCATTGACTGCAGACAGGGTATGAAAATTGATTCAATGGAGCACCATCAGCCCTCGCCAGCTGAGTATCTGTCCCTCTAATCACAACTAAAAAGATTTTCCTAGTCAATTAAAGGCTCCAAGCCTTTACTCACTGGCACAAAATCCCTGCTAACAATGCATTCATTTAAATCTTAACAAACTGAGCACAAGCCCTGCCTGGTGCCACAGTTGGGGCTGGAGATTGAAATCCCCGCTCCCGCCATCCGGAGGCACCAGCCCTTCCACACTGTCTCACGTGGCCCAGGATAATCCCTGAGTCCCCTCCGATGCTGACACGCTTCTGGAGGATCTGACAAAAAAATTAGCACATTCATTATTTTTCGCTAACAGGAGCACGAGCCCCACGAAGAAAACATGTACCTGGGCTGACAGAGTGGGAGTGCTTTAATTTCCAAATTACATACATAAATAAATCAAACCGTAGCACCTGATAAATGAAAGATTATGAAAATAGTAATATCCTGGAAAATCTTGAAAGGCATCATAATTCCTCCAACAATTATCTTCTGTCATATTTGCGAGTAGCCCATGTAGTTCAAGAAGAGAAAATACAAATGTGCTCCTTTAAAATTCATGAAACCACTCATTCTGTCATAAAAGCAGGCATCTTTCATGGCTACTTATTTCACACAGTCTCATAACTAATACTGACAGATACTTGGAATGCAAAAAAAAAAAAAAAAAAAAGGAGCACCGGACAAAGAACACGAGCTGCTCAATTCTTACATTTTAATGCTTAGAATGGAAAATAAAATCATATATTATATAGCACTGCCGAATTTCTGCTGTAATTAAATCAAAATTTGTAGATAAAAATGAGATTGTACAAAGACTGGTGGTATAGTGCTCCCAGGATTGGGCTGTGCTGCATCCATGACAACAGGATGGAAGGTTGCTTTTAATACTATTATCTTACATACCCACAGCTGAATGCTAATGCAGCTATACTGAGGAAATCAAGTTTCAGATCTGTAGCCACTGAACTTACAGCCACTAGGCAGGGAGTTTAAAAGCCAGGCTAGCACACAAAGACTAATATTATAGCTCTGTCAACTCCCCAAAGGTCAGCTATCTCAAAAGGCATACACAAATATTAATTGTCAGGTAGTTCTGTACCAGAGACCAGAACTGAGGCAGAAATCAGGTTTTGTGGCCATAATTTTCTTCCAATTTTATTTATAAAATGGAGGTGAGGAAGGAAGCAGAGATTAACTCAGTTCATGTTCTGTGCACTGACAGAGGGTGATGTGGTTCCTTATGGGCAGTGTGTCAGAAAGGGTTTTACCTGTTTTCCTCAATGGAGGAGACAGAAAACGTGTGGGAAAGCAGCTGGGAAGCCTTGTTTTCCAGTGGATACCAACAGCCCAATCGACCCAACCCTTTGGGTTGTGGACTCCCCATCCCTGGAAGTGTCCAAGGCCAGGCTGGACAGGGCTTGGAGGAACCTGGGCTAGTGGAAGGTGTCCCTGCCCATAGCAAGGGGTGGGACTGGATGGGCTTTAAGGTCCCTTCCAACCCAAACCAGTCTGGGATTCCATGATTCTGTCCTGGCTGGGGGACAGACAGGACAGTCTCAGCCTGTCCTGTGCCCACACAAGGATTCTCTGTTCTCCCACAGGCAACTCCACATCTGCCCAAGGTCCTTCTACAGACATCACCTCTAACTTCCCAATCCCTCTTTTTCTGGATTTAATAATATTTTGTTATAAAATCACAAAAAAAAATCTATATTAGCTATATACATATATTTTGCTATAAAATCATAAAACCATAAAAAATACGAATCTAGCTGGGGGTAACTAGATAAGTGTTTCCCAAATTACAGAATTCTGAGCTGCCCTGTGAAGTCACTGCATCCTTCCTCCTTGGAGCCAACAAAATCCAAAGGGTTCAGCATGTCCCCAGGATGAAGAAGCCTCTCAAGCCTTGTTCTACCAGAAGTGATATGGTGTGACTGGCAACTCTGACCCAACTTCCCAAAGGGGAAAACAGCCTCACCAACACTTTTAGCCTCTTCTTAGCACTCAGGGAATTTTCAGACCTCCTATACTATTTTTATTCTCCAACCCTCTGCACTTCAAGGTGGAGAACTCCAAACTGTTTGAGCTGCTGACCACTCTCCTGTAATAGCCTGTAACCTGTAGTTACCCAAATCCAACTTATTTATAAACCCTTGGCTCATGTGCTGTCATACCCTGAATAATTCATTTTTAGGAGCAGTATAAGGAAATTCTGGCTCTGTGGTGCTCTGGCTCTATCTCACATAGTCAAGAGTGTGGACATTTTGGCACATTTGCACCCTGGGGTTTTTTTCTGAATGCATTCTTACTATACATGAAATAAAGACAGTAAAATAAATAATATGGAAATAAATCTAATGAAATATAGATAATAAAGTAAACTGAACCAACTCAACTAAAATAATGAGAAGAGGCACTTGTGGTGAAGGTTTCTCAAGCCCATCAGGACTTGCAGATCAAGCCATCTCTCATGGAAATGAGGATTCACTACAAACCACTGCAGAAGTGCAGTTCCCAGGGTCTTTTCCCAGCTGTGTAAAGAAGCCTTTCTCTACAAAAACATGACTTCAGTAGGGCAGCAAAATGATGCTTCATTAGAGAAAAATAAAAGGGGGCAACAACGTTCACAGTGAGGAAAACTTTGGCCTCTAAGTGGCAGAATGTCAAAAAAAGTTGTAGCATTTTATGATATTGTAATTGAAAAAAGTATTATGTTGTTAGTGGAAGTGTATTTAAGAAAAGCCCCCCACGTGGATATAATAGAAAATTAATCCTCAGAGCTCAGAAAGTCCCTGAGGATGCAGAATCCATCATGAAGTTACCTCCTGTCCCAGATTTTCCTGTTGCTTGCCTCTGCTGACAAGAGTTGTCTTTTCCTTCGAGTATTTGATATCAATTTACTCAGGCACCAGGGGCAGAAAAGGATTTCACTTTCTTCATCTGAAAGACACTGATCCACAGAATTAGTACTTTGAACAGGTGCCAGAGTAAAATAGTGACACATTCTCTAAACCAAGAACCACAGGTGGGCACAGCAGACTGCCCAAAGCCTCTCAGGGCTGCCCAGGAGGCAACCCTCCCGAATTTCTGATGGTTCTGGGATGGACAACATTCCTGATTGCAAAGGTGTCTCCTTCCAGCTCTTGCTGTGGATCATGTTTCTAAACCAACCCCTCAAAGGAATGTCCCTGTTGTCAATGCCCTCCTCCAGATAATCAGAATGATGGGTAAGTTGGAAGGGACCACTGGTGGGATCATCTGGTCCAACCTCCCTGCTCAAGCAAGGTCTCCCTAGAGCTTGTGGCACAGGATTGTGCCCAGATGGTTCTGGAATGCCCATCCTTCAGCAGCAGAGGGGGCAGGGAGGGGCTGCTCTCAGTGCATTTGCAGGTTAAAATCCCTCAGAAGAAGTTTGCCTCCATTTTGGCACGTATTAAGCATTAAATTAACTTTAGATGATACAACAAATAACCTCAGGAAAGGTGTCTACCTCCCCTCATTTGACAACAGAGTTGCTGCCTTTTCCTCCTTGCTGCTTCCAGGGTTGCAAGAGCCAGTGGTGCAGAACACCAGGAGAAGGGATGGCCCAGCTGGAAGAAGGTTATCAAGGAGCTTATTCCCAACTGACTGGGCACCTGGTGAAAACTCTGCTTCATCCCAGACACAGCGGGAAACTTTGCCCACTTCATGTTTTCAAAGCCTTTGGCTCCTTTCTTTTTCAAACCTTGCTCATATTGAGGATTTATCACAGAAACCCTTAGAAAAAAAATGAACTGCCCTGAAATGACTTGTTCTGCCCCAACGTGGGATGTGGTCTGGGTGCTCAGGTGAGAGCCCAGTGGCCTGGTGGGAGCCCTGGCAGGGGAAGAGCCCTGTCTGAGGTGTGGAGCTGTGCTCCTCACTGTTCTTTCTGCTCACCCAGCGCTGGGCTCGAGCAAGGAGCTGACTCTGCAAACAAAGCCCAACTCCAGACCTGCAGCAAGCAGAGCTCGTGTTTTGTTACAGCCAGAAGCAACCTAAACTGGATATCTAAAATTAGACAGCAGGAATTTTCTCCTAAGCATCACTGCATCCTGGTGGAAGAGTGGAAAAGGGAGGTGGAAGCCTGAGAGCAGCAGAAACCAACCCTCTGTTTGTCAGCAGGACACTTGTGCCACAGGCACAGGAGCCTCTGTACTCAGCACATCCCTGACCTGCAGTGATCCTGCACACACAGCAAAGGTCTGCCAGGGTTTGGACTCAACAAGGCTCCTAATAAGGTATAAAAAACATGTTGCTTTTTTTCAGAAGGCTCAGGGATCAAACTGAGACAAGCAATTTATTCCAGCAGAAACCAAGACATCACCTCAGAACAGTCACAAAGAAGGTTTCTCTCCAAAAACAGAGAGCGAAAGGAAATGCAAAAGCATCAGTTCCTCCACCATGTTTTATCATATTCCTTTGATGCTCAAATGAGGTTCCTCACCCTGAACCCCTTCTTTAAGGGCAGGTGTGCTGGTAATTAGGCAGAAGATGTGAAAATCAGCCTCAAAATTGCGAGTCAGTGAGCAGAGCTTCCCCTCAGCTCAGCTACTTCACTGCCTTCAGCTCAGCTTCAGCAGAGACCCCATTTGCTGCCCTCAGACCCCACTCTCTGCCCACTGGAAAACTCTACATATTCATATTTTATCCCTCAGTCATTTTCTGGCATGGAAAACTCCCAGAATCATGAATCCACCCACATTCCCATGAGAACCTCTTGTCCCCACAGGAATCACTGATGTGGGATGAGCTCCACGGGCAGGAGAGGGAGTGATGATCCCAGTTGTCCTCCCAGCCCTTGGGCACAGGATGATCCAAGGATGCAGGGCTGAATCCACTCCCAGCCCCCATTATTTTGACCACCAGCCCAGGCAGGAAAAATGTACAATTCAATGTGCTCAGACACCACACTTGGGAGATTTCATTTCAGTCTCAATTTCTTCCACTGAACATTAGATTTGGTAGTTTTCCCAGTCAACTCTGCTTCGTTGGAAAAAAACCAAACCAAAACAAAACACTAAAGAAATTCAGCCACTTTTAAAAAGAAACCTTGAAAGAAAATTATGAGTTCTGTTTTGGAACCTGGTCCAAATGGCTAGAATAAAAATGCTCAAACCAACTTAATATTTCCTGTACTTGAAAAATTTGGGTATTCAGTCTATATAATAGACTGAATATATAATAGACTGAATATTTTTATTGGATGTTTTAAAAATAGGGATATGATTTGGCTATTTTCCTTTAGCATTTATTTCAGCAAAATTCTGAGGTCATGTTGTTTGCGAAAAAAAAAATCTAGAATGGTCTGGTTTGGAAAGGACATTAAAGCTCATCCAGTTTCAACTCCCCTGCCATGGGCAGGGACACCTTCCACCAAACCAGGTGGAAAAATCATATTCTCTAAGTCCAATAGTTTTCCAGTTGTCAGGAAGTAACTCTGCCTTCACCTCAGGTATTCAGTTTTCATTTTAAATGGCCTCTCTCACATTTTACTCTTCTTTTTCTTAACCAGATATTCCTGTGTCGCCAAAGACAAACCAAAAATTATTTGGATTTCTATCAATAGGGCAGAAGTTTTACAAGATGGGGGAGTTACAGGTGAGAGGAGCTGCTGCTTAGGCTGATGCTCAGCACTGTTGAAAATGCCCCCCATAAACACAA